>NC_060260.1:12845714-13159642 GCF_021901455.1 Neodiprion lecontei
CCTTCGGATAACCTTCGGCTCTAGAATTCATGATTAAGTAATGGAGGTTGAAATTCAAGGAGAATGAATTGTATCAGCACATTCAACACTTTTTCCAAGTAATTCATTTTATTAAATGCTGAAATTGTTGTCCAGCAACCTGAATACACTTGTCAATATGCATAATGAAGGATTCCCTGGCTTTACATATCATTTCTGGAGTAATACTTGCGCACGCATTGATCATACGTTCCTTCATTCTTTGGTCCATTATTCATTGATGGAAATCTGAATGGACAAAAGGGCGCCGACATGTTAACTGACCAGTTACCGGAATTATTAGAGGGTATCCCATTACAAGATCGCCAACGGATGTGGTATCAGCACGATGGTTGTCCAGCACATTTTGCACACGTATTACGTGGTGTACTGAACCGAAAGTTCCCTGAGAAATGGATTGGTCGAGGAGCACAAGTTTGTTGGCCCGCGCGTTCTCCTGACTTAACACCTCTTGATTTCTTTCTCTGGGGAATGATCAAGGATATTGTGTACCGAGACGTCCCAACAACACTGGAGAATATGAAGGAACGTATCATCAATGCGTGTGCAAGTATTACTCCAGAAATGATATGTAAAGCCAGGGAATCCTTCATTATGCGTATTGACAAGTGCACTCAGGTTGATGGACAACATTTTGAGCATTTAATAAAATGAATTACGTGGAAAAAGTATTGAATGTGCCGATACAATTCATTCTCCTTGAATTTCAACCTCCATTACTTAATCATGAATTTTAGAGCCGAAGGTTATCCGAAGGTCATGTTGCTGCACATGGTTGGACGCGTTTTGATGTCAGCTTCCTTATAGTGAGCAAAAAATAGGTAGTCTCATTAAAAAAACCATCGCAAACGCCGAAATCTCATAAGATACCTTCAGATGACATTCATTTACATAACTCATTTCCCCTCTCCAAATGCAACAAATTTTCCGAAAGACACTTTTCGGTACAATCAATAGTAACTAAGTTATTCGCGGTGGCAGAGTTAAATGGACCACCCTGTATATTTAGGTATATAGCTCGTACTTGTAATGTATGATCTGTACATCTTACGTCGATCGTTACATGGTTTTCATCGAATGCACCAACGCAATGAGGAAAATGACGTCGTTTTGTAAAACCCGCTGAAATATTTCACCAATCTTGTGAAGAAGATTCGTGAAAAACTTTTGGGCTCAAATATGGCAAAATTGCCTCACCAGTTACCGCTATGATATTTGATATCGCAGTGAGGGGTATAACGAACAAATAAACCAGCCAGATTTGATGGTCCCCAATGGCGAGATATCTGAAATTTTAATAATTGATGGATAAGATTGATCAGTCCAAAAAGACTATTACTGGAATATTCCGATATTTTCATAATTTGTTTGAATAAGAACTTTGGACGAAAAGATTTTTCTAGGCTCAGGTACTCATACGAACTGGTAGAGTGGCAGTATTCAAGGCAACTAACAATAGTTAAAGAAATCAAGAAATAAAGTAATAAACTCAAGTCGGTAAAAATTGACAAGTCAATCAGTCGATTATTTTCGATTAGGTTCACAAATTCAAGTTAGTTAAGTTGGATTACAAAAGATAGCAGTAATTAACAAGTCATAAGAGAATAGTTCACAGAATTTTTGATGTACCTAATAAAGTTAAACGGTAGCTTTGAACAAAAGAGATAATTAACAGGGAGAAGTGAGCGAAGGTCAGGAGGAGCGATATTATGCAAATGTCTACTTAGAAACTATACGTCAATGGGTAACGTGATTATACCCAAGTTTCAGGAACGATCCTACGGAAATTATTATTCTGTTACTTTGAAGCAGGAGAATAAAACTTTATGAGAAATCGATAGTTGACAAAATTGACGATAGCTCGGAACGTTAGTGATATGAAAATAAGACAAGGTTTACGATAGACAATAACTGATGAGAGAGAGAGAGAGATTGATGTTAATTAGTAATTTACAGAAATCGGTAGCTCAGATGAGAGAATATTAGTTACGGTAAAATACGAGAGGCAATTTACGAGAGCATCATTGTTAGATAATGTAACTGATAATTTACCATACTTCAAAAATTCGAGATACGATTTATAGAGAAATTCTAAACTATAATTTACGAGATAATAGAAAATTGTGAGAGAGTGAGAGATTTGGAGAATGGTTCGCAAGATAAAGGAGTACACTAAATACACCGTATTACGATAAAGTCAGCGATAATAAGCAGAACTTAAATTAATGAAGAAATACGAGATTGCAAGAATTATGAAAATATAGCAGGTAATAATCAATACAAAACTGTTAATAATAAATATAAAAGGTACGGTAATATTTAGCGGCTTAATTTATGCTCGGATGCACTATATGCACGATAAAAAAACATGCACAATTCCAAATAAATATAATAGACGGTATGATAAATAAAATATAATAAGCACTACTAGCACAGCAGATTAAGAGGAAAGCAAGGTAAAGATAGCTGAAAATACGGTGGAAATTACAGAAGCAAGCTAATAGAAATTTACAGGTAATCAGAGAAATTCAGAAATATACGAGAGAAATACTTATTCGGTAATTACGAGGTCACTCACAGACACGAAATCAATTAACTACTGAAATCATGCAGTAACACGACGGTGTACCGAAACTCAGAACTGTAGACCATGATTCACAGAGATACGGGCATCGCACCGTGCAACCAAAGATAAATACGATGCGATAAAACAAAGAATATGAGCAACTACGTAACGATATGTGACAGAGGCAGATGCCTTACTTTACCCGGTGACTCGGGCTCGGAAGCACGGAATTTAGTTTAGATTAAACTTGTCGGTGGCAAAAAAAAAAGAAAAAAAAGAACGGTAATCAACAGAGAAAGGAAAGATACGACAGAGAGTTTTGGAGAAGAACGGTAGCGATAGAACAAACGATAGCGATAATAACGATAGCAATGAGGAAGAAGGAAAGGCAAAGTAACTGAAAGCAAAGTCTAGAACAACGATAGTAAGGAAAGAATGTGATGTCTTCTGCTGGGTTAAGTGTAGAGTGAACGGAGGTGATCCTTCTTCAAGTTGACTGGTCGTTTGTTTTCCACCATAATTAGGTCGTCCCTCATGTGGCAAACATCATTGACGATTACGCCACGCCTTTTCCAGGATTGCCGGTAAATAACACGTGATATTCTGCTTGTTACTTCTTCTTTAGCAACAGCTCGTACGGGTTTCCAGTCGCTGCACCTTACTGTCCATGTTGCCTATCATTCGAAACCCATTGGCGGAGGCACACTCTGAATGTCTCCCGGCCAAGGTTTCCCGACTGGTGAGCGACAGCATAGGTCCTTGCTGACAGACAGAGTCGCTTCCACCGGGTGCCGTCGTGTTGGCAGCCCACGATGAGAACCGTGGTCCTCGTCAAGAGGAACCCGACATCAAGTCTTGCGGATTATTCTGGATGGTGGTAACAACTGCTGGAACGGTAGTAGTTAAGAATCGGTTCCGTGCCTGACCGGGAAGTCGCGAGACGAGAGGCTGCGAAGTCCATCTTTCTCGTGGAACTGTTCACAGTCTCTACGGCATCCGGGAAAACGGGCGGCTGGCTTCTTTTGGAGAAGGTCATTCGGCTGTCGAGAGGATTTTAGCGTATTCCGGTAGGTCGGCAGTCGAGGTGGCACGATAGGTTCGGGTAAACTATAATACTAGGCCTGGTGTTTCTGAAGCACACGAGGAATAGCCATATCAGATAAGGTAGATAGGTAGATAAAGTAATTGGGAGCAGAAGATGGTAGGCATTGGTACCTGTTGATTTCACGGTGGTCGGAATCGTTGTCGTCCTGGCACCTTGTTTGCTTGCGTCGAAGCGAGAAATTACAGAATTTACAAATAAAGAATTAGTTATTAGTAGGTATTGTCTGTTTTGTATCGAGTTTGCTTGGAGCATCAAGCCAGGGACGCGTTTTATAGGAGTTTCCTTCAGTTTTGGGCCCTTGTGACGGACGGTTCTGAAACACCACGTTACAAAACTTACGCAAAATTTCAGTTCTTTTTACAATAGGGCTGATCGTTTTGATCAACTTTTGAAACGGTCCCAGTGGCAATCCGGTGATGTTGCGACACGCCGTTGCGTCGATGTGTGGTAGAACCCATACTAATATATCATTTTAAATAGAGGTTTGTCCTAATATTGCTTTGGCTCATATGGTAGGTTGGAATCAAGAGACAAGAAGACAAGCGTTGCGGTAACAATGACATTTTGTCTTCATGAACTTTCGACGCCGATGTTTTCGCATAAATTATCTTGATATTCCCGGTTTAAAAATGTATAATTTTTCACCCAGCGTATATAATATAAACGTTCTGAATATGAAAATTAAATATACATATTTTTATGAAAATAATGAATACTAACATTCGCATCTGTTACATTGTAAACTGTGTCAATAATATTTGAAGTTGGTCCTTTTTTCTCAAGATCATTTCCAATTCTAGTTATCTATGGTGCTTCGTTTTACAATCTTTCTTATCACTGTTGGACATTGCTGTTGTTATGGGCGGTGTATATAAGAAGCAAAAGGATTAGTAACAATCCGATTTTCTTGGTCGATTCCTCACGTCGGGTGTTAGTGGTGAACTGATCTCTCCCGCTTCGGTCTCCAATTCGATCGTTTCGATTGCTTGTGGCGCCCTCTGCATGCGAAATATATTTATCGCGCGTTTATCACATTTTGATAGTGTATGTACACGAGTTTATTCTTCCGGTATATTCTTCGAGGTAACCCCGAGCTTTGGATGCGAGTACTTTAGTGACACGGGCTTCTTTGCGTTCTGTCTTCTAGAACCACCTGTTGCATCTTTCGTTTACTCTTTGCACTGCACCTTCGGGTTTTTTTTTTATCTGATCCAAACAAGTATTCAGTCATCCCCCCCCCCCCAGGGGCGTGCCTCCGCGTAACAGACAGCTGTTCAAGAACGCATAATATCAACAGTGCCCGTAACATACACAAATCACGACAACAACTGTAACGGACAGCTGATCGAGACCACCATCAACATCGACAGTGACCTACGTAAACCCAAAATAATAAACAAAGACGACGGACGCTGACCAACGCATACCAGGACGATGACCCATAACAGGACACACGAATAGGGAAATGACGTCGACAAGATAAACTGACCACAGCCCTGGAAGAGTATAAAACTGGAGGACCACGAAAAGTGGGTACCAGTTGACCGGCAAAGCGCCGAGATGCGTCATATTGAAACGAAATGTCTAGAGAACATTATCGAATTTAGCTTCAAGTTTAGAGAGAGGAACCTCAAGCAAAGCGCTGAGTTCCAATATTAGGTAGATATTATTTATCAGAGTCCACGATAGCCCGGGACTGCTAAAGAGAGTTAGGAAAGATATAAAACGTTTGAACTGTAGGGACAGTCTTAGAAGCAGAACCGATAAATTCTGATGATTATTATTATTTCTTTATTTTTATTTTATAATTTTGTTCTCTGTTGTTAATTTTATAAACCAGATCGCCGACCTCGGTCAACATGAAATGTATTTGAGTTATCGCTATTAAAGCAGTTTTACATTCTAAACATGCACTCGTCTGTCTCGTTGTCAAACATATTTCTCTAACATAAAGTTTCACCTTGAAGAGGGAAGGGGAAGTAAACCAACACCCAGCCAAGGTAATCCCTGGTCTGGAGGATTGGAAGTGTTTGGGGTCAGTAAACCATAACAGAAATAGGCAGGCAACTCTGTTTATTCCGAGTTCGCAATTAGAATGGAGTACTGGTAAGCCCGTATCTCCGAATAGGTGACATACGCCTCTCTCATTTGTCTCCAGCTGAAAGCAACGGCCGAACAAGCCCTTGTCTTTCCAAAGGGAGCAACGGGCGGAGGTGCCTGTTCACATATCAAGGCGGCTTTGATGATACCTAAGTCCGTATACTTCGACTGTTCAGGGTTTTTGGGTCTGATAAGCTGATCCTGCTTTCAACCCATCAGAGGGGGTTCATTATAAACATACTGTTTCATTATAAAGTGACAAAGAACACACTATAACGGGTTCATCTCATAGGCTCTGGCCCCAAGATAAACCGTACCCGTTACATTTGGCGAGTTACAATAAAAGCAAACGTTAAAAAGAAATTACTAGTTGCATTCATATAGATTTCAATCAATCAAGGAAAATGGCGGATAAAGAGACAGACGTGAGGTATACCATACAGGGAAATGTAGACATAACTTGTAGGGAAGAAGATACCGGGTACGTGGAGGCTGAATCCCCCAGTTTACCACACCATAGTACACGAAACAATTATAGCCCTGATAAAGATAGTAATGATATACTGACACGACTGTTAAACGCTATTAAAGAAAGTGAAGAAAGACCGAGAGTGACTATCACCGGAGGTAGGGAAAGCGTAAATAGAGTAGAAACCGACGTACGACGTACTTTAAACGACAGAGTAGAAACAGGCATAGCTGATTGCACGAATCAGATAGAAACTAGCGAGAATATCCTAAGACAGGAACAAGTAGCTACATATGAAGTTTTGAAAGAAAAGATAAATCATGGCAACAAGCGGAGCCAGGAACAAATCACGGATTCGAGTAACAGACACGAACTGTTGAGGTTAGGTGTTGACAGTGAACTGCGGCGAATTAGAACACAAACTAGAAGTGTAAATCAAAACGTATCTGATATTTCCAGTACAGTATCTAGACACTTAAAACTTCCTAATTACGGGGGAAGGAACAGCGAACGACCAATGGGTTACATCCATGAAATGGAAGAGTACATGGAATTTGAAAATATTAGCGAAGATTCAGTTCTAATTTTATTAAACCAAAGCCTAGTAAACGAGGTTAAGGACTGGTGGAATGGGCGGAGGCAGGTAATACACACGTGGCGGGAATTAAAAGATAGATTTTTAAATCGATACTGGGGCGAAGATACCCAAAGGGAAATAAGGCGCGACCTTGAGTTTGGGTACTACGTAGCCGAAACGCGTGTGAGATGGTCAGAATATGCGAGTCGACAATTCGCGGTCGCAACTGGACTCACCCCACAGATTCCCGAAAACGAAATCGTGAGAAATCTTGTTAGGCCCTTTAACGATCACACTGTAGAGGCAGCTAGATGTCGGAACATCCGCGATATCGATACCCTACTAAGTTTCTTAGATGAAATGCAGAGCAGTGGAAGATCCAATGCACCTCAGCATTTCACGCAACACGCGACGCGACCGAACAATCCACAAACATGCGAGGACCGAGCCAAAACACCTACTTGGAGAGGTGGTAGCCAGAACTATCCAAATATAAAAAAACCGACGACAACCCAGAAAGAGATAAACACGGGGGGGGGAGGGGAGGGGGGGTCAAGAGAAATAGGGAACGGGGTTAGTCCTCAACGCGATGCCAGAACGACAGACTGGCGAAATGCGAAACATATAAACGCGCTCATAGAAGAACCGACAAGTGAGGAGGTAGATACTGATGTAGCTGTAGACGAGTCGGAAAACTACCAAGCGCTGTGAGCGACACGCCGCTTTTGTCAGGGGCACAGCGCGATATCGAGGTAAACGCGGTCGTGAAAATAAACAATGACGATAAGACCAATCGAATAGACGATCCAAGGGAATTCTCACTAGAAGAAAGAGAACAGGAGGTTAAGAAATTAAAAACATGCCCTTTTAACGAACTATCTTCAGAAGAGAATCAAATACAAGCACTTATTGATACATGTATCCAGGTTACATGTGTGTCGGAAGATTATTATGAATAACAGCAAGAAAACTTAACACGCTGCGAGAAACTTCCCGTTGTGAACTGTCAGGTGACCGGCGTAACAGGGGGCACACCTGTCAAAGTTAAAGAATTTACCGATGAAACGATCGTCTTGGATATCCCGAAACAATCAAGTTTAAAATTAGAATCTCATAATAAAATTGAGATTTCGCGGATGATGCTGAGTCAAAAGAGCGAAGGGACTTACGAGAATAAAATCACTCCGAAAGAACCTACACATAGTATAATAGGTAGCAAAGCCCCGGAATATAGAGCTTTAGAGGGTAAAGAAGTAGACTGTTGCAAAAAATTGTTAGTAGAATACCGAGACAATCTCTATAAGAAACTTGAAAAAGTTTCAATCTATGGGTACAATAGCAAAGTTTATGGCGATCGTCCCGTAACAAAGAGATCCTATCCTGTACCGGTAGCACACAGAGGTAAAAGAATTGGGAAAATTTGAGTCAGATCGGAGTTAGCCAGACAACTGAGCAAAGAACAAAAAAATGAATTACGAGTTTTGGGCAAGGTACAGAAACAGGACTTGAGGATAGCTATATAAAGTGTCAGGAAAGGCCAGGGGGCGGATCAAAAGAGGTCCAACCGGAAGTGATGGCCAAATAGGTAACTGAGGAATGGCACGAGATGTACGGACAAGTGGGGGCCGATAAATGCTGTCAGTTATCCAAAGAAGGATTATACTATCCAAAGCTTCTGAAATTGACCAGGCAGGAAGTGAACAGATGCGACCGTTGCTAGGGGTGTAAAGTATCGAGTTAATTCAATTATGCAAATGTGCAAACGATAGTACCGGAGGGAGTCGGAGACCTAGTATCGATCAAGTTATTTGAACCATTACTAGCAAGTAAAAGTAAAATGAACCCCCTCTCATGGGTTAAAAGCAGGATCAGCGTATCAGACCCAAGAACCCTGAACAGTCGAACTATACGGACTTAGGTATAGTATCACTAAAGCCGCCTTGATATGTGAACAGGCACCTCCAATTAGATCGTGGGAATTTTTCGTGACTGAAAGCGCCTATGTTCGAAACATGTGCGAACCTCAGCTGCGAGTAGCGAAGCTCTTCATTTGGGTCCTGGCGATAACGCGAGTTAGAACAAGATACCACGTGATTGTATTAATAAGTCGGAATTGACCATTTTTGTAAATAAGAATTCATATTCAATTGCGAATTATAGGCACAGTTCGGCGATAACTTGTCGGATCGCAATTTTCATAGCAACCTTTCTTCCATACGTTTTCTGATAATCGTGGAATTTAATAAAAAAACATGTCTGACAAGAATTGTACTGCAATAAACTTCTTTGAAAATCCCACGTATTAACGTCATTTCAAATATTATCTGACCAAGTGTACAGTATAATTAATTGAAACGTGGTAAAAAGTGTTTTTTTTTTTATGAAACTTTATTACGAGTTATAATTTCAAGCAAATCAAAAAGTTATATATATATGTTCTAGTTTAGAGGCTTAGATATCGGTTTTAATTGGTGTTTCAAGAACTTATAAAAAAATGTTGTTGGAAAAAAAAAAATTAAAATTGAAAAAGCTATGAGCCTCTGAATATGGCTTTGAAAAAAAAAACGGGTTAAGGCTAAATATTATTGATTTGAGGGATATATACTGAGGGTCCATACCAAATTCAAAGTCAATCTGTTGATAAGAACACGAGATCTTATGTCAAACAGGTTGAAAAATGTAGTTTCGAGATAAGCGTGTCGTAAGTTTACCGGATTGAAGTTGTAGACTCGGATTTGATTATGATTTATTTATCAAATAAGATGAAAATTCCACCGCATTTGCAAGACTGATCCTTCTAACCTTGAACTCTGCTCTAATGAAGGGCACACCGTACATTATTTCACTTAAGTTTCATAAGCTTGTCAATTTTTGGAAATTCGACATCGCGTTTGGGCCAGAATATTCTTAAAAAATATAGCTATAATGAAATGCAAGAAAATTGTTTTTTTTTTAAATTCCTTAAGGAGGCAAAGTAAATCTTTTTACACCAAGCGTAAGTTTGCAACACGAGCTCAAAATGAATAATGTAAATATGTGCAGGGGACCTTGCCTCCATGGTTCACATGACACTAGGAACACAAAAAAAAATATACTACACACGTATTTTTTTAAGTTCGCGTTTCCATAGAGAATGCGCATGGTCAAATGACGAATTGACGAACTTTCAAGTATGGACTGGGATCTGTCGATTCTGTTTTTCGTACTATCGCAGAAACGGCTACTTCAAGTACGGATCGCAGTCATAAAAGCACGCGTAAAACATAGTTAGATTGAAAGATATTGTTCAATCTATAATATGAATGGGACGAATCCTGTTTGGATGCTAGTATTTTTGAATATAACGCGATTGGAGACTAGTGGTGCTGTGGATACGGCCCTATCAGGCCTCAAAGATTGAATTGATGTATTTAAATGTACAATCAAAACTGAAATTGCCAGACGTGGAAAAGTAACGACGAAGTTTCATTTTCAGGCTGATTGTGGAAAACGAAAAATTGTCCTTGAAGTATACGCATATTTGTGAGACACCAGCTTCGTTTTTCAGTTTTGAGCTTTCGACAGTAAACTGCTCAGAGATAATCAATTATCGTGGCGTGTAAGTTACGATTTGTTAACGATAAGACATTTTTTTCCTTTTGATGTATTTTGCCCGATATTACACCATACCTTAGTTGATGTACAACCGAACATGATTTAATATACGTATTATCTTGACCCGTGTGTCATCATATCTCCACAAATCCTACATATTTGCAGGCAAGAAAATGATAAATAACGCATGAATTATAAGGAAAAATTTTATTTCAGAAATATTTGGTTGCAATATAAAAATGACAAACATCTGAAACAGCCTCTTTGATTAAATTCAGCAGGCCTTGAGCAAATAATACAAACAATTTTACGTCATAAGTACATATAGCGAATAGAATAATTGAATTTCCATTTAGAATAAAAACATTTATATATCTGTATGCATATACCATAAGGATTCTGCGAAGCGAGTCTTTTGAGCTATTCATTGGCTCTGTGCGTTAAGTTGAGCGTTCTAGATAGCCCTACCATTGATACAGAACCCACTCTAATGAATGCGAATGGTGTATGTATACCAATTGTAAGTGCTGTATAAAACACATTATACTCAGTATGGAGTTTCACCTGAAATCTTACATACGAAACATTAGCTGTAGATATTGTATGCATAAACTTATGATCAACTAATAGGTAATGGGGTAAACCGTTCACGCCGCATAGTATTCATATGAATGGCGCCAAGATTTGAATACAATTGCGAGTCACTTGAACTTCCATGTTCAAAATTTCTTTCGTCATCCGATTCTTCTGACAAGTTCACCAAAACCTGTAAAAAAAGTTTAAAAATTTATTTCTAGAAAAATGATGTAGATGTTAGTGTCAACTGTATTATCTTCTAAGATCATACAAACTTATTTATACAAATAAACAGCTTGGTCTTACGGAGAGCTTGAAGCTTCGCGGTGGATAACCCCAGATAACACACCTACTGCCTAAAATATATTTCTAAGACACCCTACAATCCCATCCAGAAAGATGTGTTCCAGTTTCTCATAAGCGACAGCTCTCAATAAGTGATGCCTGAACGATGTCGGAAAGATGATAAGTGCTACATTTCCTGACATCTTTTAGTTGTAAACAAATAGACATTTTGAAGAAATCCTTCACTATTTTGGGACGTCTCTGAGATGTCATTTGTATGATATTTTAACCTTTAGAGGGCTGGTATTTTCCCTTCGAAATTCAATATTTTTTAGAGGTATGATTTATGTATATGTATAAATAGTTAACACATCCAGTGCAGTTTTCGAGATACCGGCTGGCTTCAAAAGGAACCGTCCGGCCCTCTAAAGGTTAATAGCATGTTGCTATACAAGTGCACGAAGTATGTGATTCTTACATGAGTGTAGTTAATCGGCCGGGCGAAGCGAGAGTGACAAAAAACGAGTGCAAGGGTCACATGCACGCGTATCGTATTCTATGTTTTGTAGCACCTGTAACTGGAAGTTCAACCCCACGTACCCAAAAGGGCGGGCGAAGTGGCCGATTCCCCGACAATTGCCAAGCCGTTAGGCTGTCATAAAACTATTAGATGATGTCGAAAACTGTTAGATAATGTTCATTATCTAATGTTCATTGATGAATAAACATCAGCTAACCGTTTTCGAAGTATAGAGGAATCGAGCGCGTCGCGCGTACTTTGCGCGAGGTCGAACTTCTCATGCATGTGTTACAAAAAGACAATTATCTATTGTTATAAGAATTTCCAAACACAGCTCGCTAGAACGTAATATTATGACTTAGTTTTGTATATATACCATAGCATTACTTGGTATCGATGTAGGCCAGGAAATTTGCGCAAAACGAAAATAGCTAATTCTCAATTGAAAGAAGTTACAGATGGAATCACATGAATTAATAAAGGTGACGCATACAGCAATGAAATATGACAGTGTGCGGAACACCGTTTAGTGTTCATTTATAATGAACTGTTCAACGGAAAAGACACTTCGCAATCACACTTGTTAATTTTCTCGTTCGTAGATCAGAATGAAACAAATTGAAACATATTGTCTACGAATGACGTGCTCAGACCGCTTCGCTAGGTTTCTACGTGTGCATACTGCGATTTACTAGCCCTTTTCTAGATGAATATCTATTTGACGATGAGAAAGGTTATCAAAAAAGACAGGTCTTACAAGGAACGTATCCCAGGTCGATATCTCCGATTTGATTTCTTTTGTAATATGTTATAGTAGACTAAAAACTAAATGACACGTATTTTTTCTACCAGCCATTAAGCTTTAAGGGACTGAAACCTCCCTCCAAAGTAAGGCATGCCAAAGGGTGACTCGCCAGTTTCACTCGCAACATAATACAGTAGGCACTAGATAAATGGCCATCCCCCACCTCAGCTCACCCATCTCCCACTGCGCTGCCTGTCACCCCCCACCGCGCACGGCTCGCGCTTTCGACGCCAGCAGTGGGAGCGATTAGCAACTAGCCGTTTCGGAGAATTTTCCTCTCCTTGGGCCCCGCGGCAGGGCCATATATCTAGCGTCCACTGCATAGAGAGATTTACCTAGGGTAGCTTCTTTGTTAGAAGTTTTTAAGACATCTTTCAGATACATACTTCATGTCTCAAAATAGTTTCACGGAGACAGCATTATAACGCTTTTCTGCTTCGCCTAAAAGAAATTTTCTTCAGGGGGGACTTCCGTGAAATTTTAATTATCGTTTGAAAATTGCCGTATTAGAAAATCCTTCCATCAATTTATCGATCATGGTAGTAGAGACCTCCAAAAAAAATTTCAGCTTAAAAGACATAAAACAAGTACATAGTCTGGGTCAACACTATAGTTTGTATGTCGTTCCTGTTCTCACGCACAAAGCAGATAGGCCGAGGAAAAGGAGCTTGGTAGGGGGTTCGAGACGAGGAGGACATTTAATCACCATTGGGATAAAAGAATGGTTCCCGACTCTTGTAAACACCTTTCCCTCTCTTCAATGAGTTGACATCCACCATTGACTTCGTCGTCAAAGACGGAATGACGAACACCCAAGTAAAGTCGATTGTGACCCTCTTATTTAAGCTTGGTGTGACTGGTATCATACGTTATATAGGTTATATGACTGGTATCATACGAATATTACGAGAAATATCACTTCATCCTACGTATGATGGATTTGATCTGACAAGGTTTTCGTAAAATCTGACATTTTCAGAAAATTAGTAGATTGTTCTTATGATTTTCATCCCAATGGTATTCGAAGAAATTCATTGCACCCGTTATCGTTAAGCTTTACATTTTTTAGACCTACCAAAAGTGGACGTACATACGATTATTAAATAGCAGTTACCTGATCTAGTGAACTCTGAGTAAGCGTATAGTCCGCATCATTCAATTCACGTGCCAAATCTTTGACCTTTGCGAAGACTGTGCTCAGCTTCATGTCATGATTACGTGGTACCAAAAATCGAGCAGCGAGAGCCTGTCTGGAAGCAATACTAGTTCCTGGAAGGTGCGTGGCTATCGCTTTCAATAGATCTGTTAAACAAGTGGGGCTTTTGAACCGCAAGGACACGATGTAGCCTTCTCCATACCTATAAATTATAGATAAAATGATTCAATTGCATAATTTTATCAGGATCTATAAAGATCACAATTCGTACATCCGAATTAGAGCAGAGTCTCAGATTTCGTCAAGTTGTCTTTACTACAGATTTACGACAGATTTGCTTGATGTTTTCATGTCTTCATTGATCTAATGGTAACGATTAATACCTGATTCTTCAATAATAATAATAATTATAATCAAAACAAAACACGCCATATCCTTTTGAGTACGTCCCCATAAGCAATTAGTTTGTGTGGGCGAGGGAGGAATGCGTTAGCAACTGTCATTATACGTCGGAAGTCATCCTAAAATGTTAAGGGGGCAAGAAAAATTGCAAAAAACCTTGCCCAGATTTAGTCGGACCGAATTCAAACCTCAGCTCGCTGATCCGGCATTTAAACTACATGACCAGTCTTACAATTTTTGCCTGTTACTACTCAGGTTCTCCTCGACGCGCCGGGCATTTGAACCCAAGTCACCCCGTTCTATTTAGTCTCACTCCATAGCGAGACGCTAATACAATCGGTAATATTAATACCATTCGAATTAGACAAATACAAATTATTTTTTTATCAAGGTACCACTCAGAATTGACTTAGGAAATCTGCTCGTCTTGAAACAGTTTTATCATAACCATAACTGTTATTACTGAGCCCATGAGAGCATACGTTATAAAAAAAATTTATTCGTGAATAACGAATCTTTTAATTAGGAAGCTCAATTCTTACTTGTGTTTAAGGTATTGCGGCGATCCAATACATTTTAGGCCTGCTTTGGCCAAAACGCCGACGCGAGTGCAAAGATCTTCACATTCAGCTACGCTATGAGACGTTATTAGCACACTACCTTGATTTTTGAGGATAGACTTCACTGCCCTAGCAACCAGGTATTTTGCTGCTGGATCCATGCCACTATAGTGAACGTGAAATAACCATGACAGAAAAGCAGTTAAAATAACTTTCATACATTTTGATAATAAAATTAGAGAGCTGAAATCAACAATAGTGGACAATGCTGAATGAAGAAGGATAGGAATATAAAAAAAAAACGGTTACCTAGTTGCCTCATCCATTAGAACGACTTGTGTCGGTGCCATAGTGCTAATGGCCGCACATAGTTTTCTCTTATTTCCACCACTAAGGTTCGCTACTCTTTGGTGAGCATATTTGATAAGATCGAAACGCTTCATAGAGAGTTCAACGGCCTGATAAAAATTAAGAGGCGGAGTTAATAGAAATTGATGCGAAATCCCACTTACCAAAGTTTCTTACAGCTTTAAGAACCATTTGACTCTTACCCTCGGAACATTTCTGAGGCCACAGATTTCACCGTGGATAGTCAAAGATTGATGTGGCGTAAGGAAGGGGTCCAGAGCGTTGCTCTGAGGACAGTATCCCAAGTCTCCAGAGCACAGTGGACCAGACCCAACCTCTTTATCATTTATAACAACCTCACCAGCCGTAGGTATAATCTCTGTCGTCAACATCTTGAAGGTTGTACTTTTTCCTGCTCCGTTAACGCCAAAAAGACCGAAGCACTCTCCTGCCTGGATTCCAAAGCTGAGATCCTGGACGGCAACATTCTTTCCAGCAACACTTTTGTACTCCTTACGAAGATTAATTGTCTTCAATACGTCATTACAGAGTCCTTTTTCGACTCTGATCCGCTCCCTGGCTACATCTTCGTCCTCTTCACTGTTTCGATACACGACTTTTTGCTTAAAAATATCTGGTAGCGTGCGACATTCAACAACCAAGTTAATCGCGAAGAGAATCGCTCCTACCGCGAACAGATAAAGGCAGTGCGGACCTAAAAGTTCCCAGCTCAGTGGTGACTTGTAGGTATTCATGTGAAATCTTTCCAAAAGACTAGCAGTAATGTCGTTTTTTGACATTTGTACAAGACCATCTCCAAGAGCATACTGGGGAAAAATTAGTAGTAGTTGATGAAGGAAGTTTCTAAAGTCTTCAGCGGTTTTAGTTTTTCCAAGAATGTCGATTATTAGAATCGTTGCCAGCGATGAGACTCCGATAAAAGTGTTCAGGCAGAAAAGAACCATGTTTGAGAGACTGGCATCATCGAAAATTTTTTCCGCCAAATGCGTGAATGGAATCACTGCCCACCTACAAAAATCATAACATGTACACTGATATAATCTATTTGAGAAACATTCAAACACTTCCATCTCCCCAATATTCTGTGAAACTTACGCGTAAAGAAACAAAATAACACAAACTGATGAAAGGTTATCTCTGGCTACGTAAGCAGGAAGTCCAAATATCTCGAAGACTATCACCGCTAGGAGAATTGATACTGCAAACACCTGTAACAAATTAAGTCTTCTATTTTATGTATTTCCAAATTTCCATTTGATGGTATTATGAATCAGTGATAAATTTGTCAACAGCATTTCAATATTTAAACAAATATCAAATAAACAACAGCTGAGTTGTGACTCTCTTTTGATACATTATTAATCAAGTTGACTTTTTTCAGGTACAATTTTAACAGGTGCCCAATTTCGCAGGCTCTGGTATAGTTTATAATCATGTATGGATGCGTCACAACAACTGCAACTCATTGGCAACTGCGTTGAATTCGGTATTAATTTTGAAATAATTGCGTCGATCCAATAATGATGCGATGACCCATATTGGCAAGGAGTTTGACTAGCGCCTATAACTAATACTTACCTTCAGTCAGTAAAGACCGTTATATTTTGTTTATGCTCCAAGATGAATGGCCAGTATCTTTGATTCAGAAAAACAAGTGTGAAAAATAATGGACAGAAGAAATGACGCAATGTAAATACATTTTTTCATAGTTTCGGAAGAAAGTTGTCCTTGTCCTGTTAATATGTCAGAAAATACTTTCGCCGATGCGAACAAATAGATTTGAGCATTCCGAGGTCATTTTCCACAACGACTACGGTCTTTTAAAAATGTATATCTCTCTAAGAACAAAGAACAAAATGATGTACCAGAATGTCCCAAATCAGCGCAGTGGTCCAATAAGTTAATGGTCGAACTCCGGCTAGGTAGAAAATTCGTTTTTCTTCAGAGAGTCTTTCCCGAACTAGTTCCTTTGCACCCTGAGCACCAACGAGGCTAAAAGCCACTAGCAATACAAGGGCCACACCGACATCAGCCACGTGTTGAAGTCTGCAAAACATTTTAACTTATTAAGAAAACTGGATCTATCATCAAGATTAATCATTTAGATCTACATATTCGTGGCAGTTATTTAGTGCTTTAATGACAAACGAAATCAACTCAAATTTATAGGAAAATATTACAACCTAAGCGTCGTTTGCTTCGCAGATTTGACTTTTTTTCAATTGTTTTTCCACTTTTCACAACAGAGGTTACGAAGAAATTTTATCATACCAAAATAAAAGGAGATAGAGTGTAGTACAGTGACGAGTTTTACGAAAACGAAAAAATTATTTCCAATGCAAAATAACGGCCACTCTAAATTTATACTCTCAGTTCATCAATATGAAAAATCTTTCACTTCGGGTACTCAATATTGTGTACAACCCCCTATTTTTTTGATAGTGGCCTTTGACTATACGCTATTGTTCTTCAAAATGTATACGCTGCATCTTACTCACAAGCTGGTACGGTTAAGTTGATCTCTGGATAACTTGATCGGATGATTTATTGTGGTCAGATGACCTGACGCTCCATTTGCTTTAAAGATTGCCTCGTTGAGAGCGTTGATGTAAGCCGGCAATGAATGGTGTCCCTTATTGTTGTACCAAACCACGAATAGCCCTGTCTTATTCTCCGGCTCCATGTGCGATAAGGACCATCCGCCATACCTGAAGGAAATCAACATCAGAAATATTATTGATTGCCTGAAATTTTGAGAATAGATGAAAGTACATTATGAAACATTTCAATGACGTTGGCCCTTTTTGGATTCAAATTTTCGAAAATTTCGAAATAATTTATATTTATAGCTATGAGAACAATTTCTATGATATGTACGTAGCAATAGGTATGCCTGAATCAAGCATAATGTGACTGGTTCACTGCAGCTTTTGTGCTTGAAATGAAATTTGAATATAGCACCAGTTGCACTTAAAGAATTATAGCTAATTCAGGAATAAATACACATTTTGCCGGTCGTATATTTTCGAATAAATCATTATGATTTGTTCATAAAACTTATATCATTATAATCAGAATGTGATTCACAGTTCATGTAATTTTTTCATAAAATTATCTGATCCTTACAAAGGCAGGCTATAACTATAGGGAAATTAGTGTTACGCTTGATGTACGGATGCTGTTTGAGAGATGTATCAAGATAAATCTCAGACTTAAGAGGCTGTCCATAAACTACATAGCTCTACTTTGGAAATTTTGGAATCCCCTTCCCCCGTGTCGTCTATCACGGATATTTTCCAGATCCCCCTTCCCCCCTCCCTCGTAGAAGGGCACATGGTTTAAAAAAAATTCCACATTTAAAAATTTATAAACATATGGATTTTTAAAAATTTTCAACATTCCAAGACATCTAAAGGATCAAATAACGAAACTAGCTACGCATGCAAATCATTAATAACAAGAAAAGAATTATTTTCAGCTTTTTCGCGATAGCGAAGCTGAGTTTGAAGTGTATCTATATTTGTAGATTAGTTCTTGACACTTCACTGCGTTTTATTTCTTAAATTTTTCACACTCTGTTATTAATACATCTCATTATCTTTTCTATAATATTGACAGCATTTGACGAAATAAGACGTTTCGTTTCTATTGAGGCTATAAATAAATGTCCCATCTGCATCCCAGCATTTCTTTCGTTATTACATACAACGTAATGCGTGAAGTCAAACGTGGTTTCTTTTTCCTACTCGTATCTTCAACTTATATTACGAAAAAACTCTTACGATGACATCAAAGACGATTTCATCAGCTACACATTGACTACGATTACGAACGTACATAAGCAACTCTTTAGTAATATTTGTAACACATGAATTATCAGAGCCTAAAAATTCTATAAAGTATTTTCTTACCTTCTCTCAATATATTGCTGCTGCGTTGATACGATCCAGTCAAGTGTTGGACGACCCGGAAAAGTCTCGATTAAACCTTCATATGGAGGTGGAAGTCCGTAACAAACTTGATCACCGTCGAGGCATTTGCAGGTTTGCTTGTCCTGTTGTAAGTGTTATTAAAATTGATAGGTAGTTTATAAGAGATGAGTTGAAGCTCGGAACGCATGCTGTTACATTTTAAATTGAATATTATACATCCAAAATTATTTCTGTTCGTATGTATGTATGTATGTATACATATATCTAACATAAATAAAAATATTCATACATTCGGTGAAGTTTGCCAAGCTCCTGCATAGTCGTCCCCAAAACGGTTGTGCAGTTGCAGCGAAATACTTCCATGGAATTTATCGCTGGTATTGTCAATGCTGAAATTTCGGTTTCATAAAAAAATATGTACAATAGATGGGCGATCATGCGATCAGGGCGGGCTCAAAGTATTTTGCAAACCTGTAAAAACGTAATGGATGAGTGTTGTATAGTTCAGGGGTCAAAGATAGAGGTGGTTGATTGTCGGAAGGCGGTCGGATCAAAGAAAAGCCCATTGCGACTGCGACGAATAAGGTTGGCAAAACTAGTGCCGCAAGAAGTGCACACCAATCACGTGAAAAATGCCACCATCTCTTTTTCAACAGAGCTTTACCTTGTCGTATCACGGATTGCGGCATCTTGGGTTCATGATCAATCAAGTCAACGTCGTCAGGAGGATTAGCAAGTCCTGCAGCAGTCAAACAATAAAGTTTTAGTGTACTTTTTCGTAAAATACCACCAATAGACTAGAATTTTGTACTTCCGAGTAAGTTGAAAACGTGGCCCGAGTCTTATTTTTCTGGAAGGAACTATCCACTAGATATCGGCCGCTAAATGTTGAAACAAATTACGAACGTAATCCTGTAATGAATATCTACTCTTGTACGGTTCTAGTATATTGTAGTCTACCACTACAGATCTAACGGCGTGCAGGAATCAAGTCTCCAACATCTCAAGTGATACGACCTTAGTTCAACAAGGCAATTCAAGTATATCGTGGAAATTTGAAAATAGCAATTTCGTAGTAGCTACTTTCACGTTCAACATGTGTTCTGAGAAGATATAAGAGTAGAATTCATTTGGAAAGCATACTATTTACTACAATCACTTAAAATTCAAAGTTCAAAGTTGGTCAGTGATTCTCTTACCAATACTGCTAATACTATTCAAGCTTTCCAAACTTGTGGGCTTTGGGTACATCTGCCCGCTGTCCGCATGGGTGCACATATCCAGAAAAATTCTTTCAAGTGTATCACACTCTACATTAAAGTGAGAGAACCCCGCTATGTGTTGATTATCTTCAAGAATTTTCATAACTTCCACCATACTGAAAAATATTCACAAATTGTATCAGCAAACGAGGGTACGTAATAACTCTGTTATTGGATAGGTTGTACGATATTCATGTTACTTACTCATTTGCCATTCCGTTTGCTCTTTGGAAGGGTATAATTATATTTGCTTCTGAATTACTCACACCTTTGAGCAATGTATTGGGAACTACTTCTTCTAGAACGGTCATCAAGGTTTCCAAATGTTCTGATACCATTTGCGAATCATCTCTTCTCTCCTGTATAGTTCTAGTCCTAGAGTCTTGCAACGGAAAACATACGGTAATTTTATAACCATGTCCATAACTCGATTTCAATGACAACGGTGAACCACTGCAGAGAATTTTTCCTTTGTGCATTATGACTACGGTATCGCTCAGCATGTCAGCTTCGTCCATGTGATGAGTAGACAGCAAAACGGTTCTTCCAATACGGTGTTTGTCGATTAAACGCCAGATTCTCCGACGAGCTGCTGGATCCACTCCAGCACCGGGTTCATCAAGAATAACCAATGTCGGTGAACCGAGAAACGCTAAACAAACACATAGGCGACGCTGTGTGCCTCCGGAAAGTCTGTAAACGAGCTCGTCCTCTTGCCCATTCAATTCCATCGAAGTCAACATCCTATCAAGATACAGATAGATAAGTCAATCGAAACAATATACGCTAAGTATTTTGAAGCGGTTCCACATAATATACGCACGTATCAATGTCTCTATCCATATCATATCCGACTTCATTATTCTTTAATCTTGCGTAAAATATCATGTGCTCACGAGCAGTAAGACATCCAATAAGAACATTGTTCTGGGGACAAACTCCTATGTTAGGTTTATTAGAGCTGCTATTGGGCAGCCAGATCTGTCCACTGGTTGGTGCTTCCATGCCAGTGAGCATTTTACTAAAAATTCAAAGCGCATAAATATGTTATTTAAGCTTCATAGCCCAACAGATATTCAATACTTCTAAGCAGACCCACATCACAGTAGTTTTCCCAGCGCCATTTCTTCCGAGAAGAGTCGTTACTTCTCCCTCCATTAATTTTATGGAAAAATCGTCCACTGCAACACATTCTCCACTTTCCGTTTGGTAAACCTTTCGCACCTCATCGAAACGAACTCCGGTTTGCTTCTCGTCGTTTTCATGTAAGCTGCTGGTGTCACCTCCGACATCTGCCATGTCACGATAAAAAAGTACAAATTATGGATGAACAAGAATTGTAATTAAAGTACTTGTGATGCATTTTCATGCATGGATTACACATTCTTTTCAATACAAACTTCACAGCGTAAATGTAGAAAGTTAGCCAGATTATGTTAGTATGTAAGCAAAATTGACCTCGACGACATCGTGACGGTACAGTAAAGGTATAAACATGAAACATTTAAAATAAAAATTTCTGAATATGTATGAATTGTATGAGACGTAAATTAGTAGACATATAATGAATCATGGTAAAAGCGTGAAGCTGCAGTCACGAAAAATGAAAATTTCTTTCTTTGTGACGAATCACCGTAATCAATGTGACACAAAACTCAAGTGAAATGAAGGTGAGAAGCCATGCAGCGTGCCGCGTGCATTACAGAATGATACCTTCATGTGTGCTTGCGGATAGTTCAACAGCATCGTTAGTGAAATACACCTGGTTCTCGAAGGCGAGGTAGCTGGGTCGCCCATAGAACGAACGGGTGTCAGCCCACCATAAGCTAATGGATCTCAATCCATAAAACCCTCTACCTGAAATATTCGATATTGGTTCATTCGAAATATCTGCCTTCCGAAGCATTAAAATAGCAGACATGATTGAAGCGACTGATATATATTACACTCAATGTGAGTTCCTTCTTTGCTATCGTACTAACAGGTTGAAATTATCGAAGACCAGTCCTCATTCGCATCTCCCAAAATAGCGCTTTTGGTAATTTTTTGCTTATTTTAACGCTCAGCTGTGAACTAGGCGACCGAACAGCAGCGTAATGTGGGGTGCTGTGTTGCAAGATTTTATTGTTAGTTGGACGCTTGTTAAATATCACGACAAGGCAATAAGGCGGCAATTGAATTGTCGGTTTATATCGAACAGTCTTGAATGAACGAGTGAAAATATTTGATATTGATGGTGACAAGTGTTTGCGGCTACTTTCCAGATATTCGTAAAATTTAGGTACGTGGAAGAAGTCGTGATGATTTTCAATTAAATTTGTTTTCCGAATTTGTGATTAGAACCTCGTTAATACACGAACAAGGCCACAGACGTACCTCAGATAGTTGTAAACGATTTATATGCAAAAGAAACCAAATATGTATTTTATGCCATAGAATACATATTTTATTCCTTCATTTGCTTTTGAAATCTGTATATAATTTCCAAAATCTACAAAAAAAAAAACGCATTTTTTGAATAACCCCAAACCATTTTTTCTCGAATCAAGTCAACCAAATTTAATGGAATATTACCTTGTTAAGTTAAACTCACGTGAATTATTGAATCACAAAAATAGAAGATAGTGCACAAATATTTTAACTGTACAAATAATTTGAAATAATTTCTCATATGATAATATTAAAAACGCTCGTTTTGCTATCCCCTTTTTAATTACAAGGCTAACTATCCAACTCGTTATGCCATTCACCAAAAGACCAACCACATGAGAAAGCATGTCATAATCATCCATAGACCAAGGGTGATTATTCAAAAGAATAGAATATAGATAGATTACATGTATGATATATTTACAGAAATAGAAAATCCAATATTGGATACTTTCGAGTATCAGTGCATGGGACGTAAGCTCCTGATACTTGACTAAATATACATTATATATTATACACTTATAGGCATCCCCGATTTTTGTTTGCAGCATACAATGCTCAAAATCATGCGCGTTGTACTCCCAGTGTAATTGGCGAGAGTAGGTCTTTTATAGGGCATATTTCAATTTAAGTGGTCTTAGGTATGGCCGGAAGTCGGCGCAACTATTGAGTAAGTAAATAATTAAGAACGAGACAGCGAAGTTTCATTGCTGATGAGACCGTCTTCCATAAGCTGTAACCATTTCTGATCAAACAGCGTCACCAGGCCTTACAAATATTATACTGCCATAAAATTTGGGCAGTATCCTAGCGCCACCTACAATTGTAGCATATTAATACGTGATCACTAATACTGGCGCGGCTGACTACACTTATCATAACAATAGGCATATTCTGCCCTTTTTATTTTATGTGTCAGAAAGAGACGGAGACTCAATTATTATCGATCCAATAATCAAGATTCGTGGCTGCAAAGTCCATGCTACGAATATCCACCCGAACGAACTCAATAGTGACGTCATCATACACGATTGCAGTCAAATCATTGAATATTTCATATTGAGATTCACATGGTTAGAAATCCAAAATTTAATAAGTTATTTGAGGCTTCCGCAGTTGGAATCTGACTAAGACTTGGCTTCCGGGATGGGACCACTATTAAAAACGGTTTTTTGCCAACGTTTCGTGAAAATTGCAGTTCACTTCTTCAGGTCGAGGGGCAACATGATACTAGTTGCTCTCTTGGGGAGGTGTCGCTACATATATCGATTGGATCCATCAAGGTGTGACGTTGCCGTTCGGGTGAAGTTGACTGGATGTTTCCGTAACTGGGAGGCTCTTTTTCTTTGGCTGTCACGTGCACTTTCAAGAGACTCGCTCCTCAAAGCGAAGTCTTTCCCCCCTTGGCATTTTGTTTGAGGTAACGAATTTTCCTCCGGCATATGACTTCATTCTCTCTGTTGACCATTCTAGCTGCTCGCTATCGAATGGCTGCGTCTGTGATAATATGACGAACCTCTTAGTGCTTCACTTGGTGAGCAGGATCTCCTTTGTCAGATGACTGTTTGCTTAGCGTACTGACACTAACTTTTCTGAATGCTCGTCTTCAAAGTGGAACTTCCTTTTTTTCTCTTCACCTTTCTTCTGAGGCGTCATAGTTTTTTTGAGATTCATTTTTTTCTTCACGTTGGACGTGGGACGCAGGTACTTGCGATATGGACCACATAGAGAAATGTAATAGTAATTGTAGAACGCACATTTTACAATTTTGTAGTAAAATACTGTGTCAAGAGCTCACCGCCACTAACAGTGTTATATTTTCTGTAGATGACGAGACGGTGAAATAAAATCTGACTTTCCAAGCAGGTTTTAGAAAAAATGTTCGGACACGCGGATTTCAACTATAAACAACTTATTAGCATTGAAATCATATCATTTCACAGTCTATTGTTCACTGCATATAAAGTAGAATAATATGACTACTTCGCCATTGACAACCATATGGTATTTCCCGTTGAAATTAAATGCTTTTAATCTTGCATTTCTAGATTATTGGACGTGTTTAATTCAGATTCAACTTGATTTGTATCACTTGTACTTCTTGAACCTTTATTGTATACGTTTTCTGGTAATTGAGATCTGGTTTGTTGCTGTTTACTATATTTTGTAGATGCATAATTATTGCGGACACGAAATTGCAGTCTTCGTATTAAATTTTACCGTTTTCGTGTTTCCCGTAGTATAAGATGCATCATAATTTCACCGTACGAAAATATTCGTGCAATTGGGGTAGATGGTGGCAGACAAGTATTGTACGTTAACGGGTTTGAATTACAGAAAACTGCATTTTGTATAACTCTTGCTGGATTCCGTTACAGTCGAGGCTGTTGAAAGTGTATTGCAAGCACTGCAATAACAGTTTATTTGCAGATTATTATTGAAAACGCTCTCATCTCTGTGGAATAAGGCTACGTGCAGATATGATTGGTCTTTATGTCCACAAAAATGGTCTAGATATTTGTCAAATCACTACTTCATGATAGCAAAAGAATTTGTTGGTTGCAAAATATAAATTCTTTTTGTGGAAAAAATTAAATGAGGATGTAACATTTATAAAACTATTTATTACCACACAATTTTGAAAAAAGTGCTATATATCATCTACGACAGAGCGTTTTATAAATGGATAAATGTATAAATTCATCCATTTGAAATGAAAAATAGAAAATAAATATTCAAGTCTATTTGAGATTTGAAATTCGAAATGGGATTTTGCTCTTTATATTCCTATTTTAAATAAAACCATTTCAAATATTACGCACCGTTGTCGAATGAGAACTAATACATGTCACTATGCGATAGAAGACTCCCGCGGTTTAATTTTTTTAGATAAGAAAACAAAAAAAAATATCGCAATTTATTGTCAGTGTAAACTAAGATTCCCACCTGAATTCGTGTATTTGGTGACAAGGTAGCCAATCAACGCATACAAACATCCGTCAAAGGCGATTGTCAGCAATACTAACCCCAGAGACATAGAATCTCCAGGGCTCGTTTCTTTCCAGACAGCATCCCAAGTTAAACCAATACCCTGCACTTCCAATCTAACCGCAAAAAGACATCCGTAACAGAAACTCGTGGACATGCTCAAACACTGAAAAATTCAAAATGTTAATAAGTACGGCACAGATTGCATCCTTATTTTGTGTCTCTTCGAAATAGTGAACATACCAATAGTAATTTGAGAGTAAGTTTCACACTAGCCTCCATGGCAATCACGATAATGTAAGGCATGTACGTAAGCAAGAACATTACTACTGTAGTAACAGCTGCCAAACTGGCTGAGCTGAACATTGTTGAGATCATGTAACTGTAACAAGTAAAAGTATCCGTTTTATCTACAATACACTTATGTATGTAAATATCTATACATATATTCATAATCAGTTCTGTTTATATTCACAGCATTATTACTATGGAATGACTTTGATGCAGTAACTCACCAGAAAGTTACAGATGCGAAGACATAATCAAGGAGTAGAAATAGTACCAAAACAGGATCGGAATGTGGTAAAATTTTACCGGTAATTAATATTATATGAATGCATATCGCTACTATGCTAAGTTCAATCATCGATGTTATGAACCATGCAAAGGTATTACGCCATGGCTTCAAACCCATTACGCTCATAACCTGAAAATAATAAAAAAATATTTTACACATAATGATAATAATAATTATTATTACAATTAAACCAGCTACATCCTTTCGGGTACATCCCCATAAGCGATTAGCTTGTGCGGGATGAGGAAGAGATGGGTTAGTGACAACCATTATGCATCTGCAGCAGTCTGAATATATTCAACAGAAGCCTTCATTCGTACAGGGGACAAGTAGTTGGAGTATTTTTTCTGCTTATTATTCTTTTGAGAAAATTACCATCGCGTTTTGTGACTCTCGCTCCCATACGATGTGCCTTACAGCTGCCCCTACGCACACCATCAATGCAAAGAAGAAACAAACCTGGAGTCCTTGAGATTCGTACAACGATGATTGGAACCTAATGGTTTAGTGAAAACCGTTACAGACAAACCTTTTTTATTTCTCGAATATGTTATACCAATTTTTACCAGAATACCAGCACCGTGGTAAAGTGCAAGACTTACTTTTTTCGATATTTGTGAAACTGCGTTTCAACTTAAGCTAGGTAACGTTTCATGCAAGCAATAGATACCGCACGATGTGTAAAGGCAAAACTCACGTGAAGAACTTCCAGCATGGATACGGCATCTGCTGAGAGACTGTTTGCCATTCTAGTTTAGTCTGTGTTTTGGCTTTTATGAGTGCACGATCGATCGAATCTTGCAATTGGATGAAACCTCTTAGGTAGCGCAAATTTTCGATAAAACTGCTGTCCGGTCCTGGAGTCCAAAATTGATTCTTTAACCTCGAAGTTGAGGGTACAGAGTCAACATCCATACGAATTTTGTAAGTTATGTTTTCCGGCAGTTCTTCTACATAAGATCGCTTTATTCTTACGGGACTTTCATCCATAAAAACGACACCGGCCAGAAAGTCATTGGTTTTGATGAGTCTACCAGCTTCTTCTTCCAACTCCTTTTCGCTCGCAAACCCGATCACACGATCGGTCAAAACGCAGTCCATTAGTCTGTTCAGCATTTGTACAATTTCTACTAATTTATGTGAATTCTTCATCCTCCAAGCTAACTTTCCAAGGTCAAAGTTCGCTAAATCAGTAGCAAGAGAAGGACCACTGAGCGATTTTACCGCTATTTTCATCAAATCTGATGCCAGGATCTGGTTTAAATCTGTCAAATCGTCTCCCAATTCTGTCAGATTGGCGAGAGCGCTCATACTCTTTGCAAAACTATCAATCAAGATACCAAAATTTTCAATGTAGAAAAAAGTCGAATTAACTTCCTTCATAACACTGTCGATAATCTTCGTTTGCGGCGTGTACAATATACGTCCACGTAACAAAGGCTTTACGTACGACCATACAATTTTTCCAGCACCTATTCTTGATATTTCCTTATAAGTATCCCTACAGAAATCATCTGCAATGAAAGGTTTTCGAATACTGTCAGAATTCCGTATCAAATTTTTTATCACATCCGTAAACGGGATTTTATTGAGATAACACACTTACTTGGAAGTGAAGTTAATTCGTCTTCATTGAATTCTTGCCCATTTTCGCGGATATTAGATATCACTTTGTAAAATCTACCGGTGTCCTCGACAACTGGTTGACCACACAACATTTCACCAGTATCGGACAGAAACTTTCCAACTAATGTGAAAAAAAGTGTTAAGAATTAATTGTGACTGTAGATACATATTACACATATATATATATATACATGTGCGTAAATTTTTGTTTCTTACAACTTATTTTTTCGCTAGGTGAAAAAGATTCTGTTTCATTAGCAACCAAATAGTCGGCTGAAAATTGGTCAGACATGTTAGTGACAGCATCCTTCAGAAGCGGTACCAACTTGGCGGCGAACCCCAAGTTATTTATGATTTCAACTCCTTCTTTTTCATTCAAATTTGCGTTCGATAAAATATTTTTTACACTGGCACTCATAATCTAGAATTTCAGTACACGAAAATCATTAAATCATTAATGCAACCATGCCAACAATCTGAACGTCTGTATCACATTCAACTCACATCTTTGAAAAGGGTTCCAAATTTCAGCTTTTTGATTAAACTAATAGTTATAGATTGGATCTGTTCACTGCTGAGTTGACATAAAGAGGCGCTGATTTCTTCTATCATGGTCTCATCGCCCTTGAACTCTATTATTTCTCCAAGTTTTTCCGGTGAACAAATTGTGTCCGTCAAGCTAACGGCTTGACGTTCCTTTGAGTATACAGACAGCATGTTTACTTTTCCTCCGCTCAATGCCTTAGTCACATCACCGGGTAATGCCAAGGTTTTTGTTAGGTATGATCGCAGATTGGGCCAGTTGGGGAACATTTCTTTGATAGCATCTGAACAGCAGAAAACGAAATGTCACTCAGAGTGGTAATTATATATTCAGGTGTGAGACAAAGTAACAGCATTCAGATTTTTAAATCTCAAAGATACGCCTACATTTTGTATTGAGTAGTCCGAGATTTTTGAATATTTCCATGGATTCCAGCGTGCTCAATACAGTACGCAAGTCATCTTTGACTATCGGATCGCTAATGAATGGTTCCGTGTGGTCCAGAAGTTCGTTGAAACTATTGACGAAAAAAAAAAAAAAAAAGTGATGAAACAAGCAAGTGAAAATAAGTTACTCCATAATATTTTGACGCACCCATCAAAAAATTTATCGATTGTTTCTTCTCTCAGCAATTGAATGACTTCTTCAAGTGAGTCGGAAGCTTGCGACAAATCTTTGCTGAAATCCATTCCACTGGCAACATCCAACAGATGCCCGGCTTCGGCAGCAATCATTTCCAAGTTTTTCAGTATATCCTTAAGCCAATATAATTGCGTTGTAGCTTCATATCGCCATATAGTTATTTTTCCTTGTATTTTTCTTGAATCTAAACTTTTGGCTAGTTGTTGAGAAACATCGCTAGTGGATGGAATGTCGAAAGAAGTATTTGAGTATTGTAGAAAATATTTTGCTTGTTTGGAAACAAGAATTTCGTACAACTTTGTTTCGTTATGAACAATATCTGTCGTCAGCTGAAAAATTAAATACACGATTCATTAGAACGTATACCTTGACAATAAGTCAAGCTACATATAGGATAGTATTATTATAATTATTACCATATTCACATTGATTAAAGCACCGTGTAGTAATTCGTCCACTTCGTTAACATCTGATTCTAGTACAGTATCAACTACTGGTAACCAGATTAGCGTGGTTTTTTCCGCCATTTTTCCTAATTCTGATAATTTCTTATGAGTATAAGCAGTATCCAAAAGGTATACATTCTCATATATTAAAGTCAACAATATACGGAACACGTTGACATATCTGCGAAATGATCGTTCAACTGTTAGAGAAAGCTCTTTAAACGAAGCATGAGTGTTTTTAGAATCACATATGTGACAATGACATATGATAATGTTTCGAACAAAAGAACTTACGTTGTTGGTTTTGAGACACGGGAACCGTCAAATTTGTGGTTAACGCAAGAATACATCACCGAATTATTCACCTTGGAAAATCTGAACGCTATTTCTGCTAAGTAGTGTAACGTATTGTTCAACTCCGCCGAAAAAGCTGGGACTGAACTAGCCTCCGTAACATCATCAAGTCTGATACCCTGAATTTTAAGTACGATATTTATAATGTACACTGTATTACTAAAGACATGTACTCGTATAACGTGCATGGGGATTCAGAAGAAAAGTAGAATACACCAATACGGAACATCCATCTCTATTGAACATGCCTAGGACATTCATGATAGATATGCAATACCTCTATTAGACATCAATTCCAACCAAAATGACGTACACTGGAGCTCTATAAGAGGTCCAAACGTTTGCTTGCTCTACATCTTATAGCAGAATTTGAATAAGGGTTCACATGGATCTTTATCGGAGATATCATCGATTTTGTAGAAAAGAAATTAATTTATACAATTGACGTTGCTTTTATATCATCAAATTTTGTGTACGTATTATAAAAATACTACAAATTATCATGTGCACATTTTCTTCTGCCCCGGACAAAAAGTCCGAGGCGTAGGTAACAGATTCGGCACTCAAGGACGGACACTTGGTGGTGGATAATGGACAAAATTGTGAATAGACACAAGGGCTGAATTCATTTTTGTGGCGAGTGTTCCGCGTGGGCATTATTTTCCTCTCTTTTTATGCACTTTATACATATATAGTGAAAATCGCAATTTTTGGATTCATCTTCATTTCAAATGTTTTAAATTAATCGCAGTTTTAAAACAAGTGTCCAGAAACCGCAGAAGGATGTTAGTTTTAATCAGACATTCTATTCGATTTGCACGTATATTTTTCAGCCATGCGTAACAAAATATTGACTTTTCATATAATTAGTGCGTGTGAATTGGTTTACCTTGTTTAATATCCCCTTGGTTTGGATTTGGTTTACCTTGTTCAATATTCCCTTCCAGTTTAGTTTGTCAAACAAAATGACACGTATTTTTGCGAAATCCAATTCCTCGGCCAAGCAAATAAGTGTTGCATAAGTTTCGTGTTGCGATAATTGTGTATTCAAAGTATGTAACAAATTTGTTGCGCTACCACACCAAGAACAACGGCTGAAACGTATAGTGTATATGGTAGTTAAACGGCACGAGGCTTACATCAAACTTGCAATTCATGCCGATACGAAAAGTCACAAGAACTCACCCAGCGGGACCTAGTTCAATTTCTAACATGCTTTCAAGGAACGCTGATATTTGACGGGCAGTCATGTTAACCAGGCTTTGTGGGTCCTGGAATAGTGCAAGAGTAGCAAGCGTCGAAACATTATGGCAAAAAACATTTTCCATATTAAATGCGATGACTTATTCATTTCTAATGTTGACGATACATTCAACTTCATTCGATTGGATGATATTACTTTTATTATTATAATAGGAATATTCTCAATCACAAGTGCTATCTATCGGAAAGTTTGAAAATTAGGTGCTGATAGTCAGTGTGTGCAAATATTTTTTGCCAAACCTTATCCTGATCATTCGGCAATTGTATGGAAAAGTTCAATCAATTGAAAGAAAATTTTTGAAAACGTAAACTGATGAAGAGATATATCAGTTTGACTATATCGTGCAACTTGGAAATAAAATTCAACTGAGAACATTTAAAATTTCATTACCATCGATTCATATTCAGTCAAAAAATCCTTAAAGTTCCCAGCCATAAATGATGTCCAGTAGGCCGGTAACCTGAAATCTTTAAATCCTTCAGCCATTGTTTTAATAATCAGCGATTGCAGTTGTTTTATATGGTTCAGTATAAGGGTCTCTGATCTTGCGAAGGTCAGGTTTGATTCGTTGCGATTGAAGAATAAAGAAGTTGGGATGCTCTGAAATTTGATCAATAAAAATATTAAAAATAGTCGACTGTTTTATATTGTTCTACTCGCTTCTTAGCAGTAAAATATAACAGAACATCTGAATTCAAGCGGCAAGCTGCTGCCCCCTCCGCTTGCCCAAAAAAATTTGGACTATTACTCTTTTTATGTACTTCTTTTCAATTCGGTATGAATCGCACAGATATTACGTGAAATCTGTTCCTCCGGGAAATGGAACAGTTGGGAAAATTTGAAGGTGCACATCCCATAATTTGCACATAAATTAACACTGACTGTTTGGAAGATGTTGTTTTACCATTTTGTAACATCCCAACCATTACTCGAAACGGTTTTGGCATTGAATATAATACACGTAATTCCAGTTAAAAATGGATTTCCCTAAAAATAAAAACCTCATGATCTGTATAAATAGGTAATAAGGGACCATTCAACAAATGCCTTCTCTTTGGAACTGAGGGGTTTTGGGTAGCGTGATTTTCTTTAGATTGTTCGCAACCCAGGGCTGAATTTTTTCGAGTTGGATCTAATAATGTGACATTTGATATTATACTATTGGGCAAGTTTTGTCAGACTTTTTCATTTCATATTTTAGTTGTTGAGAGAAAACTAATTTAGATATATTTTTTCTTTTTTTATCTAAAACAAAGTTGAAACAGATACAACAGGTTGAAAACAAGCACAGTATGACATCATCCATGCTAGAATACATATGGGGCATTCCACGCTAACTCGACCAGGGTTTGATCCTCGATCTCTTGGATTTGGTCCACGATTTTTTAAATTGGAGTTTCAATTCTAAAAAGCTCATTTTTTCCAAGGTTTCAATTGTTATAAGAAAGTTCATTTGAAGATCACGTGCGAGGACGTGTCATATAATATTGCATGATTCATCTTACTAAACCTTGATTGAGAGAGTAAATGTTTAGAAATGTTGTATATTTGGCTTCTCAAAAAAATGTTATACCCACGTTATATTCTAGATTTTGTTTTAAAGTATTTCGAACAGCTTGTCTGGGATGATTCTGTTTTATTTTATAGCAAACGTAATTATCATTGCAAAATTGAGTGTCTCAATAACTTACAGCATCAATTGGAATAATGTCCCTTGCATCATAGTTACGAAGTTGCTGACATAAATGAGAAAAGCTACCAAGAAGTCCCTTTCTCCGCATATACTTTGGCTCTATCAAGTACTTGTTGACTTCACAAAATTTTACTTTCCCCATCACCAGTGCGGTAACATCGGAAGTTTGTATTTCCTTATTGAAGAATGTGTGCACGACCGATAACATCAAGTTAGGCATATCCTCAGCCATCGACAATGTCACTTTCATCACAGGTTTACTCTCGTAAACAGCACGTAACTTTGACCATATATCTCCTCCGAAGAATAAATCAAATGACAGGCTTAAACTCTGAATTATGTAGTCAAAGCCATTTAGATTTTGAGCAATTTGAGGAATTTTGTAATCATCCGAAATAGAGTCGTGCCTATCATTACTGAGTTTTTCAATGTTCATCTTGTCGAAATAATAATGCAACCAAGATCGTTCCGTGTCTTGGATTATCGACCAGGTATCATTGTCAAGGCCCTTCCATATCGTAATATTAAATATATTCGATTTGAAAGTAAGATCTGGCTGCGATTTCGATAAATTTGAAAAAGCTTCGACCGCATCGGCTAAATATTCCGAGAGTGATAATTCTCTTTGTACTTTAGAACGGGGACCATACATTAAATCCTGAAAGAAATATTTATGTGATTATGCATTTTCCTGACTATCCAAATTTCAAAGTAAAACGGCAATACAAATATATTACATAGAATTCTTGGCTTGTTGCACTTTTCAGCAGTTGGTGCGGGTCAAACGAACACACTCTTTTCAAAAAATTAATTTTCTCAGTATTATTCCAGAATCCTGTACCAAAGTGTCGATCGCACATGTTATGTTGTAGATCACGAATCAACATTGGTTGAGCAAGCGTTGGGTCGAACCTAACTATAGTTGCAGCAAGTGAGATCGATTCTGAGGGATGTGCTTCAAGAATTTTCAACAACTGCCGGACATCGCCATCTTCCACCAAATCCCAAAGGTAGAATTTACCACTTGGCACTTTCTTAATTCCGATCTTCTGGAGTGATCCCGCAACGTGTCTCAATAGTTCGGCAATAAACTCTACAGCAACATGAAGGGTATTCTCAGAGTCAACGTATCTAATCTGGACAAAGATATTTATATTAGTGATGAAGTTATGCGAGTAGAAACCCAAATTAATCAACACGGTATATGAGAATAGTGTATTGTGTTACAAGTACGAAAAGTTTGCGATTTCCGATGAGTGTGAAGATTGTAATCATAAGAGTCAGACATCGCCCATTCACGCATGTGACACACGCTATTTTTCCCAATATCTGCGAAGGAAAGTTCGATTGAAGAAACAACTCAAGTACCACTGACAGTCCGAAAAATTGGCGTTAGGTAATTTATATTCAATGACAGAATCTATGAAATTTATTCGGGAGTGCGCATGCGCCAAAAAGCCCTAGTGTGTAAAATCGAGCACTACAGGTATAGGCATGCGCCAAAGTCATGGTACCACACTTTTTGGAAATGGCGCACCTTAAGCACGCTCCACAGGCTTCAAAAATCGAACTTTCCGAGGAGGTGTTGGAACAACATACGTTTTTCAACTCACCTGCTGGGGAGTACGATGTGCTTTTAGGTCATGTGTTAATTTTTTACCAACGGCATCCCAGTACTCTGAAGTAAAGGGTGACTTGATCTTCAACCCATTAGTTACGGCATTTTTCACGGCTCTACCAAATTCATACATTCTGAGGATGGTCCTTCCAGCGTAGAGTGGGTAGTCCTTTACTGGCATTGTACGGACTATTCCTTCGTTCAAAAGAAGATCGGTAAATGCATTGAAGTTTATTGGATCCAAATCACAAGTGCCATTTTTCAGTCTGGTATAGTCCTCCGGAGAAATCTCTTGCCTAAACTCGGCAAACCAATGAAACACATCTGCACAAGTTGGACCACCATACGGATTTTTTGAAATTGACGAAATTTTCTTCATTATGGATGAACTAGAAAGACCGGTGATAAAGGTCGCTGTGAGATCCGGGAGATGTGAGTATGCAATTTTAATGGGACTCTTATCGGTGAATCCAAGTATAGAGAAAGCATCTGTCTTTGGTCCTAAAAAATATTATTGAAACATAATATCACGGGTTTTTTCAGACATAATGCTGAAACAGTATTTTTTCTGTACATGCACGAAAACGCCCATTTTTCTCTCTGTTTTGACGGACCAATGTCTCATTTCGTCTTCTTGAAAGTCTTTGCTCCCTAAAACTCTTTACTCCCTGAAAGTCTTTTCTCGAATTTTGAGAATTGTGTAACGTGACGCGTGAAGTTTTTGCAGAAAATAATGACAAGTGACGAATCTTAGCATGACGAGGAGTTTGTACTGCCACATATTCTGGCATCAGCTAAGCAATTGACGATTCTGCGCTACTCAAAAAATCGAAGAATAAACATACCGCCGCTTATGGTAACCTTTTAGCCTGGCAAAAAAACAGGGCATGCCTTTGTTCAGCGAACCTGTGTTTCAAATCTATTTTGAAAATTCGTCCAAACATTCAACACCTTCGACCTTGTGGTCTATCTATTCAATGCTAAGAACCACAATCGACGTTAATAAAGGCATCGATATAACTAAATATATGGAACTGCTTCTTTTTGTAAAATAAAAAACAAGAGGCTTGGATTTCAAAGTGAGAAGTCCCAAATTTCGACTTCTGAGGAAATGGATAACTTCCTGCACGAAGCTCCAGACTATAAATATTCGTGAGGTGAGGCATTTTTTTTGTAAAAATTCCTTCCTATGCTAGTTTACTCACAACTAGAATGCCCATGGCGAATACGCACGAGCGTATTTACGTCACAGCAGCGATTAGAAAGCATAGCTGTTCTTGAAATTCACAATGAACTTGCTAACTAATTGATCTGCACCTGATCTGAAATGAATTTATTGTAAAAAAAAATAACACGCGCCGTAGGTACTACTTTCCAACTGTTGGAGCGAATAAGACAAAATCATGAAAATCCAAAAAAAAAAGCTAGCCTCCCCCCCCCCCCCCCCCCCCCCCCTTATCCTCACTAATTCCACACCCTCAGTGAAATCAAGTTGCCGACCTTGGATCTGTGACCACAAGACTTATGATCAATCGTCAATGAATCATCGGTCAGGAAAATACACTTATCAACCCAATTTAAATTTGCCAGAAGCAAAAGCTTACACTGAGCATACTTTTCACCGAACATCAGCGACAGTACTTGTCGATGTTGGTGCAGACTTATTAGCCATTAAGCGGTAAGATGGCTGGAAGTATGATCGTGTTGCAGAAGACTACATCGAGGATTCGATCAGTAATAAATCCAGGAGACTGAATCAATTAACAGAAGTGATAAATTTTAAACCATTCTCCACAACAGCTTCGGAGTCCGGAAATCTGTCACCAAATAAAAATAAAGAATATCAGGAGCAAGCGAATTTTGATGAATTGTTATCGAAGAACTTAGCGTCTTCAACGGTAGGAAATGAGAATATCGACGTACAAGGGACGAAAAGTTTCACTCATATTCATTATCATTTTAATACAGCCTTAATCAGGTCAATCGCATTCGATAAAAGAAAGATTGACTTTATTTGAGAAAGTGATATTATCTTTTCAGTGATGCTTCCATAAAAATAAGAATTTAATGATTAAAATTTGAAAGGTAAAATCGTAAATCAACATTCCAGTAAAAGTGATAAGATTTCTAATTTTCCCACTGATATTTCTACGAAGGTGATGTACATTTTTTGTGTGCTACATACACCACTTTTTAACACGTGATTTCATTCTAATGAAGAAGCAATGATGCTATAACATTAATGAGGGCAACGTGATATATGATCGTTCACGTAACCAAAGAAAAAGTGTTTTGATTGAAATTCGTGACATGTTATAGTTCCGTCTGATAAATAAAATATAAAATTATATTAGTGTGGTAAATCAAATCCCAATTATTATTTTTTCATCATGAATTATTGTTTATTGTATTTTTTGGGACTTCGCCAACCAAACCACCTACCAGGTTTCCGCCCCTTGAACCCAGCATGAATCCGCCGCTGGATCCAGTTGCAGTACTTCAATAAACGTTCGTACCATTTCTACTAAGGCAGAATCCTAATATTCGATTCATTCTTTCTACAGCCAAAATTGGCCTTCGTGCGTGTACAAAAAAATAAAAAATCGTGTCAACCTGTAGGAGAAATAAATTATAAATGAACACATCATACGAACCTTTGTTTAGAATATCCGACGCAACGGTTAGAATTTGATAAATTACATGACTTCCATATTTGGCAAGAACACTGAACCTGGTTAGAATATCCACATCATGTTTCGTATTCTGAATTTCATCGGTTGACCAAGTTGAGTAATTGTTTCTACTCACTAGGTCGTTTAATTTGTTATCGAGGCTCGTTACAACGTTACTGCAGGTATATAAACGTTAAAATCAAAAATGTTGTTACAATTAATATCGTGAGCTTCTCGGACAGTTAGAGTCGATTAAGGAAGCTTACGAATTTGTATTGTTTTATAAAAAATCATAAGCATTAAAAACGAAATTAGGAGAGTACAATAAAATTAGAAAAACTGGTATACCCAGCACAATGGTATTATAATTAAATATTTTTCTAAATCACATATCACTCAAACGGCACAAAAGAAAAACAATTACATGCAGTAGGTCACGCACAGTTATCGGTTCAACTTGGGTAATCAGAATCGACTTGACATGCTAGACGTGTATTTAACTAATACTTAAGGGTAAACTCACTTCCAATCGGTCAAGTCCGTAAATTTACTTTTAACGAATCTTGTGGCATGTTTGAAAACGTTTTGGACATCATTGAAAGAGATTTTTGGTTCGCCTAAAATAATGCTCGATTCCCAGGATAACTTGGTAAGATTTGCAACAAGGCGTCTGAATTTTTTGTAACCTCCAGTCCAATCGAACGGTGTCTCATAATTACGATCTCCGTTCTGAAGAACAGAGTGATAGGACAAAGGTGAGTACATTTTGAAGTTTCTTTGAAAGTTAGACACTGATAGGAATGTTAATACTTACGGTATGTATATCAAACAACTGTTTCCATTCATTGATGAAAAATCCAGGGTTACAAGCTATTCTCTCAATTTCTCTGATAATCTTACGAGTTCCATTGCGAACGTCTAGAATTTCACCAACGCTTTGTTTTTTTAAACAAGGCCAGTCTGTTTCGTGAGTTTTGTACTCAATGATTGCGGAAAGCTAAACAAAAAGAGGTTTAATATGAATATTACAAAACCGAAATTCGAAGAAGCAAACAATGACTTCAACGAGCGAAAAAGGGCGGTGATTGATTATAATAAAAAAAAGTGCTTAGTATTGTAACGATCCATACGTATACTCTCGTACGATCCGTGCTCTTTTTATGTGTTACCTCTTTCCTTTGTACTCTGGGGTTACCACCCCTGTGCAATGAAAATTCGTTCTATTCTTTTCTACTCTACATATGTTTGTGACTATAACGATGTATGTGTACTCAGGGGTATAAGGGTTTATCTCGGCTTGATTGTTAATAAATAAGTATATAACCACAGTACCGCAAGACCGGTCACAGGTCAACGGACAGCTGAGGTAAATATATAGTTGGAGCACGGACGGAGAAAGGTGCAAAAGTGACAATGAGCTGGAATAAAAGATGTGGGTACGAAAATTAAGGAAAGTGCTGTATATCCTCAATAAATCTTGCACCTAAACTACGGATCAGTGAAGGCATGATGATTCCTGTCTCATAATTATCAGAGACCCCGTTATGTCATTTACAAAGATTCATATAATTCGCTCCGAATCTGAATGACGGAATCATCACACCTCTCTCAAAGACTCAGCATTTCATATTATTTTTACATTATCTGCAATACCTAATATTATTATGACCACTTTTGGCATGCGAATCGATCATTTACTGTTATAATAATTGTATGTTTAATAGGGTAGTTTTTAATATGGTTATTTTTGAATTTTTATCTGCCCAGGGGCTTAACCGCCTTCAGATTAATTTTAAAAAATTCCACGAATATTTGAGCTCTCTACATCAACTGTAAGATAGTCTGCTTCGTGATAAAAGTATTTTATGGAAATAACATGGGGGAATTGTTTTTTTTTTTTTTTTGTTCTTTTAAATTTTATAAGTCGTTAATGAACATACCGAAAATAATGGAGAATACATATTTTTTGAGAGAATTGAGCGCTCTATAAAAAAGCTTTGATGCATAAAATTCGTTAATGAAAGCGTTCATACGTTAATTAACGAATTTGATTGAACTTTGAACGCCTTCGACTTGAGCACCAATCCGCAAGTTCGGTAGCGAAAACGACCCCTGCTCCCTTGGTGCACAATATACTATTGTATTCATTCTGTTATTTCACTGCATAATTGTGTCAAGTGGTGAATATGAAAATAAAGAGAAAACACCTAAAATAGACTTGCAAATTTTCGCAGTGTCCTTACAAAATAACGATGACGAGGTGTTGTAAACGAAAACAAGAAGTCTTACACGTAATGCGTGCATTATTCTGAAATACTCTGAAACTTCTATAAAGGATAAGTTAGAAATGACAAGCAGAAAATTTGGAAAAATTGTGGCGTAAATTCTCCACAAGGACAAGAGCAGAAAGAAGAGGAATGGTATTTGATTGTGAGATGGAGCTGATATCAGTCGGGAGTTACAAGATAGCCAGAGCATGTTTGAACAAGGTAAAGAAACTCGCTAGGATAAGAATGTATCAAAATAGGACTGGGGCAGAAAAAAATCTTTGAGGAAAGCGAATATGGAGATAAATGAGTGGATATAAACATACGAGAAGAAGGTAGCTTTAAAGGAAATGGATAAAGAAGTGCAGTCACAAGAAGCGAAGGTAAAAGTACGGAACTCAAGATACGATGAATGGTATGAAAAAATGAGGGGGCTGGGAATACCGAAGTGCCTGAAATCAGCGGAAGTGAAGGAAAGATGATGAGGAAAACGAGATTTATGTCCGAAAATGAAATGCAGAAACGGAAAACAAGAGAACCTGCATAGTTTGCAATGGGGAGGTGGAGGGATGGGAACATGTGATAGAGATGCACAATACAACAGGACTGAGGTGATAGTTGAAATGGGTTTTTTTTTCTTTTAGTTTTTTCGATCATTTCAGGGTATCAGAATCAGTATCGCGAGAAGAGCGGTGTTTTCTTTTCTTGCGTGAACTCCCTGGTCTTCTGAATATGAGATTATTCGAATAGTAAACCGATTTTTCAACGTGAAATCGAGAAAAACGTGTGGAATCGCTTTGCGCAACGTAAAAACAATAATAACACAACATGGAAACCGCAACGACGGCGCTCCGACGCGGTATGGCAAATCTTATTAACTAACTCTGAACGTTGTGAACTTACTAGACAACGTGAACTACTGGATGTAATCTCGAAGAACGAGACTCCAAATATAATTCTGTGTTTTATCCAGTAATTTTATGAAGATAATATCAGGAAAAAATATTCAAATACACCGAGAGAATAATACTTCGAAATTATTTTACAGCAAAGTCTTGACATCTTCGACAGTGAATATCGATAAACAATATAAAAACTCCTGTTACTCACATTTTGCATTTTCAATGTTAGTAAGTCTGCGACATCATTGACGCCGTCCTTGATATTTCTCAGAACGATTTCTTCAAAAATTTCGGTTTCCGGCATTAAATTCAACCCAATTGAAGATGTCCCGTTTTTATCCATAATAATCGTAATTCGATCCTCGATAGTCTGAAAAACTTTCGAAAATGCTGTGGCCCACAACTTGATAGTTTCCCATTGTTGATGATACATAAATTCATACAGTCGACTATCAAGTATTTCGCCCAACTTACACAGGAGAGCTACACTGCAAAACAAGAACATGAATAAAGCACACCGTATCTCGATGTGTATACCCGTGTATACTTGTTACTCGATTACTGGATTTTTACTTTCTCAACTTGGCGTTCCTCATTCGAGGCGAAGGCTCTAGGCATTCTGTAATCCAGGATTCGAAATTGGATCCGAATAATCGCTTTTAGTTCTAACGTGTTCGTATTTACCTGATTTCCCAGCCATCGCGAGAAGTGATATTTTTCGTCCAAGAATTAATGAACAGATCTTTCAACTCATGCCGTTCGGTAAAATTGTATTCTGGATACTTTATATGGATAATTCTATCTATATGGCTATAAATCGTTATCACTCTTTTGTTGAAATCTGTCCAATCAAAAGAATTTTGGCTCAGTGAAAAATTCGAAGTCTTCCTTTCATTTTCAGATCCATAATGTATTTTGCCTTCGATGTATTCAGAAATTTGACAAATTCGACGTTTCAAACGAGTCTCATTCGTCCCTTTTGGATAAATGATAAGGTGAGGTGGGTCAGAGACTTTGCAATAAGCATGCGTAAAGTTTGAAATTTCAAAGATATTTAAGACCTGTGAACAAAAAAAAAAAAAAGAAAATAAACAGAAACAACAACATAAATATAAATATTTCGGTAATATTCATTTCGAATATCAATATCTCGTCATAACGATACCTTCGACCTATTTGCGGCAGTCAAATAAAAAGCGTTGACTAGTTGGGGTACGTCTTCGTCAACTTCTTTTACCCAATCCATCGGTTCATTTTTTAAGCTTCGAACTAATGTTTCAGCCAAGTAATCCATTTTAGTGAGGCTAGGCTTAATAGTACCGAAACTTAAACTGCGCAACCCCACTTTTTTGGCAATGCTCAGGTGAATCGCAAGTCTGGAGCATACAAATTCACGTTAGAGTAAACTTTTACTTGACCAACTGCAATACTGTTTGTTGCAATTTCTAATTTCTCCTGAATAAAGCCATGAAATATATTTTCCTTAACCCTTTAACGGTCGAGCCTCTTTCCCGTTGAAAAAAAAAAACATTTTTCTCAGATGTTTCGAATTTTTCGCAATCAAAATGTTTGAGAATTACACTTTTTGAAAATAGAGCTTTTCAATTTTCGTGCCTAAATAAGAAGTTATTCAAATGAAATTATTTAATGGCAACTTTCTTTAGAGTGAGTTACTATTTTTTAAATTATTTCAGGATGTTTAAACTGAAATTGAATAAGATATTTTTAACAATAACTGTTTCGTCATTGTAGCAAATATACCAAAATGGCAAGCAAAGGGTTAACGCGCTAAATCATTCATACTGGGTTGACAATTGATTGAAGAGGAAAATGTAAAAGGGTTGTAAGTTACCTGAATCAAAACTTTTAACAAAGGGATAAAAAATATTTTTTCTACGCTGTATGGCACGAGAGAAACTAATAAATCAACTCGATGTTTATTTAGGGGGTATTTTATAATTATTATTCAAATGTATGATCTAGGTTCGAATGTTTATGGGACCGAACAGACAGTATGGCTAGCATATTTCCATGAAATACATATACCTATGATCCGCAACGAAAGCATACGAAGTGTAATAGGAGCCACCAAAGACCAAAATTATTTTATATTGAAAACACACGAAACAGTTACTGCCAGTTCTTACCAGAAAACATGCAAATCACCAAGACCTCCCTATTTTGTGTAGTAATATCGAAATATAATTCCAAGAGCTACGGGCGCATTCAATTTCAGTATTTTGTCGTGATACATTCAAAGTACATACGCTGGTTTAATTGATTTAAAATCCCGAAGCTCGAATGGCGATAATACAGATTCAACAAATCTTGACGAAACTGCAACATCCTCTTCCAGCTGAAATCTTTTCTTTAATGACATATTTTGCAGTCACTGTTATAGTGTTTTATTCGTGAACTTTGATGGGTTATATCCTTGAAACAATTATACCAATATTCATCAGATTCACAAACCAAAGCATATTGATGGGGTGATGGGGCTTTTTGGCCCTGTGAGTTTAGTTGTAAATTGTTATTTTGGTATTTTTGATCTCACTAAATATCCGAAAATATTACAATTTCGCTTGCGTTGAATGACGCTGTGCAAAAACGAAGATCTATTTCATGTTATCATTCACGAGAAATTAGAAATGAAATTGCAGTTGATCAAATAGATGTATACCATCGTGTTAAGGGTAGCACTAAGTTTGTCAGTTAGTTTTTAAATGATTCATCAAAAGTGTTTAGAATTACATGTCCAATCTGCCCCGAGGACTCATGTTCCGATGTGTATCAGACCAAGTACTGCTTGGGGCAAAAATTTTCCAATCGGGTTCCTTTGATGATTTAGGAGTTTCTAAATAAAGCACAAATTTCTTAACGCTTCGGATAACAGTTGTTAAATTAGAAGTACTCATTGGCACTGGTAATCCTATGGCTCCATAAACAAATGTGTCCAGCATGTTTTGTACCTAAATAAAACAGACAGTGAATAAAAAATTTTTTGTAGACTTCTATCCCATCTCAATCAACGGCAATAACAATATACGTATGTGCATCCACTCCTTACCAGATGTTCAAAATTTTTAAAGTTGAAACTGTCGTAGATTTCGGTTAAAAACTTTTTTCCTTCTTCGCTGCAAAGAATATTTAAAGTAGCTCTGTAATCTTGTGGTGAGTCTTTGGAGTCATTAATAATTTTCTGGAGCATTTTCTGGTCGCAAAATACTTCTCCGGCACCCTTATTTATTTGTAAGAAATTCTGTCAAAAGCAATACGTTCACCATGAAATAAAACAACATGTACTACATCATTAAAAATTCACACAAATAGTGTCTTTAGAAATACACGTACCTCGACTATATCAAGTTGTGATAGGGATTCTACGATTTTCCGATAAATCGTAGGATTTGTCATTAAAATAGAACGTACAAGTGAAGTATGATTCTGGGCAATGTCCCAAATTCTTTTCGAGGTTTCAAAATGAAGAGTAGCAACGTGGTGTGTAGCTTGAACAATCACATCCGTTAACGAAATTAAGTATGACAAATTGTTCATGATCTTCTTCGGAAAAAAATTCCTCAGGCTGTCGAAAACCTCGGCCGTTCTATAATGGTGGAGTTTTATTAGTACTTGCCAGGTTATGTATCGGTAGGTATGTAATATTTTTAATTTGCACATACACTTCAATGTCACCTTGATGCTCACTCAACAAAATCTTAGTAAGCTTGGTACCTCCCAATAATACTTCCCAGGCGGCATCCAAAATTTTACCTACATTTACAGCTTCGTAAGAGTGGAAAGAAGTATTCAAATTTGTCAAAATATTCTCTGTCATTGTAAAAACACTTTCGTGAGTCGATGGGTCGATTGAATTATTCTGAAACGTATTTTTGACCATTTGCAGCATCAAGTTTAGTTTGAGAAAACCATTTCTCGCGATAGGCCAATTAGCTTCATTTTGAAATATTGGGTCCAACAAATCAATCGCATCGGTAATGCTGAAATTATGAACCTTTTGTAATCCGTATCCAAACTTACTAGTAATAAGCTTGAGCTGTCAGATTATGTCAAAAACGAACACTTTTTACAATGTGAACTATTATTAAGTACTTACAATGATAAGTTGATCTCCTTGAAAGTTACGTTTCTAAAGAGTGGAATTATCTTTGGTAGCCATTCCTGAAGTCTTAGCTTTTTTGGTACATGTAAGTCTACCATTCTCAAACTCAATATGGAATCTGCAGTTTGTTGAAGATCTCTGAAAATATCATAACTACTAAACTTGGCCATCACCAAATTTACCATGCTGAACAGTCCGTTGAAATCTAGTTGTTCGGTCAATCTCTGCAGAAGTTCTGGAATTAATGTTGAATTCAGAGAACAGAGTGCTTTAGACACTTTCAAAAGATCCTCGTCAGTTTCGAGGATGAGGAATTGCTTTAAACTCTCTGGCGTGCAAATAATACCATCCATATTAGAGGATCCAAAAGCCGCAGCAAGCTAAAAATAAATTTACAAGTTGGAAGACTGGAATTGTTTAAATTTTTTGTAATAGTTGCAATGTTATGCTTTTGAAATTGCAGGATAAAATGTAGTATATGTGTTAATAATAAGTAAGAACAACGAAATTACTCACATATTGTAGTTTTATAGAAGCATTCAGAATATTATCCACTACTACCGGACTGAAATTAGGCACTTCACGTTGTATGAGATCTCTGATCTCATCATGATCACTGAATAAGTCACCGAGGGAAATACCTCTTTCTGTAATTGAAATTGGCGACAACAATGATAGGTTCGTGTTTAAACCAGAATAATACTTTTGTATTGTTGAGTAAAATACCACTTACCAAATATTTTCTTAACACCTGGTCGAGTTAGAACTTCAGCCATGGATTTGAAAAATTTGATACTCTTAGGTAAAGCTTTGACGACACTGAAGGTTGTTTCATTTTTAATCATTGGCTGCAGAGCGTTTAACAACGGTCCGAGTCTGCAACGTTGAGTGAATAATCATATAATACATGTGCAATTATGGATTGAATTGAAGTAATTATTCGGATATCTGTCAACAAAAAAGCTCCGCGACTTACTTGGCATTCTTGTACGACGGTACTTCCTCGTATTCTGATAGAGGCTTGCAGGGATTGCCCAAGGTACAAATAAAATTTTGCAGAAATGGCAGGAATTCATTTTGAGGCATCAGTCGAGCAGGGAATTGACAAGTTGGGTTGTACTCAGGATCGGTATTATCTCGTACGGCATACAAAACGAGGAATACCAACACTGGCCATAATAAGACCAGAGCCAGCATACCCTAAAAAATAATTTTATTGCATACACGAAGCACACCAACGGTGTATGAAATCGTTTTCGTACAAGCTAAAGTATTCTCTATTATCGTTGTTTTATAATTTAAGGTATAATTTGATTCAATCGCTGAGACGTGGAAATACTTACTGGATTTCGTTTTCGAACAACATAATTTTTCCACAGCAACAGACATAGTTGGTCACCTATCATGATGCGCACCGCCCCTAAAACACAATTTACCACTTTTTTACTTTTACACATGGTAAAAGTCTCGCAAAGTTTCGAAGTTGCATTGAGTGAATTTCAGTACTTTTATATGACGCATGCCTAACTTTTGATCGGAAGTTGAACATTTATCTAGTATTTTTCGAGTTCATCGAATTCGGTGTATAATACGTATGATGCGACATCGTTGCTCGTTATTATAATATAATTTCTGATAACAAGGAGTCCACGCCAAAGTTGGTAGACCTCAGATACACAGATAGAGTGGGGTAAGCTGTAAAACTCGTTCAAACGTACTGTACTTTGCGACAGCCGTCCATAATTTTGAACATTGAGATACGATTTTGAACAGTAGGTGAAAATATCGTGAAAAGATGACATGATCGATCTACTAAACACTGAATATTGCAGAAATAATTGTGAAATGTTTCAGTTGATAAAATAAGCAATTTGCCATCCTTATGAAATACAGTGGAATCTGGTTACAAACAATTTCCACTTTGATTTTTTCAAGTCCGCTCAAACGCAATCCCACACCGCAAGCCAAGGCCAAGCTTAGCGCAACGTAGCTGATTACAAGCAATCTCTTCTAGCGCGGTGATTTTAACTACGTAACTTATACCATTGGGTCTGTCCGTTCTAGGGTTGAAAAGTATGTGAGCATATTGAGATGATTCAAAAGAAAACCGAAAGATGAAATTTTTCTTCTTTCATAAACCTACCCATGGAGTAATTACTGAGGTAAGGTACTACGTAATATGGGCACACGAATGGATTTTGGATTACAAAAAAAAAAAAAAAGAAAATTGTTATTGGAAATACTTGATGAATAGTTACATGTAAATGTATATACGTAGGTATTACCAACGATGAAAATTCAATAATTAACAATGAAACAGAATTATCGTACGTAACGCAATGAGGTTTACTGCATTATAATTTTCAAATTGCACGGTTAAAAAACTTCGAATTTTCTCGGTATTTATTCAAAAAAATGTTACCATAATCTATCCCGTTCTTAAATGGGCATTATCTAATTGTAAACCCTCTTCTTCAATCCCGATTTTACTCCAGCGTTCGTATATGGTCGTCGAAGGCATATTAATCCAAGTATCGTTGATCCAATTGATGTCTTGGAGGGTAATTGCCTTGAGATAATTCCTAACGAAAATTCGTGTATATTCAGTACCTATTATTGATGAAACAAGCCGAAACTTGTACCGTATTTTAAGGATTTCTAATATTTCTTGATCCATCGGTAGTATGAGTGAAGTAACGTTCGGCGGTAAAAACATTACTTCAATGTCACCAACTCATATGAGAACATGAGCCTTAGAATTGTCCACAAGGTGCAATATTTTCGTTCACAGGTGTTTTGATCGTAAAAATGTTTGTATTTTGAGGACGAATTCCTTGTGAAATCAGACTTCAAGAATAGCTTTGGTCACCCAACTGTTTTCTTTTTTTTTTTTTTTTTTGCGTAGGTGTAATGTACTGGTAAATTTGCTTTACAATTTTTCCAACAGTTACACGAATTTTATTTTCTTTAAAACCAGGAGCACAAATTTTATCACTGCTGCCAAAAGTTTTATCTGTTCTGAATTTCCACCTGGTCTTGTTGATATTGAAGTTCTGTACTCTTAACGAATTCACGATCTTATCGAATATTCAACAATTATCTCTTAAAATTTTCTACTGCTTGTGGATCGTCAGATAGCCGTTGTCCTGCAACACTTCGCAATCAAGTGCCATTGCGTAGTTTCTAGCCTGCGTGCCAGCCGTCACTCGAAAAGCCTTCTCTTTTAAAACGGAACTAAAAACAGATATTTTCCGCACTTTAACCTGAATAAACGACATGCATAATTATTGGTCCAATTGTTCATTATCTGCTCTTCGGTTTGTCTTAAAATTTTTTAGATTCTTAGTTTTACCCAATTTATTTGTTTTTGATCTTTGATCAATCCATTATTGCAGTAAACTATTGTCCAAATTAAATTTCATGCTCACCGACTCCCTCGATTCCGTTTCCCGATGTTTAGAAACAAATTTTTTTTTTCCCCGAAAAAAGAACATCTTCGGTTCGTTGCCGACTTTTTCTCAACAATCCCAAGATTAGCTGGAAATCTTTCAGTAGCTTTATTTGATTGTATGCTCGTACTTTTTCTGACCTAGGCTCCGTAGTCATTTGCCATAAGCCGGAAAGTTTATGAGTATCATATAATCAAGTAATACAAATATTATGTAGGGGGTATTCCACGTGAAATGGACCCTTTTTTGACCGCGGGCAGTAAATTTAATGCTAATTTAGGTAACAGTGTTTTGGTATGATGTTAAAATTAGTTCAAAACATAACTTGCGTCCAAATAATAGTAATATTTTTGGGAAGCACGATTAGGTAATATTAAATTATTCGTAAAAAAAAAAAAAAAATAAGCATTTGGACTGACGCACCACTTTTTCTTTCTATGGTTTTTCCCAATTAATAGTAGAGAAAAATAAATTATCTTGTATGTAACGCTCAGCTGCAAATTTTACCACACTTTTGATTCATCTCAAAATACCCTCAATGATTATTTCAAGAAAATCAAGTGGATCCTTCTCGTAGAATTTGATATTTTCTCAGTCTTATACATTTAGAAATTTAGAAAATCTGCTTGTTTTGTATTGATTGCAAAATGGACTAAGAGAGACTAATTTTATATTTTTATCTATACCCAAAATATGTGGTGTTACGTATGCAAAATATGCAATTCTCAATAAATTTTGAATCATGATGAACTATTTATTTTTCCTTTCGTTCACATTACAATAATAAGCGAACAGGATAGATTGGTATTATTGGGTGTGAAGGTCAGCGTAGACAAAAACTTTTATTTATAAAAACCAAAACGTTTCGGCAAGGGCATGGCCAGCCATCCTCAGTTCTGTAAACAATATTTTAACTAAAACTTATTATCTATGTATATTGTAATAATTACAACGGTGGGGGCTAAACAATTTTCACACGAGTAAATAATTATAACGATCACACTGTTGTCAGACCTAATTCGTTGAATTTTTTTATAAGAGGTTTTGGGACCCCACTTCACATTGAGACTCGAAAGTTTATACTATATTTGAATTTAAGTTATTAAAAATTATTTTTACTGCAATATAGGTCGGCCAATAAACACAATTGAATAAAACATAAATCACAACCGTTTTTGTAATTAGCTGATAGTCATTTTCACTTACTTGTTATTATCTTTTATCACGCGTCAAGGTGTTTGAACGCGTCCCAGTGGAGAAGTGATCGAACATCGATTGTTACACGACTTAAATAGTTTATGGTTATGTATCGATATACATAGGTGGTCGAAACCACGGAATTAGAAATTGACTATCAACTATTTACAGAGTTAACAGAGGTGCATATAGATTACTGAAATTATCCATATCAGTTCTTTTATTACATGGAGGGTGTCGACACTAGAGTGTTTCAAAAAAACCGACTATTTTTTTTTTTCGAAGAACATTGAAAAATCTTCCGAGTGTCCCTCAAAAATGACATCGGTAAAATATGAGCGCTTAATATTGATATTTAGAGGTGGCGATTCTCAATTTTCTATTTCCCATTTAAGTAACATGGGAAAAATTTTTTTTTAAATTTATAATTTTGTTGCCCGAAAACGAATCAGTGTGAAGATATAAACAAAACATATTCTTGTACGAAATTTTACACTCTACAAAAAAGATCCGAATAAAGATTTGCGTAAGGTAAGTCGTTTCGGAGTTATCAGGCCTCAAACATCGAACCGTTTGAAATAATGATGTTATTAATTTATAAATGCTACAAAACAAGACATCCTGTACCACTCACAATCAGTATACCACGAGGTTATGCATGACTGTGGATTGCTTATAACCCGCATAGCCCAGGCAACGAAGCTAAAATAAAAATAATAAATCCGAAAGTTTTGAAATTTGGTGAAAATGTTTATTAGAGCTTACTCTTGAACCTGTCAAAAGTCCTGACCAATTAAGGTCCGCAATCGTCGCTATCTTGTAAAAAGGGTGTACTTTTATGGTTTTTGGTCTATAACTCTTTATTTATTAACTTTATCGAAAAAGTTATGATGATCAGAATTTGAAAACATTTAATTTTCTACAAAAAAGGTTAATTCACTTTTTTCATAAAACTAATATTTTCCGTGTGAATAGACGACAAACTTGATGCAGATGTCACGTACGCCGTCTGAATACATACTTGTAAATATATATCATTACTTTACTCCTAAAACAATATAAATTGACGAGGAAGCATAATATTTATTTTCAGGAATTACGTTGCGGGAAATGCACGGAAGTACAAATCGTTCTGATTTGTATTCTCATGTATTTTTAAGGAATAACATTCTCTTACAATTATTAAATTTATACAATCGCTCGCCGGATCCCGGGTCTAATCAAACACCGGGATGAGGCCAATGCGAGACCACGCACCTCGAGGATGATGTTCGCGAGGCGAGCCTTTGTTTCAAAGGGTTTAGCCTTATGCGGCTAAATGTCATGTCAAAAATGCCCCCGAAGATTTTCAGCTGAGAATAAGGGCAAAAAATTTGTCATCCAAAGGAACACATTTCGACCGAAATTGCACCCTCTCTAATCTTCCTACTTATTGCGGACCGTCAAATATCGCGTTTTGGCGTTTTTCCTTTTTTTCTTCGACCTCATTGAAGCCATCGTACTAAAAAAAAATCACAATTCAACCAGTAAAACTAAAAGATCAACATCTTCGCCAATAATAGGCACGTTACTTTTTGATGAAGATAATTGGATTGCAGTGTTCACGATTAAAGAATCTGCATAATCTGTGCTCTGTCGACATCCTGTTCCCTGATCGTTTAGCTTGGTTGATACCATGTCAATTAACCTGCTTTTGTTTTTGTCGTTTGAAAGAAATTGATCATGCTGAACGGTGACACTCATACTTTCTTCAAAATCGATGCCCATAGAATTTTTAGCAGCATATCGGCGATTTTGCTCCGCTTTCTTTGTACTGTTATTCGTATTGGAATAAGCATCGAATACTACTGTGCAATTTTTACCGTAATGTCTCTGAATATAAGTGATGTAGCTCGCCCAAATGGTTGAATAAGTTGAGTTTGGTTTCCAAATGACTCGATGTAAGAGGAATCCACCGTCAACAATGTTAACACAGTCTTGCAGGGTAATGTCTTCGTTTGATAACTGAAAGATTTCCTACATCGCGGATTTTTTTGTTTTTCGCATGCCAGCTTCACAAAAAAGCGACAATGGGTGTGCAGCTAATTCATGTTCCAAATGGTTTTCTAGTTCTTCGTCGGTTTTTTTTTTTGAAATGACTGTTCTTTGAAAACTCAGTAAGGGGTCAAGTAGTACTATCTCAGAACTAAACAGCTGTCGATCGGACCCTATACAGCCCTTCCCCTCCTCCCGACCCGAGCAGGTATACAACCGTCAAACACCGTCCTTGGTGGGGATTATATTATGAAGAAGTTCGTCGTCCATTTACTTGGTAAATGTTGGTTTTTGAAAAAACTGAACTGAACCTTTTTTGTAGAAAATTAAATGTTCTCAAATGTTGATCACTAGCTACAACTTTTTCGATAAGGTTAATAAATAAAGAGTTATAGACCAAAAACCATAAAAGAGCACCCTCTTTCCAATATGGCGGCGATTGCGGACCTTTAGTTGGTCAGGACTTTTGACAGGTTCAATAGTAAGCCCTAATAAACATTTTCACCAAATTTCAAAACTTTCGTACTTATTATTTTTATTTGCTGGAATTCGACCTTCTTTGCCTGGGCTTGCAGTGTTGCACATTTAACCGACGCACTCACACACATTGATGCGCTGTAGTGTGGAACCAGACTTGGTGACTCTTCTACAAATTTTCTCCTGTAGCCCCGAGCGTTTGCTTACAATCAGATTCTTCTTTAAAACATTCTCTACATTCAGTGCGCGAAGTGGTTACTACGCACACTTGTGAGCGTAAAAATTCGTGAATCGGATACTTCGCTTACTACCAACAGACATGAGAAACCGAATTTGGACACTGATTGTGAGTTAAAAAAACTAATTGCTCATACATAAGCACTCTAGTTCGTAGGGTCACGAACGCTTGCGGTTCACCTGTTCCTAGTATTCATCAATCATCGGTTAGCTATCACGACAGTTCGTGAGGACGCGAACAACTCCAGGATAGCTGAATTAAAGTCGACGATACTACTAGCATAAGTTTTTTGGGACAGATCCGATACTACAGGGCACTTGACGCCATGGTGACGTAATACTTAAGAATGAACAAAGTGCCGAGTGTGTTGATTTAGGGGCTAACCGTAGCGTGAACCAAGACAAAGGGCCCTGCAATCTGTCTCATGACGTAGTATAGGGCATCACTTCTGCAACAGCGGAAACTCGGGGCGCAGCTCGGATAGGAGACGCTCTGCTTCAGTTACATTATATAAAAATGTAACCATCCTAAATTGGCATATTCTATTCAAAATCAAGAATTATGCGAATAAATATCGCCCACTGGATGTGAGAATTTCTTCGAACTATTTCATTTACTGAAAAATAAGATAAAAATGTATGCACAATGGATTTCACTGGTATGGTGGCATCGCTACTGCCTAACGAGATACATAGATGCAAAATAAAATTCTATCAAATTTAATGTAATAGTACATGATAAATCGGGAGATAATAAACTGAATTGAATAAAAAAAAAAAAAAATTTGGTTGGTTCTAAATTTAATAGGATAAATATACACGGAAACCAACGATAATTTTCAAAAATAAATAGATTTCAAGGACTAATGTTTGACAAATCGTCACCTGTGATCACGAAAAATCAGATATGAGAATAGTAAACAAATCAATTTTTTCATGCCGAAACTGACATCTTCGTACGCATTGTTTTATGATCGAGTAATAGAATAGACTCAACCCTCACGGAAAAAGACCCCAACGTGGGTGTAAATTCGTACCCTCAACCCATAGATAATGCTAATTTCCCATAAGAAAAAAGTTAGGGGTACGAATTTACACCCAAGTTGGGGTCTTTTTCCGCGAGGAAAGAAGGAACGGCGTGCGCTAGGCACCAGTTGAGGCCAGTGTTTGAAGCTTATGTGGAAGTGTGACTACGATGTTTGTATCAAGTGCGGATACGATGTTGATAATAATTGCAGATATCAACGGGGAAAAACGAATTAAACCTACCGTCCGGGACAAAGAAGACAATGCAATGTTTTTTCGTTACAATTGATTCTATATGTTTGGATTATATACAGAGTGGGATAAAAGAACAGTACCAATCTAAAACGCGGACAAAATACGACCGCGTTGACCGATTTTTTTTTGTTGCTCTTTTTGCGTTTGAAAATCCGAAAAATCTCTGCTTTTTTTCCGAGATACCCGCTTTTGAAGAATGGATTTTTAAAAGATCACTGCGAGGATGAAAAAAAATTATTAGTAAAGAATGTTCCACTTAATTTCCATCCTAAATTGTGATTTGGAGTTTAATTCTGGCAGTTTGGCAATTTTTCTAGATTTTATGAACATGACATGAAACGTTTCTTGTCATATTAGAGTCAAAACACGCGCGTCAAATTGATGAGAGATTATGGCCGAAATCACCGAGCTAAAAAATCCCCGACTAGTACGTGTTGAGCAACAAATGCAGGAAGAGGATTTAACGTCGAAGTGTTACGACTTTTACGCTGCCGGATCGCCAGCACAAGAAACATATTGCTTCAAAGGAATGGGGGTAGGTTTTGGAGATCCAGGGTGCGGCAACAAAATTTTACTCCAGACGTTTTTCGAGAAAATACATCGGCGAGTTGGATTCGAGGGTGAGAATTTGAAGAAATTGTATCATTCGCCAATTCTCTCGTGCTTGGTGGGCATGAAGGCGGTGGTTCTTGAGCAAGGGTTGATATTTATGTTTCTAAATTATTATGACTTGAAGCAAAAAGATGTGGTGTAGTCTATTTATTCATTACCAATTTTTTAATTCCTCCATCAGGCGTGGTTTTGCCATCTCTATCTTAAGCTGGCATCGTCATCGATTCCGGCGAAACGGTTGAAGCAACAAAATCGCGAATACCGTAAATAATTAACAAAAGAGCGCTAAATTCTTATTATTGTAATCCAAACTCATTTTTTCGAGTGATTTATTCCAGCTTATTGTTAGAATATATCGTCAGACGGGGTATGAAACAGTAGGACAGAAAGGCTGCTCTCAACAAAGTTTCGCTAAAGTGTAAGACCAGGTTATGTGAGTTTAACTTCTACGGAGCAGTGAATAATTCTCCCCCATGATTAAAAATGTGAGGCTATAGGTAATGCGCCAATATCAATAGTCAGCCGTAACGCCGTCATAGGGAAATTTATAAAATCTTCGTTTCATGCCTGGTGGTCGGTAGTTTCTGATTAAATTTTAAGTTATTGGCATCATTTATAGTCAACTTTTTTTATAATGGGCTCGCTTGATAATGTCCCGAAAATATAATTTTAACCTGGAAGCATGCGTTTTGACTCTAATATTAGAATAAAGTAGAGTAGAGTTATAATGATACTTTTTACAGAATTAAACTTCGAAGCGTAATTCAAGATGGAAATTGAGTTGAACATTCTTTAATATTGATTATTTCATCCCCACGGTAACTTTTTCAAAACCCGTTTTTCAAAAGCTTGTAATTTAGCAAAGAATGTAGATTTTTCAGATTTTCAAACTCAAAACAAAAATTTTAACCTTTTTATACCGAGCGAAAAAAAATTACTGAAAGTCGGTCGATACGTTCGGATTTTATTCACATTTTGAATCGGTCCGGCTGTTTTTAGCCCACTCTACATACTGCGCGTAAGTAAATAATAAATCTTTAGCAATCACCGTGTAACATTTAAATACCGAACACTCAAAAATGCAGCTTAACCTCGACAGAAATCTCTCCTCACCCCGAAGCATTACTATCAAAAAATACGTTTGTTTTTGTGACTGGGAGGAGGACTTTTAACCCTTTCACGCATAGTGGTAAGTATATTTACCAACTCCTTATCCTTTCGATTTCTTCTTATCTACACGTTCAATTATTATGAGAATGATTATACAGAGGTTTTCGACGTCGCTGGTCACGTCAAGAATTTAAATAAGGCTTCAAAATTAGCTGAGAATGGATATACCAGGGTTTCCACGATTGCTGATCACGATTTTATCATCATACTTTCAAAATTCGAAAGTCCAACATAACATTGCAGTCAAAGATGAGAAAATCGTTTTTTCTTTTTTATATAGACTGTCAGTAATATTCAATTAGTTTATAACAATACATATGGCCACTTTTGCCAACTTTTTCGTATTCCTGTGACTACGCCCCCCCCCCCCCAGTCGACTGTCGGCACTCAATACAAAATGGAATATAGAGAAAAATAAAAAAATAATTTGCCGGAAATATGATCTCTTGGGAATAATATGTTGCGGTCATTCCGGTTTTTCAGGTCAAACAAGTTAATAATACGGTTGAGTTGGAAATAATGATTATTTTTTAATTATTTTGCAGAGAAAATGACCGTGAATCAATAATTTACGCACTAATTGTACGCTATGCTCGGTGGCTCGAGAATCGAAAGATTACTCGACTGTTTCTCTCGAAAACAAAGGATTATTGCACCAAATCGCTTCACACATGTATAAGGATCGTCGAAATCCGTTTGTATTAGGCCTGATGGTTCCCTTGTAAGAGGGCGAAATCCAAAGAATTCCAAATGTTTTACTGCCACGTTGGGTTGGACTTTCGATCCCGGAAATCAAATAGTATAATCGTGATCAGCGACTTCGAAAATTCTAGTATATCGATTATTAGCTGATTGTAAGGCTTTTTTCGAACTTTCGTCCGCCATTTTGAATGTTCGAATTTCACATTCGTAATCAGCATCCCCAAAAGCCCAAAAATTCAAAATTTCATGTGAATCGCACGTAAGAAAAAATGTATACATGGACGCGTTAAAGGTTGTCTCGTGATTATAAAAAAAAGTCACCTATTTCGTACACAGATATCGGCGTTCTTTCGTACAAAATATTTTACGTAAACCGTACAAAACTCCTTGCAAATAATGAACTCAAACGTCAAATACTCTACTGTAACGACAGGGCTCAAGTCACGGCTCCGCTACGCGGATCCGGAAATCGATCGTAAGTGCTACTAGTCGTAAAAAATTTCCCGGATCTTATCAGCTCTCAGATTACAAAATTCTTATATTCTAGCTTATCGCTATCGTCGATGTCTGCTATAGCGGAACGCAGGTTATCTGCAGGACGCGTCGGTGCTTCCTAATTAATCTGTGGCGTGGTGACGACTTCGCGATGCGGTGAGATAGGTACTGATGTTTGAGAGGAAGGCTACGGCAGGGTCTTATAATGGTCTTACATACAGGTTTCGAAACGACTACGAAATGATAGGTACTCGTAGCTGATCCAAATATTGTTACATTTTTCGCCGCTACGTGGCATTGCTGCTTAGTAGTGTGCGACAAGGACAGAGTAGTTTCTATCTGTCTCCTTCAATCTCCTGAACCAGACACATGAGCAGAAAATAACTTATTATTAATTACGGGGAAGGGGGGAGCACAGAAGACACATGGGTGGAGGCAGCCCCCTGACGATCACCACTGCTCGTATACTAAAAAATTGTACGCGTTTTGTCCCCGTTTTTTAGTTCCTTTACTTGGCGCCAGTAGACTTCTGACACGCTCGCTGCCCTCGCTGACCGCGCACGAGCTTGTCAGACAACTACTAGCGCCACTAGTGGTGGAGATTGGCGGCAGAATCGAGGGACATTTTGCGAACCACTGTTAGCAGCGTGTGTCAGAGGGCTGGGTGGGGGATACTACCAGACCGCAGCGACGCATATGGCAGCGAGCGAAAAGAATAGATCACGGTCTTACATACAAGTCTGGAAAGTCGCTAAAAATTTCAGTGGCGGGGGTATGTCCTCTCATTGAAGCACCGACCGTTTCGCCTAGTGGCCACGAGTGTTGCTGCTATCGAGGGATTCAGGCTGTGTGAGAGAGACGGAAACAGATTTCAAAACCACGGACGGTCAACAACCTGTTTCCATCTCTCTCGCACAGCCTGAATCCCTCGATAACAGCGACACTCGTGGTCACTAGGCGAAACGGCCGGTGCTTCAATAAGAGGACAAACCCCCACTACCAGAGTTTCCAGACCTGTATGGAATACCGTGGAATAGATGTTCGTAACGGAGTGACACGGCCTCATTGAAATGAGGCTTCATTATCGGACCTGTACGTAAGACCACGGGAATCCCGGTCGTTTTGGTTTCCGTTGCGGTAGAGCTCCACGTTGGTCTCTCTAATTGAGGCGTTAGCCTCGCCGTCGTCGTCCTTCCTTCGAAAACCTCTGACACTGCTATCACTTGACCTTGTCGAATTGAGCACGGATTCCACGCTTGGTGTCGCACAAAGGCGAAAACAAGAATGAACAAAAAATCTGGAATATTTAATTCGATAGTCTGTAACGTGTCAATTGCCAATCGGCTTGAAGCATTTACGATGAAAATGCATTCGCTTTTGTGTCTCATATGTTTCGTTAATTCGTTATTCATCATTGATGTTATCAAATGTTTTCAACGTCACATTTACACTTAATACAAGTATCGCGATGAAGCTTAATCTCTCTATCTAATAAAAAAGTCCTGAAAAAATGAGAAAGAAGTAGCAACAGGTGAAAAAGATTATAATAACAATAGTATAAAAAATATTATAATAACAATAGTATACGCATGAAGTTGGCGGTGGAGTGAGATGCCGAAAACAAAACAAAAAGCATCTAACAAACAAAACTCCCTTTGACAGCTGTCATCGGCTGTTTATGACAGTCTTTGACAAATATCTTTATAGGTATCTGTTTCTGACACGCAAAAAATAAACATGCAAACGAGAATTATCAAGATGATGCCCGACGGGAATTGTCTTTTTCGCGCGCTGGCGTATCGTGTATACGGCACTCAAGATCGACACGCAGAGGTGAGACTGAGCATCGTTCAAATATATCATACCGGCAAACATGTCAGCAGAAGTAATGAAACAGAACTCGAGGAGAGTTATATCAAAGAAGAAATAGGTTTTTTCGGATCCTGTAAATCCTTGATCCGATTAACCACTGAGTAAGGGCCTTCCTAGTTCCTTTATAGTTTCGGACATCGTCCTTTCTGTCTTCGAGGTTGAAGGAGCCAGACAGAATCTCCGGGATTAAATTTTATATCCCTGGCTCGAATATCATAACGAGTGTTTAATTTGTCTGAAGCCATAGAAATTCTACTTATAGCAAAGCTATGAATTTCTTCTACTGCGGGGAAAATAATAACTATAGCAAAATAAGTCGCCAAATGCAATTGGGGATGCATGGCATCGGGGGTTTTGTACATGTGAGTGGATTCGTTTACGAAAACAATCTGAGCAGACCTGCATAGGGGGCCAATAGCAATGTCGGGTTGATCGGAAACAACCGATCAATAATTGCAGACCTGTCATCAAATCAGCATAAATAAATTCACCTCTCTAACAGACATCGTATAAGGAAATAGTGAGGCGCGTAGCGCCGAGGTGGGGTTGGCGCGCGAAGCGTGTGTGTACTAGTGGATTCTAATTTCTAAATACTAACGCCCAGAATCTCACCCTGATACGCGTATAGTATCAAGAGTTCTGAAATGGCTCATCGTCTTATTATTTCAAAGCATACACTTATTATGGCCATCAATTTTTGTATGCTTTCAAAACTGCACTACTTGGAATTGATCTTGAACCGAAGATGATAGGTCTTTTTTGCTGAAATTGTCATGAATCAACATTAGAGTGAAGTTAAAACTAAAACTTACTCACTTGATCCTCATTTGAGGTACTTATTACGAGGAACTGCTCACTTAGGAAATCATTGAACCATTTTATAAAAAATCAGATAGGCAATCGCTAGGAATCGCTGGAAATCCTGCGAGTCGCACGATTCGACATTTTCTCATGATTTTTCCAAATATACAGGAAATCGTAGGAAATCGCCAAGAAATCACGAAATTTTCGGAATCGCTTGGAATCGCTAATCCCCTTTCCATGCAAGCAAGCCTTTGTCCAACGTTTATGCGTTATAAATTTATCAAACAATACCAAAGAAATTGTAGTGCTGTGGACATGGTATGATTTAACGTTAGAAAAAGTCTTAGTTCCTGTACCGATGGATGTCCACGGTTATATAAATATTAAGCAATATCACCTCAACATGTCATCTCCTATAATAAATGACAATATTTTTAAGAAAATAAAAAAATTCTTCTAATATCATAAATAATCTATGTTATTGAATGGGTATACACGTATCCTGAACCATACATTAATTAATTTCTATCCATAATAATTAATCAATATTTATTTCTCATTTTCAATCTAGAAATCGGTGATTCTTGAAATTTAGAAATCATTCGTAATGTTAGAAGTCAGGAAAATCACATGAAATCGCGAGTAATCTCATTGATTCAGGCGTTACGAAAATCGCAATCGAGATCACAAGAAATCGATTCCTTTCGGAAATCGATGAACCACGGAATAAGCGAGTGAGCAGCCCCTCGACTTATTATGTAATAGTATCAACTGCATCTTCATCTGCATATTTCGACCACAACTGAGTAAAGACTGGAATAGAAAAATTAATAATCTGGTATATGATAGAGATGATGAAGAACAAATTGGTCCCAGACAATCTTATTTCGCAGCACTTGCTTATCGGACTAGAATCAAGTTACAGTTATCGAACAAGAGGCTGCCAACTGTGACCAAACATGATAACGCGATGTCGCAAATATGATAGTATACGCCTCACGTTTTTCGGTACAAGTCTGTATGGGGCTAGAAAAAATTAATTAACACTCTTTAGTCAGTTTTGAAAGCGTTGAAAATTAAAATTTTTATTTTTATTTGAATAATTATTTTCACTCTGGGTTACTAAAATATATAATATGCAGGACAATAATCGGAAACTTTATAGCTCTACAAGTACCGAGCTGACTGAAATATCTATACACGTCTACCACGCACAAACCCTATTACATTCGAATAGGGAAAAATGGAAAATTCTAATTTTTATGACATTTAAACTTACAATTTCAGAACTGATCGATTGAGACGACGTTATCGTAAGAAACGTGATTGTTTTTATCAATTGGGCTTCCTGCAAATTTTTTATTTCCGTTACTCGAAAAATAACTCAGAATATGAAAAATTTGTAAGAAGATACCGTATACACTATTCGTGCAAATAAGCCAGCCATTCGGGTTGATCTGTAAAAAATCACTCACCAGTCTAACACTTGGCATTTCGTTACTTCTGGTATTTCAAATGTGGAGTTGAAACATTGAATTTTGACATCACGGGCAAACCAAAGCCGGTTTTGCTCCCATACACTTCTAGCTACTTTTAATGATTTTTCATAAAAATATTAAAGTTGCGAAAAGTTGTTCGATGATTACAGTATATTTTAATAGATATAATTCTTATAAACATGAAAATTCTCGATATTTTTCTTTTACAACACAACTGTTTCTGGATTTTGTAAACTTGTGTGATATACAAATTTTGACGGCAGGAAAATATTAGATTATTACTTTGTGAATTCAGAAAGGTTTGTACAAAAGAATCGGCCTAACAGTTACATATTTCTCAGCGGCATTTTCTTACGTCAGAAACTCTTTGAACGATGTTTAAGCTTGAAGCTTATCGCAATGCAAAAGTACACAGCAACTTGATCAGCTTGAGTGTAACGAGAAACCAAAACGAAAACAAAATCCCCAGTCAGACTGGCGATCAATGCAACGATAACTAAGTGTTAACAATAGCGAACCACCGTTGGAAAACATATACTGTAATCAGTAACTTCGTATATTTCCCTTTAACATAAATAATACTCGATCGTCATAATAATTCAATATTTTAATGGGATTGAGTTTGGCAAGGGTCAAGTTGAGAGTGAATGTGTTAATAAAATGTCAATTTACGGCTGTCACGTTTTCCACTCCTAAGCCTACGCGTATAAGACAAATACTTGGTTACCTATTTGAACCTTAAAAAAAAAATTATTTATTGATATGGAGATGCAAACGAGTTACACTGCAGTTTTTTGATATGATGATGGAATAATTTCAAAATTGTAATCATTGATTATAGTGGCTCAGTTATTATGCATCTTAAGTAATCGGGTGATTTCCGGGTGTTCTAACAATGGAACTAAATTCGAAAAACTGCTTCCGAACAATTCAAAGGTCATCAACAATATCCAAATTTGAAACCCTAACTAATATATTTTGGAAAGCATTATTTTCTATTAAATTCTGATAGTCTTGAAACGAATTTTCGTTGATTTTTTTTCAATGAAGTTCGAAATAGAATTTGGTTACAAGAAAATCATAAAATTCGCATTAATAAATTTGAACAGATGGATCAATTTACTAAAAGCCTTCATTTCGTCTGCCAAGTAGAAATCGGTGCGAATGATTTCAATGACAATTGTCTCAACACGATAAAAGTTTCCAAAGTTGTAAGTTTTTCGCAAAGAAGTTGAGCAAAATTTCAAATTTCAGTATTTCGAACATTTTTTATAATAAAAACCCATTTCAGAACTGCAGTTCAACTTCTTCAGTTTCGAATTTATTTACAAGAAAACAAAAATCCCAAAAAATTCTTCTATACAATAGAAAAACATGAATACATGGAAAGAGAAAAAAAGAAGAGAGAATCAGTTTTTTCTTTCAGCAGTTATAAGTGAGTATTTCCATAACTATAAATGCATGCAAACAGGAAGAGCAACAGGAAGAAACATCAAGAACAGATTATGTGTGGGTCGATAGCAAACGGTAATCAACTGCAATGACATAACAGTCAGGTTAAGAAGGTTGGAAAACTTTTCTTTCTATACTTTACCTAAATAAAGCAAATGTGAAAAAAACTTGTCCCAGGAGAAAGAACAAACAATTTGAAGCACCATTTCAGTATCAGTACTTCCAGTATCAATCGATTTTTTTTTCAAATCTAGGCAGGAGTGGTGTTTCGCCCAAAAACTGCATCTGATAAATGCCGAAGAAGGGAAGAATGGATTGGATATAGAGTGTCAACTCAACCGGACAGTTATGCAAAACATGGCGTCAACTGTCATACCGCCAACAAGGCTAACTATCGGTACCATTAGTTAGATGAACTGCTTTGAACAAAATTACTTTTTGGTTTGTTTGAAATCAAATTGTTGAAAAAATCAGTGAAATTATCAATATTGTTTGTTTTATTTTCGAATAGTTCATTTATTGAAAATATAAATATAAAGGTGTACACAGTGAAATTCAGGGGATTCTCAACCTTCATAAAGTAACGATGTCCCAGAGCTGAAACTTTTTTAATAAGGGGTATTTTTTTACATAGAATTCAATTATCAAAAAATACAATAATGAAACAATCGTGGTTAGGTTCAATTTGTTTTTCATCGAAAGAAATAAGCTTTATCGGAAAATCCATACGATCGATTTTTTAAAATCGAATTTGCACCACGTACAAATTTTTTCATATTTTTGTATTAACTTTTGGCATTTATGATTTATTTTTTACGAAAAAAAATATTTTTCGCCCTTAACACATTGTTTTTCCGCTTGAAGTATATACTATTTAATGACTGCCTACTCATGTTTCCCGTAATACTCATTACACATATATTGATCCTAAGCCCTATCGCCACAGTCAAACATTGTCATAGATCTTGTGTGCAGATGACATTTTGAATATTGCATGCATAAGAATGATGAAATTCAGGGATAAAAGCCGCATTGAAATTGATGATGCATGTTTTATAATATCTAATTTATATGTATGAATATTTTGAAGCCGCTGATTGAGTTGTGGTTCTTTATCAATCTCCAACACGTCTGTGCTTGCTCCACACATGGAGTCATCTCTAATTGAATGGTGCAATTATGACTCCTCCATCTCTTACGCACTACATTTTCAAAATACAAAGACCGCTTTCTTTTCACCAGCATTCTTACGACGGGTTGGTGTGATGAGGGTGAATGGAGTACAGTAAACGCGAATGCATACTATAAGCAACTAGTCCGGTGTGATAACGGAGGTATAAACGAAGCTTTAATGTCATGTTTTGAGAGTCTGATACAGTTGGCGACTTTCAAAGAGGAAAAATGATCTACTATATTTACCTGAATAGCGTGTCTTATACACAAGCATCATCCACAGGAGCTTGGCTTAAACTTCACAGTGAAATTCCATTTTTCGACAAATCATTGAATACAAATGTAGGAAGTACCAATCAGACGGTGCAGGAAGACAGTCGTACGAAAATACATACACATATGCATGGAGGGTACTGATAATATTCTAATATCGTACGAATAAAAATGATGAACACAGAATGGAATATTCGTGTGCCGTTGATACCGAGTAAAACCGCAATGTTCTGAAGCGAAAAAAAAACATCAAAAATGCAAAAAATTAATTTAAGAATCTGAAAAACAAAATTGTACTCGTTGCAAATTTGATTTAGAACAATCAGTTGTATGAATTTTGCAATAACTCACGTTTTTCGATGAGAAATAAATTAAACAGACCTTACCATAATTGTTTCATTGTTTATGTTTTGATAATTGAATTCTACGAAAAAATACCTCATATTAAAAAAGTTTCAACTCTGGGAGATCGTTACTTCATATAGCTAGAAACGATGGTGGGGCTCGAATTTCATTTATTTTCAAGACCAAGTTGGCTTTTTTTACCAGTCAGTTATTATCGAACCATTGTTTTATCACGGATACAACGAAAAAAATAATCTTACCGTCAACTTGAACTTCAGAAGTGATTTGTAACCTATCATAAAAATTATTCAAATTGCAAAGAATATCGTCCAATGAACCAGATGGGACTGTGAAAAAAATGGTCCTTTTTTTTATTTTTGCTTCAGTTGTAATAATGCAAGTACTCAATTCTAACTGCTGTAAGAGAACATCATTGCCCATTTCCTTTCTCTTGGAAGTTATTTCCGTTTTTTATATTGTATAGAATAATTTCAGCACTAAAAAAGTTGAACCATTATTCGGATAGGGTCAAGAATTTTTATCCACATTTCAGAACTATGACCATTGCAAAGAAACCGAAAACTCATAATTTAGTTCCAATTGTTGGCTGAAAATATCCATGATCATTTGATTTAGGGTGACTCGATACTCATATTTGTGCAATGATCGTGATTATTTTAAATCAAAACGTTAAGCTTTTACTGAAACTAAGGTTTCCTGGAAGTTAAACTAGCTATTGATGAGCAAATGTGACATAACCTCTCATAAACGTATTCGTGAATCGTAATAATAGAATATTACTACCTGAAGAAGCCATTAATGTATCAGGTAATCACGCGACTGTAAGATCCTGTTACATCATATGCCTAAGTATGTATGTTACAGAGGTGTTTTGCAGTATCGATAATGGAAATATTTGCTTACGGAAAAAAAAATTTATTCCTAAATTCAAAGAGTTGAAGAAACTCTCACAATCAGTGGGAATCGTCGTATGAACTTTTAGACTTGCATCGATGAACGTTTTATCAATTCCTAATATAAAGTGAAGCCCCGTGAAATCTAATTAGGCTGAAGTTAGTAACGTTAACGAACGAATCATCAGGGAAATTATCATTATTGCGTGATTTTAGAATGACTTTCAACGAGTCGGCTTTTTAAAATAAGAGTATGTTTTGTTTATCATGGTTTACCAAGTTTCGTATACTCTTCGAGATGCGAAGTAACAATTTTTACTGAATATCATATATTTATTTATGCCTTATCGGCACAAGATTCAAATCGCATGTGAGATATGACGCGGAAAGTCTTAATAATGGTATTTATTAGTACTCATTAGACTTGAAGTACTATTTTATGTTAGTAAATTTCGTTCATCGGTAATGATCAAAGGGTGAATCTCATTTATTATGACGATTCAGTCCGCTCGGGTAGCCGCCTTCAGACTAAAAACCATTTTGAACAAAGAAGTGACAGATATCATGACATTTTATAACAACCTGAGATAAGATTTGAAAACCATAATTTTTGATATAACGAAAATAATGTAAAATTATTTAACACCATCTCAGATAGTTTGAGCTTAGGTTTTCTCTTATGTGGTGTTACAATACGTAACAGAGTGCCGAATCACAATTTTTCTTCAAAATAAGAAGAATTTTTCAAACTGTTCGTAGCAATAGTCTAAACCCAAGCAAATTTTTCCAAATTTCCATATTCTTCAGAGTCTTATTTGATGATCGATGAGCATTTTTTGGGGAAGTGACATTCGATCACAGGGTCTGATATTAACAAAGATCGATAGCTATTTTGGGAGGCGTAATGTGCTGGGATTGTATGTTTAGTTTGAAATTGTCAATTTAATATATCAATGTAAAGATAGTTAAGTTTCTAGATATCTGTACGTTTGCTAGCTACTCTGCTGTCAATATTTCTTGTGACAAGAATCATTTGCTTGGGTAATCTTGTGTTTCTTGTAAGACTCTCTGAGGATAAAATTGTAATATTGTTAAACTAAAAGTGTATCCTTTAGTTGAAGAGAGATATACAAAAGCAAATTCGTCTTGATTCCATGTTTCCAAATCAGCTTTACGACCGCGAATTCTATTTTTTGAGAGTTGTGAAAACTTTCCTATGTAAGTCAATTTTCGCAAGGAATCCTTCCTTATATCTCAATGAAAAGTTTCCGATTCAGTTCTCTATTACATGTTGTAAGACCACATGAAGGAAATCTCATGCCGAAATCAAAGAAAACGCACTATCCTTGGATGACTTTGAATAAATAATTTTGCATATTAACATCGCGCATGAACATTTGTGTTTCACAATTATGAGCTGGGTCATTATTAAATGTAATAATACCGATTATTATTTTTCTTCTGCTTTCTTTTGAAATTATTTTTATTCTAAAAATGGTTGACCTGACCGAAATTCCACGGTAAAAAAATAAAATAAAACTGTCCCTTGACCATCACCGACGGTAGGAGTCTATTAATTATTCATGGTCACTAAAAAAAATTGAAGTTATCGAATTGCAGTTACGACAGTAATGAAACCGGTCATCTTGGTAAATGTGCTTTAGTAATTGAGATCGATAGAAACAAGGTAACAAAATTCTGATCGAAGCAGAATATACTCTCGCATTGATAGGAATTTATTCTACATCACCGGTTCACGCGATTGCCTAGTTACGATTTTACTTACGTAATTGCCTAATTTTTTGCTATATGCTATTTGGCTTCCAACAAATTTCAGTAAAGACGAATTAAATATACACATACAAATATATGACTACAATTTCTTGCTCCGGAATACAATGCCATCTGAGTAACAGTCGAGAAATAACTTACTACCGGCATATGTCGGAGAAGTTGCAAATCAATGGCACTTTGAAAACTGATTCGTTGGGAAGAATATGAAAGATTCATGAATTTTTTTCCTAGGAATAATAAAATTGACGCGGATACGGCAGATCGAGAAAGGGGGCTGCGTGACGTCACCAATGCTAAAGTAAATCTATGATATTAAAAACAGTGACATTCAATTGCATATAACTTTTGCAGCTGTCACAATCGACGAGATTTTGAGGCTTGAAAAGTTTATAGCGTAAACCTGTTGAAAAGTAACGAGAATATGTAATTTTATTAAGATGAGACAGGCTTGTATGATTAAATTCTGTCCTAACAATCAAACATTTGCTACCGCAATTATCAATCTTCCAAAATGTATGACATCAAGCTGTTCAATGTACACACATATATATATATATATATAACCAATAATTACGCCTGTATTATTTACTGTCTTTTCGTTCAGCATCCGAGCATGCAAATTTACATTTTACGTCACGAATGTTAATTCACTATCAATTATTGTCCAATGCATAGCACGAACGCGGATATCTGCAGCGTATATTTATCGAACAAATATTCATCAGGGAAACGAAAATTTCACACAAGTTGTGCTGACAATGAGTGATAGAAGTGGACGTACTATTCCTTGCGTCGTTGCCTCGTAGAAAAGAATATTTACGCGTCAAGTTATCGTCAAAGTCGCATCAACATTTAGACTGCTGCAATCATAAGAAACAATTGTTGCGATCGATTGGAAATAAGGAAATAAATGGAAACAACGTCGGCATTGTGATATTGATTTTTTTTTCTTTTTATCCTACCCGGCAATATAAAAATTGCTATCGACTTCGCAGTGTTAAGAACTACACGTGATCCTCAGTGAATGCGAAAACATAACTTGGTCTTATATTTTTTTTCATAAACGAATGCGACGAAAGCTGCGTGAATAATTACGACCTTGAATTTCAACAAACTACACAAGCATTTATGTTTATCGACAAACCTGTTTAAAGTTCAGAAAGAAAAAAAAAATGCTGTAAGTCGGTACTTGTCGCATCAATCACACGAGGACATATTTAATGCGAATGGAATGACAGGAACAAATATTTTTATTACATACATCAATTCCGAAGAGCTTGGAAAATATCTCGCATTCTACCGTAAGTATATGATTCTGTATTTTTATTTTCATCGCATTATTTCGGTCAATTACTGAAAAATTTCCATGTAGAATTCACGAGTAAATTATAGTTATCTGTCTTGTTCAATACATCAGTTTCCATGAATCTGCAGTTAAAAAGAAAGTGACAAGCATTGATGAATATAACACTGACTTCGAGCTATTAGTTTTTACTTCCACCTGATAAGACGAACGAGGATACCACAATTTCGACGAAATCATAGTCGACTTGTAATGATTATCGAAAAATGTTTCAAATATCGTTGAATGCCGCAGTTTCTGCCCGGAGATTCTTTGACACATTATAATACAGTCAATGCAAGTGCAATCAAACAAGCCAGTCGAGTACGAAGTGATAAAAATCCTATCACACGTACGATCGTATAAACTTGAGCAGAAAGTTGACCCCAACAAAGATAAAAAAGCAAAAACTCACCTCTGGGGCAAGTGGCTTTCCGGTCTAGAACAAAGGACAGTTGAGATGCTAGTCGGCACAATAACACTTTTAAAAATACCCGATACTGTTCATCGCGATATCGTTGGGCTGTGGAAGGATATTAAGAAACACTTGGGAATCACTGTGCACTTGATCGAAGATCACTCTCGAATGTATATACGCAGCATCCAATCGTTCTTTTCCCAATGGCCACCAGCACAAGACTGCCGTCACTGGTCCCGACCACGTGTACCTCGCACTGGTTTTCTTCCAACACAAACCAAATTTATGCACATATTAACATGCCGCTTCGCACACTGTTACGCGGGACTTCGTGCCGGAGCGGCATACCAGAAGTGTGTTGTTGCTATCTTTGAAAGCGAATGTGAAAGACGCGGACGCATCGTTGGTAGTGGGTGAAGTTTATTGTAAACGTAACGGCCTCACTGGTTATTACTGCTCTATATTTATTACCACGCTTCCCAGAATGTCTAATAAGGAATTAGCCAATCGTGTATATTGAAACCTTGCTTACATTTCAAGCGGACCAGTTTACATCGATGTGTGTATCGCCAAATTGTTGGCGTGAGGATAAGTGACGTTTAATCGTAAATGTGGTGTTGCCATGAAATTGTTGACAAGGATTTCAACGGACAAGTACATCTTTCAAGGGAGCCCTGATCCACCAGGGCCGTGCGAAAGATGACGAGTCTTCGAACACTGCTCGTATCACGACTCCTGTTCCCAAGATTACTAGTTTCCGTTTCTTTTCTCTCTCTGATATCAAGTCTATAATTAGATGCAGTTGTAAGCGATATTGGTCCGAGTAGTTTATCAGAAGCATACGAGAAACATTGTCAGACGTGCCAATGTTTCAAAGGAGAGGATGAAAAAGTTACGTAAAGTTGACTTGATCTGATGAATAGGAATCACAGAATTATCATGTAAATTTTTTACCTTGCGTAAACAATCACGCGTTAAAAGCGGACTGGAATTGACCTCGTATTTTTAAATCTTTCGAAACCTTTTTTGTGCAAGGTATACGTAAGAAAAAAAGACGCGTGTTCTTCCGTTCGTTCAAAGTACTTATGTTTGAAAAACGAAACGGTATTCAATTACTTTGAAAGTAAGAGCAGACCGGGCAGCATAATTAATATTTCCGGTTGCGTTAATCATCGAGAATTCGTAAGTGATTGAAAAAGCAAAAAGTCCAAATCGGTATAAACACTTCAAACGTTTGAAGAGTTTTATTGTTTCAATTCAATTTTTACAATATTTCAAAACGTTTAAACATTTTAATTCGTTACAACAATTTAAAATTCTTCACCTTTCACTAACTTACACTATTTTCACGGATATCACTTATCTTTGCTTCTGAATTAGCATACATCCATTTATCACCCTATGACCAATATAACTGCAGATATAACTTGACAGGCGTATCTCTTACTCAATCATTGAAAACACAGCAAAAATCAAATCTATCAAGATATTATCCGGAAAAAATGTGTGGGTATCCCACAGACTTGAATGAAGATTGTATTCATGTTCTTTTTAAACATTTTAAAGATCTCAATGTGAGTGAAAAAATGTTTGAGTATTTGAATTCTTCATAATAATTCGAATTTCTTACTGTTTCAGTAAGTAAAATTTTTATTATGAATGTCGCTTCTTTGTGTCTCATAATGAGCCGTAGTTTATCGTTTCACGTTGAATGGAACCGAAGATGTCAATTATTAAGGAGATGTATAGTCAGTCCTCATATAGACTGACAATGAATAATATGCCCCTCACTTCAACTATTATCAAAACTTATGCATCACTGACATGAAAGTACCGCAGTCAGCGCAATTCTACATATATATGCAATGCCGAATACGAAATTGATCTGAAAGACGTTTTGTTTTACGCAACAATAATGCCAAGGAATGTAGTTGTGTAAATTGAAATGTCACTTATTCCAGGAATAAATTTCCTGACGTTATACTTACATAAAATAAACTTTCAAAATTGGAAATGTCTCTTTACTAACACTTGAACTTGCTCGTCTGGCAAATTATTTTTCCTGTAAACAAATTAAAATATTCATTAATTTACAATAAAAAATGTTTTGATTGATAAGAAAAATCATATTTGCTCTTTTTATGCATGCTCTGACAATGAGTAATAAAGTTTCAACCGGTTTAAAAATTACCATATTGAAAGACTCCAAAATCTGTGTAATTGCCTATATACGTATGATTATAATACAGATAACCCCATTATCGCAATGTATGCTATACGAAGATATAATACGAGAATAATTGATAGAACTAAATATAACATTACAATTAATGATATTGCATACTCATGTTTACATTGTTATGATATTTTGACATTATGTTTTAAGATACTGTAATGAGAGACAATTACATTGAATACTGAATTTTTTTACAGAATGAGTACATGTCGGTGAAATGACGGTTAGTATAACTTTGGTTATCATCATTCTCTTCCTGAGTGTGATACATTATACACGTATGAAGAGCCGTATGATAAGATTAAAAAATGATATTTCACCATTATGCTAGATGATTCTCAGCTCGAGATCGGCTTACCGCAATATTATCTGACCTCCAAAAATTGATTTCCAACGATATTTACAAAATTAAACAAGGTATAAATCTTTCTTTAACTCCAAAACTCCATGCCATTGGAATAAAAATTTGGAAAAAAGATTAGAGCAAACACAGTGTTTACGTTGACAAGTTCCCGTGCAATAAAAAAAAAAAAAAAATCGTTAATATCATAATAGCAAAATATCGACTTTATTCGAACAAAACGAGGACCAACAAACCTATCACTTTGCGGCCGGCGTAGTGTATAAATCGTGTAAGAAGTTAGTGTTTAAATCAGTTTGTCAAGGTAAAAATAATTTCCTCCCAGAACTCATTGTGAATTATATTAGTGTGATCATCCGAAGTATATACACGTCCGCTTGCCGCATAGTTTTCCGATTGTTCTCGCATTTCATGACCGTAGCCGGAAAAATTTCTATTCAAATTTTGTCTCTGTAGTTTCAATGACTAAGACTCAAATATTTACGGAGTTATCGCACATAGTCGAGAGCGCAGGGACAGCACACGGTGAGGTAGCAAGTTAGATACTCGGACCGAGGCGGAGCAACCTTTCCTTCACAATACATTCTTAACTATTGAACCGGGCTGTTTGGCCGGGAAGATATTTCCGAGAATATTTCAAACCGAAATACTACTGCATTTTTTGTGAAGGACATTATATATATATATATATTTCTACAGCATGAAACTGTAGGTATGCGAAACGAAGGTTAACGATGCCCGAGCAATAGAGATAGTTTAGCTCGAAAGTGTTTCGTGGACGGTTGAATTTTCAAAACTAAAATTCCGGACCATCCAAAGGGAACCCAAGGAAATGTAGCTCGAAGATGTACTAAAAAAAAAAAAAAAAAAAAAACGATTTCAAGGAAATCAATTCACCGATAAGTGCGGGGAGAGTTTCGGGCCGAGTACAAGTGACGGTGTAAGCGCAAGTGCCAAATAACTAAGAACTGCGTGCACAGAGGTGCACTTTTTTGGGGTAAAATTTTAAATTCGTCGAGAAAATAGTCGAAGATTCGAACATTTGATTAAAGAGCTTCCTCAATTTTCAACTTTATACTTTTCTATAATTTTATAGGTAGATAATTCCCGGATAACATTTGTTTCTTATTTTTCAGATCAACAGAGAAAAAGCTGCAGCTGCAGCAGTTTTCGCTTTCACGAAAAAGAGGCGTTCGAGAGTCTCCATAACGCCGGCATTTTGTTTTGCACAAGAATAAAAAAAAAATGTTTTTCAAAACTTGAAATTTTTAATAAATCAATGTCAAAATTTAAAAATCATCGAATTATTTTATCACCTTTGAAGAAAATTTTTTTAAATGCCTATTTTTCACGCATCTAAAGGGTTTGCTCCCCTTAACAGTTCCTACAAGCTGATATCCCATGCTGCTGATTACTGTTACGCCTGAGCGTATATTTTCAAAAATTCTGTTTTATTTAAAACAGCAATGCCTTTACTTTTCTCTACCCGCTTAAGGGACACTTATTGCGCGATAAAACAATTCAGTCTCATGTTCTTATAACAACCGCCTTCTCCACCTAAGGTAAACTTCACGTACAGTCGGCAGTATTAGGTATCATAAACGTTCAGATTAGCCAGTACTAGGAACTGAGCTGAGAAATGCTGAAAGTACGGGTTGCCCAACCTAAAATTCTCTCTTTCTGTAAGGATGGATGCTGATCGATAATTAGAGAAAACTGCTTCACTTAAGAGTTCCAAATTAAAATAGAATAATCATACGGCAGTACGAGTACGTGTGTGAAAGTTACATTAGTATATCTTTTGTTAAAATTTCAACTGTACAATAGGCGAGATTGAGAACCGCGGATTACACAAGTTCTCAAGTTCTGCTCTGGCGTGGGGCTCGACCTGTGGATCGGCACCAAGGGGTCACGCTCGCACCTCATTGGCTAATTACCGCGCGCATTAATACAACCAGTATGCAATTACAGGCTCTTGGGTCCTCAGGCCCAAGAAGCCGCGTCTTTCGTCTGTCAAGTCTCGAGGTGCGTGGGCGTCAATTCGAGTTGGCGCTGAAAAATCTTAGTTGTTACCGATCTAATAAAGTCGAGCGCTTAGATTTATTCTGTTAACACTAGAAATACCGAAATTAAGACATAGTTATTTTTACCAAAACCGGCCGAAGTGACTGTTGTTAAAAAAATATCTAATAATAAAAAATGTTCATTCCATATCGATATAAACATTTTCTATTAGTATGATTTTTTCAAGACCAGTCATTTTGACTAATCCGATAGACGCAGTATCAATTGTAAAAGACTCGCTATCACCTATATTACAAATTTACTGTTCTTCACTAATCCTCCGCGTTTCGTGAGAAGACGTGGCGTTCTTTCTGATAATTTTTTCAATTTAATTCAAGTTTGCCCTGACTCCAAAAGAACTGGGTGATATTAAGTGATGTCAATAGTTACAAGCTTACTTTTACGAACGTTTGGACATGACTTTCGTGATAAATTTCAATACAAATTCAAAATTTCACAAAGGCTCAGTGATTGACCAACATCGTTTCGAACCGATTACCGAACAACGACGTCTCTTGCATCAGTCTCGCCGCACTCATCTGAAAGGTAAGCTAATTCGAGCAAGTTCCTGTAAATTGTATTTCACATTGATATTGTTAAAAAATTGTTCAGTTCATTTAAATGTCCAACTACACATTTTGTTAGACCAACGCGTCTTGAATTGATACAAGTAAATATTCATTTCGCCGCTCGTGACCGCACATTTAGTTGATTCAACGACTTTTCTTTCTCATTGACAGCGTATTTTATTTTATTCTTTTTTCGTTAACTAAAATAAAAAATGTGAACATGCATGTAAATTCATAACTTAAATTTAGATGTTACCTAAGATCACTTATAATCGGATTGATTCAATTATTTATTTATTAATGAGTAATGAAACAACTTCATCACGACACAACGGACGATTTGCAGAGAAAAAAAGTTATAAGATAGAAAGAAAAATGATATCCAACGTTGTTATGTTTTCACTAGTCAGATATGTCATTCATTTTCAAATATGGCTCACTGATATTTTCGTGAATTTTCTATCATTTAGATCAGTGCTTCTAAATGTTTTTGAATTTGCGACCCCCTTACTGGTAAAAAAATCTGGCAAGCCCCCAGTTCCATAATAAAACTATGTCAGTGATTTCATAAGATTTTTAAAATCGAAGGATTCCTCGCAGAACTTCGTTTGTGCCTTTTACATTTATCTGTCTTGCGACCGCGACTCCCCGAGTAAGAATTGGCGACCCCCCTTGAAGTCACGACCCACAGGTTTGAAAACACTGACTTAAGTTGAAATATTTACAAAACGACTCGTTAAAATACGTTTTTTTAATCATTTTTGCGTAATCTACGAGAATTAATTATTATAAATTACAGTTTTTTTTTAAATTTTCATCGTTAGCAATTGTGGTTAAATGGTATTAAAAATGTGCATTTTGCCCAAGATTCCCTATTGACTACATGTTTAATATCCAATTTTTGATAATTAATTCCACAAAGACCACAGGTCAGATTTTTCTCAAAAAATCATTTTATATGTATTTATTAGTGATTAATAAGATATCATAAACTAACTTTTCTATCTTTACATTCCTCTAATATCCGAACAACCTTAAATTGTGCCTTTTGAATGTGTGTTGGCCAGCTTCTCTAGTCATCTTTAATTATAAAGCATGTTATGCTCTCAACACTTTTAACAAAAGAATTGGTGGCTAGTCTAAAACAGTATCATTGTGGGTTTTCTGAGAATGAGTCTCTAGTTTCAGCTCAGTCCAATCATTCAATATTTCATCAATTACTGGTTTTATTGCGAAGTTCACGAAGCTCATGCGTGTGAATATATACCGTGAGTTTCTGTATATGCGGAACAGCCGATGCGCCTGACGCGCTATGAACGGCAACCGGTTATAAAAAAAAGGTTATAGAAAAATATCAGCGTTCAACCAATGCCAAACATACTTTCTTCAACTCAGGCATGCAAATTGTTAAGTTTAACACGTAGTTCCTTTTCTACGGCTCTTAAATCAATGAAAATCTTCGCATTTTTTACTGAGAGTAATACTGATCTTGAATTAAAAAATTCTAATTGTGAGGGCTCACAGAGTACATACGTCCAATACATTTAAAGTTTGATTTTCGGCGTTCCCAACGCTGAACACTTTTCTTATTAAGTTGGTATTTTTTTAAAAAGAACCGCAACCAAATGCATCTGTAATAATAATTTCCTGCTAACTTATCTCTTGTATCTACTGCAAAATAGTCTATCAAGATGTTCACTATTTCTAATGCAGAGATTATTGCTATATTGTTCTGAAACACCCTAATATATATCCATTACGAAATTATTACCACTTTGAAAGAGGAATATATATATTATGAATCGATCAATATAATTATAATCAATTTATGAGGTAAATAAATATATTTATATATTTATATATATATATATATATATATATATATATATATATATATATATATATATATATATATATATATACACTACCGGCGGAAAGTTTCCGGACAAGAGTTGGAAAAAGTACCGGAACGGTTTTTGATGCCATTTCGCCGGTAGTTGGCCTAAGCCAATTTGACTAACGGCATTTCAAAGAGGGGGGATTTACCTACATTTTGGCTTTTCAAAAAAATTTTTACGATTTTTTTGACACTTAGCACCCAGTATCGGAAACGACCATTCTTTGTAGTTTTTTTGTTCTTTTGTGAGTGTACCCCGTTTGCAGTAAAAATCTTTTTTATACATTTCTCCGAGTAAAATCATAAAGGGGGAAGCCTAAGCTTCAATTTCGTGTTGTAGAAAAATTTTTGCGATTTTTTTTTCCCAAAAATATTTCGTTTTAAGCTAGATTCTTTACTAGATAGCATAGAAAACTATTTTATATAATGTATTAATGTTATGTAACTGTTTGTAACTGGACTTCTGGCTCGCGGTCATTGCAGAGTTTGGAATGCCGGTATTACACGTACAGAGATGTTTGCTCATAATGACCAAAATCTGGTTCTGGCAACGAAATTTCAGGTTTACTATACATCCGACCAACGATTATTTTCACACAACAAGAAAGTTCAGTTGATTTTATAATCCGCAGCAAACAAAATGTTCCAGTAATGGTTGAGAAAAGGTTTGACTCCACAATTCCATAAATTCCGTTGCGACTGCGAAATCAGATCTATACAGTCGAATTAGTTTGTAAACATTGAAAAATGATCGTTCTATTGTTGTAACAGAAAAAATTGATGCTACGTGAAACGCGTGTCACACCAAAAAATGGCAAAGAAATTTGCCATTGTGAAATGATAGGTTGATTCAATTCTATTATACCACGAACGGATTAGTTCTGCTGATTATATTAGACAGACGCCTGGAGTCCCTTCTAACAACTGCTCGTCTTAATTCTTACGAGAAAGGAATTTTCACGCGTCACAGAGAGTATTTAGCCACTTCAACGAAAAATTTTGTAAACTCACGTTGTAACATATCATTTGATAGCTGTGATCAATTAGTAGCTCCCATGACTTCGTAAAGATTTATCTTCATCCAGCGATAGATTTAGTGAACTGTATGAAGCGATTGAGTGGAATCTCCCAGAGGTTATTCAAGATCTTGATAGTACCATAAAAAAGTATTATTTCATTAGATTGACTAACAATAAGTTAAAATCGAGCCTTCGTATTTATAAGCATATGACGAAGGAATCCTTTCGTCGTTCCATACGGGAGAGTTCCGGGAGAATTTGGGAGGTCTCTTATCGCCGAAACATAAGCAAAGTCGAGTACAAGAGCTCAAATGTCGAGTGGTTCACGTCATCATCCGACCAGATAACGACGTGCAAGAGGAAGGCATTGGAACACTAGACCTCGTGCAGAAAGAGCGTCTTTTTTAAAGACAGCCTTATGAACATAATTATGAAATAGTTCAGCGAAACATTATTCAAAAATTATTGTATTCAACTGTCATACTTGAAGTAAACATTTTTGAAGAGGACTGGCTCAGCCAGAAAACCATTGTCAAATAAAGTTCCCGGTAAAATAAAGTACCTTCTACATACTACTTTTATATATCTTACCACAACAAATGTTATGTTCTCGCGGTAAAATGTTCTACAAAATGCGTCCACAAAACGATTTTTTTTTGCAAGCAGATAGTTTTCTCTGAGTGTAGACCACTTAGGCGTTTGTCCTTCCAATGAATTATTTTCCGTACAGAACAAATGACCAAAAGACTTTTCAAAGCCAGCTAATAGGAACAGCTTTTTTCTTCTGCCAACGATGTGCCTGTTCTTATTTGCTGACTTATAAACTGTTCACATTGCGATCAACATGCTGAATAACTACATCTTTGGGCTATCATTTAGCTCAGCTTTTCGCATATTTGTAACGGATACTTACATCAAATTCCGTTCTGCTGCCTGATTAACCTCTTCTGACATATTGCGATTCTTCATTATGACGATTCTGATATACTGCATTTCTATATTCTGAGCCTTCTATGAGATTACTACACGGAGTTCTAAACGTTCTGATTCTTGACCCTTCGCATTTATGAATTCGACTGTATGAAAATTATTTATTTGTGTTTGCGAGCAATCGCATTTGCTTCATTCTGCTAATGGCCTTTCGGAATTTTCACCAGTTGTGTATTCTAAATTCTATAACTTCAAATTTCGATACTTTTATATTCTCTTTCCATTATTTCTGGCTTAATGAAGATTCATCACTTTGTTCGTGACTGTTAATTTTCGATATATTTATGTCCGGAATTCCGACCATTCTGATTTTTGGTTTTTCTGATTCTTTACCCGCACCACCACTACGCCAAACTGTCGCACAGACTTCGGGTTAACTTTTGCTCAATTAGAGGACGAGATATACTTATATCAGGCACAGAGCTGTCGCCAGATGACATGAAGAGATCTTGTAGAAAAATGCAAGAATTAAATAACTATTTCAACAATCTTAAAGCGATAAACAAGCCGATGAAATAGCTCAGTTAACGAATGAAATGCTCCCAATCAACAAAATATTTATTCTATATAAATGTTTCGTTTATGTCATTGGTCCAGCACACACTGAAAAATTGAATTTCGTTACGTTTATATTTTCTCAGCTGCTTTACACGTTGGATTTTTGTGGCTTTAATTCGACCAACAAAATATTCAAAAGTAGCTAAACTTATTAGCATATACGCGATTGTAAATAGATTCAATGAACTATTTATATGGAAACAATTTTGTTGTTGTTTCGACTGATACATACATTTGAATCAGCAAAAGTACTTACAGTTAGTTGAATTATATTCACTGACTTGCATCATCGAAATAAGTATTACTTACAAAATATAGATTTGTTCAGGCTAAATAACTTAATTTGTTTCTTTGAAGCATCAAAAGTTCCTGACAAAAGGTACATTTACTTCATTCAACCATAAGTATTTGAAAATTTATAAAATTGAACGGAAAGAACAAAAATCACCTAATTTGACGAAAACAGTTTGTTTGCAAAATCACATTTAGGGATTGAATCAAGAGGATCAAATTTGATTCCTGAATATTGAATCTTTGACAGCAAAAAAATATTTGGTTCAAGCAATTGCACGTATTCAACCGCTGGTACCCCCGTCTTCACCCGGATCATTGAGTTGACACAACTAAGTATTGTTTGGACCTATCAAATTTTCGCATAGATCAAATAACTCGTTCGGTTCATTTGACCTGAGAAAATTTAATGTAATAACAACAGTTTATTAATTTTAACAAAATAAGGATTGAAGCGACAATTTTTCATCCAACTGAATCCATTTGGTTGATTTAACGAATTTTTTCTCTCCGTCTATGTTAGAAACATCTTAATCTCAAAGGATCCACCACTAACAGCTTATCTCATCATTTACTTTACAAACATCATACCAGTGTTTCTTATGGTTTCGATTTGTACGGGGTCCAAAATAAAGTTTGATTAATGTTGATAAATCACGTATGTAATCCATATGGATCAGACTGTGTGAAAGCATTTCTTATGCGTATGACCTTTCTTGCGTACAGTGAAAAGCTTTCTTGTTTTTCAGAGTTGTAAGACTTTGAATGGCGCAGTGTGATGTTGGTGAAATTAAACCTCATTACCAAAGTGTATTAGTAATGAAAAGGCTGTGATAAACATCCGAAACAACGAACCCTATTGCTGCCTATTATCGGTCACCGTAGCTCTGTACCAGACTAACAACAAACGCCAGAGTAACAAGCTCGTACCCACATTCCAACATTTCGACTTTTTCATGTCTCTATACAGCATTTCAAAATTTAAATAACCCGACTGGCTTTTAATCAATGTTTATGGTATCGATTAAGACGGCAGAGAAAAAAGTAAAATGGTACCGATTTACTTGAGCAAATGAAAATTTGAACACACTGTGATTCATCTCCTTAGATTGGAGGAAGAAATTGAGATAGAGGTTGATGGCAATCAATTGCGGAACGACGAAGCCTTTCACTTTACATTAATTCGCAAATTGTCACGGTTGCTGTATTTACATTTCGAGGTATACCCGTCAGACTCAATATGGTAATGGATGTTGGAAGGATTTCTGATCAGAAAAATGTCCGCAAAATCACCGATCTGAATACATCAATTAGTATAAGACTGAAGTAGTCTTTTCAAATAACGAGGATAAAAATTCTGTAATTACAAAACCTTGAATACAAAACATGCGTTCCATTCTATATCCATACCGATCTTAAATGCCTGTTGCAGCCTGCATGCGATGTTGCAGGGAACGAAACAATTTATCAAAATCATATACCATATAGTATTGCATATTACTTGCATCGTACGATTAAAGATTCACTTTCAAAATTTAAACTCAATTGGAACTGGAATGTATTGATTCGTCTATGAACAATCTGAAAAAATTATCATTATCGTTAGAAGTGTATTCCCAAGCTGTGGAGCCGATGGAATCTGTGATTCCTGAACAATGCGATAGCTTCAAGTTTGAAAATACCTGTCATATGTATCTGTGATCAACCTTTCACTTTTGAGAATATAAAAGATCGCGATCACTGACATTTCTTGGAAAAGTACCGTGGTGCTGCACATCAAGGTTGCAGCCTAAACTTCTTATTTCCTTGTTAAAGTATTGGCTACATATTTTTAAAGTACGCTCAAGCCTTTACATATAAACACAGAGAACTGTGTTATATCCTTTACGAAATGCGTTGAAGGAACGAAAATGAGTTTTAGATTTATTGACTAATTTCGCTTCATGTCAAGCAATCTTGAATAATTGGCATCTTGTCTAAAAGATGCTGAAAAGTTGATGACACGCACTCTTTGCAAAGAATTGGAGCAATTTTAGATGTTCAAAAGAAAGGGTGTCGTTTCGTACGAATACGTAGATAGTTGGAAGCAGCTTGATGAAAAATAGTTACCCATCAAAGATGAGTTCCAATCAAAATTGAACGATAAAACTACATCCAACGATGACTACTGCCATGAATGTACCGTTTGGCATCGAATGAAGATGATACTACTGCAACTACTGATTTGTATTTAAAAACTGAGGTTCTTCTTTTGTATTATGTCTTTCCAAATTTTCGACTCAGCTGGTCTTCCTTGCAAGCACAGATTCTATCGCAGCCGTAACGTCGTCCCCCGTCTTGCTCTTTATCGGTACACGCCACACATCCTTTGAATAGATGTCTATGACTGTGAGCATGCATTTGCGGTCTTTGTTTTGTACTGCGTATGACGTCATATAAACAAGATCGGCCTGTTACTATACAACGACATTTATAATCAATTTTGTCGTGCCGGCTTATGCAGTTTCGTTACCAGCTTAGCTTGCTTCCGCGTATTTTCCAATTCTCTTAGTTTTGTATCAAACTTGGAAATGATTTCTGTCTGGTGAATCGATAGATCTACACCTGTTTTAAGATTATCATAAAATTTATTCAAAGTTTTCCCTATGGTAATCTCCAAGGCATTTATCATTTGGTCGAGATTATCGATTTGGTTTTGCAGAAAGTTACACTTAAGGTTGTGAGATTTTCAGATTCACAGCATTGGTTTGTTCGATATGATCTGCAACGATTCACAGTCATTTACAGTGTATATCAAAATGCCCGACTGCGGTAATTTAAAATCCTACACCGACCGGTTCTCGACTGCTCGCAGCGGCGTTTTTATCCAGGTGCCGTTCAAACACGTCGGCACTCATCTCAGAAATGATTGCGAAAACGATGCAAATTGGTTAACATGTCCTTGATGACCGACAGTGAACTTTTCATTTAGGCAGCGTCGGTCTCTGAGAAGTGACAGTGAACGGCATTATCAAGTAGCGATGACTACTCGTAAGCTAAAAATAATTATTTTTGGTCATTCTTATTTTACACCGCTAACAACATAATCTCTACGGGATTTTCCAGATCATCATTGTACGTTTCAGTTTTATCATCTTTTGCAAGATGAGGAAATTTCGAAGCTATAAGATATTTCGACGGGAATGCCACACTTGTGTGACTAGTATAATCACAGTAGCAAATTGAAAAATTTGGTTTTCTGTACACACAGACAGTTTTTCGGATTTTCAGTTGATTTTGTGCTTGCCTTAGTCGTACTTAACAATTCTTTGCAAACATTGAATGTGGCTTCAACTTCGTGAATACTCGTACCGTCATGCAAAATGGGCCTGCGATGCCCTTGATCGTCTATACCATTAATAATGTACTGAGTAGTTGCCGTGGTTTCCACACTTACTCGCGATACTATTTCTACTATTTAAAACAGTGATTGTAATACAATTCGTTCAGATTCTTCCTTCTTCGTTGTAGCTCGTTCTGAATAAAACTGATGTCGATTTTATTTGAAATCTCTGAAAACAGTAACAATTGTGTTCTTTTCATTGTAATCATAGTTTTCACTACTGTTATCCTCAAATTTGTCGTCTTCGTACTGATCTTTTAGAATTAATGCCACATTCAATGATGCGAGATGATCTACTTCACTGGCCTCTATTTTCCATGTTCGTTTTTTTGCCAAATCGGTCTTGAGTAGGGAGTCCGTCATTTCCTCCACTTACGTTTTCTCGTCATTTCCGTTTTGCTTCGTTTAAACTCTTAGTCCAACATCTTGTCTTCTCTGCTGTTTACACGCACACACTCACTTTTGTTTCACTGTTCCGATCGCTTTAATCCAGCTGGAAAGCCTCCCACTTGTAGAATTGAGGAAGGAGCACACGATAATTGTTACTTAATACATATTACATGTTACATGCTCGACGAATATAGCGTAAGTATCCGTCTGTATAGGTAAATCCAGTGAGCCTCAGTAAATTACGTGTAGAACCCTGATTACTTGTACCAATTATTTCAAAGTTGCAAGTCACGATCAACACAAGGACCAATTACTCGTCGAGTTGTAGAGAGCAATGCATATAATTACTTTCGAGGATAAAAATATCTTAAACCCCGGCACCAGCCGACCTTGTGATCATTATTGGCAGATGTATCTGATAATATCACTCTCCATGGCATGCATGAAATAATTGACATCATGCGTGTAATGCAAATGATGACTGACAGTAGCGAAGGACTATACACTGATGAATGCCCCACCTTGAAAGTGGCTAGTTAGAGAAACGTGAATTCCCTTCGTCATCCGAGATCCGTTGTTTTTTTTTTTTTAAATACACAAGCACACTGACAAAAATGTACCCACTGATGTATATATAATGAGTGATGAATTCTTAAGTCTAAAAAGTACCTAATTAAACTCAAAAATCAAGGTGTTCGGGTTCGGTTTTGTTTTATAGCGATACGTATCTTTTATACGGGGCATTCAAATATTACGTCACGCTCTCAGGGGGGTAGGGGGAGGACGGGGTTATCTTTAGCGTGACGACCTGCGACAGAGGAATGTGGGTACACTCATAGTGACACGTCACGGTCTTTTATAAGCGTATTTTTTTTTTTTTTTTTTTTTTCATTGGACCATTAACATTATCCCTCATATTGTTAACAAATTATCAATTGTGCGTAGGAGAAAGGGAGGGGGGGGGGGGTAGGCGAAAGATCACATCGCATCGATAGGAGGTAAAAAGCTACCTGGTCATGAAGGGGGGCGGGGGTCCAAAATGGCCAAAAATAGCGCAATGTAATATTTGAAAGGCACCTATAGTGCAATTTTAATGTCAACCTACAAGTAATGCTATTGAATTTTCAACTAACATTGAAAATACGATTTGCGCACGATATAAAAAGTATAGAACTCAAATACCAGGTCAAAATTTTACCCCGAAATCTGCGAGCCAATAATTACAACTGTTTATTTGACATCGATCCAAGAAAACTTGTGTCAAAGTTACTACCCTATGCTTTTGTCATTCATCCACGGTATGGCGATGTTACATTCCAACTTACATTTTTCACAATTCCGCATCATTTTAAATATTTACTTCTTTGTTTACCGTTCAATAAATTCCTGAAAGCACTTGGTGTCTGCCACCTCGGAGTTTTTCTAGTTACGTAAGTTACTTAATTTATTGAACGATCGATGATTCACAAATCGGTTAACACTAAACATCCGTCTTCTCTTAAATACGATATTACTCATATTACTGAGACGCTATTTCCTCCCTCAGAGTGATCAAGTCACGCTTGAACCGATAACGTCCCCTACATTATGTATCCCAAACGATGAAGTTAACTCAAACCGAGAATTCAGCTAAGAAATTCAAAAATGGTACCTGAAGACAAATCGTCAGAACTCTCTACTAAGATATACAGGGTGGGGCATTTAAAGTGTGACAGAGCAATAGTACTCAAACTATTGATGATACTCAAAAAAGTTTTAGATGAAAGTACCATCTCGTTTCTTTTTTGTGGAGGCGCTGAACCTACGTCTAGGTCAACGTCACTTTTTTAAATCGAACAATGTATTTTTTTTTCTACGACATTGATAATGTATTGGGGTATTTGGCGCATATAAGCGTTGTTGAAAAGAAAAATGAGAATTTTGTTAATAACGGGGATTGATCAAGCTCAGAGCCTTTTCGACACACAAGTCTCGAGAGGTGTAAGCCGTATCAAGCTGGAACCGCCACATTCGAAAATCGAAAAATTTCCTATGGAATAATTAAGGGCTAATTAGAGGCTAATTAAATGCTCTATTTTCGAATTAAATGCTCCGCGTTTTTTAAAAGAAACCTGTGGCGGTGCCAGCTTGACATAAACCTGGAACCGCCACACCGAAAAAATACGGAAAACAGGTGAAATTTCGGAAAAGTGTTAGGGTCATAATTAAAGGCTAATTAAAGGCTCTTGGAATTGCTCATCTTTAAATTAATTGCTCGGCGTTTTTTAAAAAAAACCTGTGGCGGTGCCAGCTCGATACAAACCGGACTTGAAAAAAAACGGGAACGAGGTCAAATTTCGAAAAAGTGTGAGGGTCATAATTAAAGGCTAATTAAAGGCTCCCGGAAAACCACCCGCTCGAATTAAGTGCTCCACCCCCGGGGGTGGAAACCACCAAAAAACTCGAAAAATCGGTGTAACTCTCGGACGCAACAACTTACAGAGTTCGTACGCACGTCAAAATGACTCCAGAATTAAAGGCTCCCGGAAAACCACCCGCTCGAATTAAGTGCTCCACCCCCGAGGGGTGGAAACCACCAAAAAACTCGAAAAATCGGTGTAACTCTCGGACGCAACAACTTACAGAGTTCGTACGCACGTCAAAATGACTCCAGAATTAAAGGCTCCCGGAAAACCGCCCGCTCGAATTAAGTGCTCCACCCCCGAGGGGTGGAAACCACCAAAAAACTCGAAAATTCGGTGTAACTCTCGGACGCAACAACTTACAGAGTTCGTACGAACGTCAAAATTACTCCGGAATTAAAGGCTCTTGGAATTCCTCATCTTTAAATTAATTGCTCGGCGTTTTTTAAAAAAAACCTGTGGCGGTGCCAGCTCGATACAAACCGGACTTGAAAAAAAACGGGAACGAGGTCAAATTTCGAAAAAGTGTGAGGGTCATAATTAAAGGCTAATTAAAGGCTCCCGGAAAACCACCCGCTCGAATTAAGTGCTCCACCCCCGGGGGTGCAAACCACCAAAAAACTCGAAAAATCGGTGTAACTCTTGGACGGATTAAGTTAGATGGTCTTTGGAGGCGTTACATTAATCTCTCAATCATAGGCTCTCCGCTGCACAGTCCAAAAGTTTGTGTTTCAGAAAATCCATACAAGTTGACCTCATCCATTCTAATTTCCAGATTTCGGTCACTTCAAAACAATGCATTATTGAATTGTCTCTGATAACAGAAGAATTTTCAACAACACAAGCCCTACAAAAATCAGCAGAGAAATTTGAGTGAATTTCAGGGTACACAACATTCTCAAGTGTTCAGTTGATCTCATGTTCTGTCAACGATCAAACCGATCATTCTGTACTGTTAGTAGTACAAAAGAATTCAAGTTTCACGGGACCGTTTTGCAGTAAAGTTCACTACTTCGTCGCTATCAGGAATCATGATACCCCTTTTCAATCCATGATCCCCGAGACTATTTTAAATAGAGTAATTTCTGGTTTTGCCCGTAACTTCGTGCTGGTGTATAAATGTGGAGTGCTATTGGATCAGGTGTCAACATTGTTGAAAATTGTTCTTCGCTCACAACTTTGCTGCGATAATGTGTTCTGCCCGTATAAGCCATTCACCGTCATCCAAAACATATTTCACTCTACGTTGACTTGGTACATTTTCGACGTTATCGCCCCTGATCCATTGAATTGAATCCACCCATAAATCAGAACCGTAAATCAGTAATAATTAATAATAAAAATATCAATAATAAAATATGAATTATTCATGATCACAAAAATGCAGGCGAACAGAGGGTATTTCGACAATTAGCAAAAAAAGCTTGTCAATGCGCAAACGCTTCGAGTAAATTCATTCAATTGACCTGTGTTAAATTCCATTATGTATCAAAAACTCATCAATTTTATTCGCCTGTAATTGGTTATAAGTACACATTGTTAATATTAAATCTCATCGGTAGGCAAAAATCATTTTTACTCAACAAATTAGCTATTGGTACTCACAGCATGTATGATTTCAGTAGAATGTGGATTGTGTGTAGGCGACCGTGATGTTAGCCATCACGGCATCGCACATCTCGGGAAATATTTCAATTGCAAGAGTTTTTGAAATAATCAAAACTGCCATTTTTAACTTTTCTTCTGTGTTGGGAACATCAATCGACAATATATCGACATATTTGCATTCACATCATGTGCTGTAAAGCTATGTAAGCCCTCATCCTGAAACCATACTCCGTTTTTTCGTACCTCACCAAAGGTAAACATGAGCCGTTTGCATTCGCGGCACATTAAACCACTTAAAACTTTATAATACCCAAAATACTGGAAAAATATCTTCTCGTTTCTTGAGGTCTTAACTATAAGTCACATTCATAATAATATCGAATAATCAATTTTACAACTATTTTGAATGCACAGCTAGATAGTATAAAAAAGTAATTTTTTTTACTTCCAAACAAGTTGAGAACTTCCATTTCAGCACGAAAATACGTCTTTCAAAATTTTAGCTCTCAATCTTAACATTAAGAGGTTGCGCATCGCACTTTTCCATTTTTCAGAAGGATTACATGGGAGAAAATTGTTTGTGGCTCATTCTGATTTTCATCACTAGCTAACGATGCGCCGTATAGAAAATTCATAGACATATTTTTGTAGAGAATGGAACATAAGAAACGTTGAAAAATATCATCTTCCGCCTGGATTCCACGACACGCTTGTCGTCCACCCGCTTAAGTGGTGGAATTTTGCGAATTTTACCAGTATATCTGAGTCTCGATTCTTACGGTAAAAGATCTATTACAACTATCCGCCAGAGGGTGAATTTATTCACTGAGTAAACGTATAACATTGAAAAAAACAGCTTCACGATGCTCTTCCAATCATTCAGAACACCAACGATCGTCTTTAAGGCAGGTAGAGATGCAGCGTTCTAACCTCGTCGCTCATGTGCCGCATGCCCAACGCAGTTTCACAGTCCTGGACGACCGTCGTTGTATCTTATAGGTGAAACACTATTCTTTTCGTGTTTGTTATTATAAAAAAAAGCATCGCAATTAATTTCATCCTTGATAATACAAATTTTTTTAGATTTTTTTACGCCTGCTTATATGGGTGAAAGACGAGTTCAGTCGTGAAATTCAGGCGGAAAACGATATTTTGTGAAATTCTTATATTCTAATCAATGCGTAAGAACACTTTCGCTTATGCGTCTATGAATTTTTTTTGTTGATTTTTAATCGTCAATGAAGCTCTCCCGTAAGCCCTCGTCACGGTGGTGCGTTGGAGAATGTTCATATTACTATTATACGTTACACGGATGATTCATTAAATAAATTGATGTTGCCAAAATGACCCGGCTATCATTGACTCCCAGGCCATAAAAAAAATTGGCAGCTTCTAAAGATTTGAAATTTGGAGTAGGAGTTTTCTTTATATAAGGCACTCACTTTCTCAAGCCTGTAGCACAATTTAGACCATTGTGTCTATCTTTCTAGATAGCGTCTGAAAAGAGAAGAAAGGGCTAAGTTCCTGTGATGGTGACGTCGGTGGCGGTGACGAGTAATGTTTATAGTGTGGAGAGAGGTACATAGAAAATAATCTCCATCACTCACCTGCAATCCACACAAGTGAAATCAATAACTGCACAAACAACGCTTCATTTGCGCTGGGATGACGTTCGTTGGTGATGATGCTGAAATCAAAGTACAAGACACAAAAATTGTAACGAATTCACGCGACACGAGCATTTTTACGCACTGAAAATCCTGGTTCCTGTTTCATCCACCTGCTACGTTGATTCGTAAAGTTCGTGTCTCAATCACACTCTTGTGGGAGGACTGTGAAGCATTTGATTTGTAGGGGCAGTGTATCGAGAGTCGTTGACTGAAGAGTGATTTTGACGCCTCTAGAAACCCTGTAAGTTGTTGCGTCCGAGAGTTACACGGATTTTTCTAGTTTTTGGGTGGTTTCCACCCCCGGGGGTGGAGCACTTAATTCGAGCGGGTGGTTTTCCGGGAGCCTTTAATTAGCCTTTAATTATGACCCTCACACTTTTTCGAAATTTGACCTCGTTCCCGTTTTTTTTCAAGTCCGGTTTGTATCGAGCTGGCACCGCCACAGGTTTTTTTTAAAAAACGCCGAGCAATTAATTTAAAGATGAGGAATTCCAAGAGCCTTTAATTCCGGAGTAATTTTGACGTTCGTACGAACTCTGTAAGTTGTTGCGTCCGAGAGTTACACCGAATTTTCGAGTTTTTTGGTGGTTTCCACCCCTCGGGGGTGGAGCACTTAATTCGAGCGGGCGGTTTTCCGGGAGCCTTTAATTCTGGAGTCATTTTGACGTGCGTACGAACTCTGTAAGTTGTTGCGTCCGAGAGTTACACCGATTTTTCGAGTTTTTTGGTGGTTTCCACCCCTCGGGGGTGGAGCACTTAATTCGAGCGGGTGGTTTTCCGGGAGCCTTTAATTCTGGAGTCATTTTGACGTGCGTACGAACTCTGTAAGTTGTTGCGTCCGAGAGTTACACCGATTTTTCGAGTTTTTTGGTGGTTTCCACCCCCGGGGGTGGAGCACTTAATTCGAGCGGGTGGTTTTCCGGGAGCCTTTAATTAGCCTTTAATTATGACCCTCACACTTTTTCGAAATTTGACCTCGTTCCCGTTTTTTTTCAAGTCCGGTTTGTATCGAGCTGGCACCGCCACAGGTTTTTTTTAAAAAACGCCGAGCAATTAATTTAAAGATGAGCAATTCCAAGAGCCTTTAATTAGCCTTTAATTATGACCCTAACACTTTTCCGAAATTTCACCTGTTTTCCGTATTTTTTCGGTGTGGCGGTTCCAGGTTTATGTCAAGCTGGCACCGCCACAGGTTTCTTTTAAAAAACGCGGAGCATTTAATTCGAAAATAGAGCATTTAATTAGCCTCTAATTAGCCCTTAATTATTCCATAGGAAATTTTTCGATTTTTGAATGTGGCGGTTCCAGCTTGATATGGCTAGAGGTGTACGCAAACTAAGGTACGGGTAAGCGTTGAAAGAGGTACGCTGTCCGGCCTACACTGACCCACACACACACACATACACACTCAGCATCATAATCAAAAACAGATGTACCTAATGACAGAGGCAAGAGAATCACACAAGTTCAACAGACATTATTACTGACTTTGAGGTAAATTCAGTGATCTACAATACAAGGTTATTCTAGGCAGGCGAAGTATGAAAATAGTCCAAAAATCGAATCAAATCAAAATATAATTGTTTTTAAAGGACTTACTAACCTTGGTTTGTGTCTACTTAGAGACGATTCTCGAAGTGATGACCCTCGACTTGTAAGCAATTGTTAATTCGCTGATGAAAAGACCGTCTAACTTCAGCCAACATTTGTATTAGTAAATTAACAGATGCAGCACAGCACAACGAAATGGTGGTATCGGTACGCCGGCAAAGGTGAAATTTTAACGTAGTAATATAAGTAATATTGTTAAAAAATCATGAATTTTTAATGACACTGCAAGCCACAACTTACACATACTTCCATTCTCCATAATTTGCAGATATTCAATTAGTTGAATCAAATATCCAGTGCGGTTGTTTCTGTTCTGGTTGGAGATCGCACAATCAAACTCGCTGGGTTCGAACGTGTCAAATAAATTGTACACAATTATACACACTTTTCATTCTAATTATTCCGATCTTGATCGCTTAATAATGAATTTAACATTTTTTTGTATAGCATACTACGGTCAATCACATGCAATTGTACAAATAAATGTATTACACGTATTATACAATAAATGCATTTCTTTAAAGACATTGTATACATATATGATGTAATTTAAAACCCAAAATTGATTGATTTGTTGAAATGCAAATCATGTTTCTTCATATGTGGAACATATTTTGGTATTTAGGTACACCAAATGCGACCGAACACCAGGCAAGCCTTGTTTAGTACACATCGCAACCCCGTAAATAGTCTGTCTATCTCACGACGAACTAAAACCTCAAGGTCACCCAAAACAGCACGACTCTTGAGACAATTACGTATGACCAAAGTTATGTAGCTTAGCAAATTCGTTAGGATAAAACGTCAATATACAACTGTAAATAAATCTACCAACATTGCTCAATCCCATCTGTTTATAAACAAAAAGGTTCATGCACTATTCATGCTTCAAATCGCGTTGGCAAACAAAACTAAATTTCATCGCAGGTACTTCGATAAGATCAAGGACTTGGCTCTCACCATGTATTATGATTCACCGCGTACATACAGATACCTAAAATCATTTCTTCTACTTCCATCAATCAATACACTGAGGTCTTACCAAAACCAGATCCCCATGAATCCTGGGTTGAATGAAGTAGTATTAGCAATTCTAAAAAAAATTTTGTCATCAGTGGAACCAAGCTCAAAACTTGTGAATTTATTATTCGATGAAATTTATCTTAATTCTGAAATTCACTACGATGCAAAGATGGATGAGTTTGTTGGCTTTGTGGATGATGGGCTTGCACGACAACCTCAAAATGCGACGAGTGCACTCGCATGTATGATGACATGGGTAACTTCTAATCGAAAGCAGCTCGTAGGATATTGGTTCTTGGCTGCCAAAGGAAATAATGATCGAAAGTAAGATCAGAAAAAGTTTCTGACACCGATTTCACAGTGAAAACAATAGGGAGTGATCAGAGACCGCTAAATCGTGGTTTTTTCAAACGTTTAAATATAATCGAAACAAAACCTTACTTTTTGTATAATAACCAAAAAATTCCCATCGTCTTTGACCCTCTGCATTTACTTAAATCGCTACCAAATAACCTACATCACAAAGACCTCATGTATAATGGGAACATAGTATCTTGAGCAGTAATAAAAAAAAATGTATGAACTCAGCAAATAAGCGAAACTGAATATTATTTCGAAAATTAAAGACGAAAATTTAGAGGTATCTGGTTCATTTGTTAAAATTAAAGTTTCGTATGCGGCACAAATATTTAGTTATTCAATGTACGTCGCGATTACATATGTTAGAAGATGATGTTTCCGGAGAAATTTAAAAATTACTCGACCGAGGGCACTATTGCTTTTGTAAAAGATATCGATAATCTTTTTGATATTGCTAATAGTGTGCTCAGTGAAGAAATTATTGCAGAGAAGTACGATTACACGATATCAGTAACGTCGAAGCATCACGAATTTCTAGCGGAATTGAAGACAAAATTGCAAACCTGCGGATTCGTTACAGAAAAGGAGCGACATCCGTATATTGATAGATGAATTTTAACAATTAATAGTATCATTGTATTTTGCAATGAACTACATATTGACGATGGCATTAAACAACTAAAAACTAGATGATTATGTCAAGACCCTCTAGAAAACTCCTTTTCTGTTGTACGACACAGCATGGCTGCAATATAAAGCCATCTCCAAAACAATTTACGTACGGGTTCCGGCAATCTGTAATTTCGCAAATGTCAAAATTATCAGAAAAAGCAAATTGTCAGCATGATGACAATACTGTTGCCTTGATATTGAGAGTTATGCAAACAGAGCTGCGCAAACCGAGGACTCCTGAAAAGGTAGATGCTCTTGATTGTCATATATCAGTTGTAGAAGAAGACGAAGCTGCTATTAGTGAAGCTGTGAAAAAGATGCTGTTGGTAAATTTGGCGAGGACTGTACTATTTACCATTTATAGGTGGCCATATATGCTAAAGATTTCTCAAACTCAACTGTAGGGCATTGCTTATCAATCCGGATCCTCAAATAAGTAGACTCGACGAACACCAAATTTTTACATTGTTGAAAACTTACGAAAATTGTAATTTGCATCATTGCCAAAAAGCTGTTTTCGAATCGATACGAGTTTGGGAGCAAGCATTCAAGATTTTCATTTGAAATCACATACACGTTAAAACGTCGCGCAAATATCGTCGGGATATTTAACGGTAGTCCTTCACTGAGATTGTGTTTGCTGGAACATACTGAAATCTTTATTAAATCATGTATAACGATAAGATGTCATTGGGAAGCTGGATTTTACAGGAGAGCATCAGGTCCTGAGAAAATGCTACACAAGTACTCCAGATTTGTATGTTAACTTCTGTTCGAAATTACCTTATTATTGTTATTGTTATTATTATTGTTATTATTATTATTATTATTATTATTATTATCATCATCGTCGTCATCATTTCATTTCCCTCGCTAGTGATGGAAGAACGTTCTTGATGCGGACTTATGGCGGAACAACCTTATAGAAGCTGAGTCTTGTCGAATTACGTGAGTTCGTGGCTGCGTCTCAATCTTGCTCGATACGTGTTGGTAAAGGTAGAGCGTGAGATTTTTTGCAGATGATGGTAACGTCACTATAATAAACATAGAACACCTGATTTCTTATTGGAGAAGGTAAAAAAGTAACACAGATGTAGATAATTTCATCACGAACGATGGTAACGTAAAGCGCAAAGCGGACGATGGTCGATAACGTTGTCTCGGTGGGAATAATTCCCCCGTCATCCCGCCGCCCTTCATCGCTAGAAAAGAGATTTGCGTCCTAGCTGTGTCCGTAAATGATTGAATAGGGGCAGAACCTGATTTAATATAGAAAATGGAGTAATCACAAAAGTGTCTATTCGCAAAAAGATGAGAGTCAGTAAAGAACAGAAGAGTTGAAATTTAGATGATAGTGAGTCCTTTCCAATTCACAGAATAAATCGAAATGCTCAAATTGACGGAGATAGCTCGATACTTTAGGCCGGTTACTACTAAGTATTTCAAGAACTATTCTTGCTCGGAAGGGCTAACTTGGATTGACGTCCGCGTACCTCGCGACTCAACAGACGAAAAACGTGGCTTCTTGGGCCTGAAGGTTCAAGAGCCTGCAGTTGCAACCAAGTTATATAGAAATTAGCCAATCAGGTGTGAGGACGACTCTCTGGTGCCGCTTCACATGGTCGGTGTTACTCTGGAGCGCGGCTTGAGTGCTTCGACGGTGCTCAATCTCGTTTATTAACATGAGATGTCTCAATGTAATGTTTGCACATTTATTCGTACTGCTTACTAAGTAACCTCTTTTAATTGGATGAAAATATTATGAGGAATTTATTCAAATTATTGATGAGAATTTTGGCTCAAATACACAGATATTATTGAGGTTGAGCTGCTTCATGTTTAGCTCAGTGTTTTTTAGCTTCGTTCTTGGTACCAATTAATCTGATCTTTTATGAAACCTTAAACGGGTGATCGTACGTGACTTTTTCTATGGGTATTGGAGATGGTTGTTATGTGAATATGAGAATGAAATGATGTATGGTGCGATAAATGTGGCTCAAGCGGCTATAGAATAATACTCGATCGTTCTAACGAAAATAGAGTTTTGAAAAAGGTACGTCACAGCGTAACACAGCGTTGTGCGATTTCGGGCGTAGTGGGCGTCGGGTGGAGATAACGGAGCTCGCTACTCACAACGAACCCTAGCTAGGTCGATGCCTCCGATTTTGATCTATTTCATACATGTTGTAATGCATCGAAAACAAAGAGACACGTATATTTGTTTTATCTGCTAATAAACGGTTTGCAGAGGTGAAAACGCTCCCCAAAGATGGGCACCCAACGGGATGATTTCTTGATGCGCTTGGAAGATTTGAATGAAACCAACGCTGAAATGTTTCTATCCATTACTAAATATATGTTGTAGTACATCGAAAACTAAAAGACACATATATCTTAACGTAATATATGGTGAAACTAGGTGAAAATCTAAGGGGCCGACCTACCTAGTGGTCCACGTCAGTATCGTACCTATCATTTTGGCATTTGTGTCCTGCACCAAAAGTCCTCGCTCTGTAACAGGACTAATAGGTGAAATAACATGAACATCGCGGTCTCATTATATCCTACTTGAAATTTGACAAGGTCGAAATCACTCGCTTCTTTGTAACGACTGACACTCGATGATTTGAAATCAACCATTATGTTTGAAATTAACCGTTAGGTTTCAGTAGCTCATAGCTGGGTACCCTTGTCGGCTGTAACCGGGCGTTGACTGAAGACTATAAAGACAGTTACCCCTGGGTAAATTTTTGTGTATCAGTTTTCGGCGGAGAAGTGGGCCCAGGGGCCGGATTCTGAACATGAAGTGAGTTCGTGTTCGTCTTTATGGAAACGGAAATTTGGAGTGTGATGTCAATCTCTTCTTTCCTGAATAGTGTATGGCTCAGGAACTTGCGGTCTGTGCCATCTAGCGGCTAATAAATCGTTCTCTATCTGCTTGTGGTAATTGCCCACCCACTAGTATCCCGTGTGTTTTCTATTATTTTTTTGCCTGTAGTGCCGGTTTCTAACGTAACCTCGCGTTGAGCACACAATATATAACAGACTACTGATCCGAAAAATAACTCTAAAATAAGAAGTATACAGTATACTCAACACCCAACCTTTTGAGAAGGAATAAGAGGTTATGTATGGTTAATACAAACAAACGTCAGAACTAACATCTTTTTTTCTCTCCTTAGCTATCGCCCTCTATCAACAGCATGTGCCACTTCGTAATAATATTTAACATCGATAAGCTCTGTACCGACCATGGTGTTCATTAACCATCGACTATAATAATAGTATGGAGAGCGGAAAACCATAGAACTCACTAACTCGAACTCACTTAGCATAGCAGGAGCGTAGCAGGTTCCTGCTCTATCGACTCTACCTAACGGGCTTGCACTGACATTTGTTGAGGCCAAAGTAGCTTGAGATTGAGACGGTACGAAGTAAGTACGTAAAACTACGTACCGATTGTAAATGTTAGTACCATATCTTGATCGACACAGTCATTATTTTATTCCAATAATACGGATATGCCTTTTCAATGTGACATAATTTTCCTAAAATCGCTTGCCCTCGTTTCTCTGCATTCGACCAAAATGTCTTGCAGAATTAAATACAACGAATTAATTTGAGACATGGAAAACTGTCATAGTTATCTAAATAATTATATTTGTTACAATCATTATATAAAAACAACAGTTTCGATTCCTGGCTCCGTCGTTAACTTTTCAAATCACCAAAAGTTTTCGAATTTACATTCTCTAGCATTTTTCTTCTCGCTAAAATAGATATGACGTATTTTCATATCACTTCATAGACGGCCGGGACCGTCTTACGTGGCTTTTAACAAGTAGTGTCATACACTTGTAAACATGTCACATACATACAAAGATCTATAATTGTGCTTTTTGAGACGAATTTCATAATATATGTATACTTATTATTAGTTCCTTATTCATCTGAATTGTATGATATAAAAGATCGATTGAATGATGTTGTTTATTAGCTTCAGTAGCTACGTTGTAGGTTACAACTGAGTATAACTTAAGGTTCTAAATCCATACCGTTTTGTTTCACTATTATTTATTTACTACTATCCCGACTCTCTCTCGATACTTTTGATATACGGCACTAATGCTCTTCTAAACCTTTGCAGTATTCGTTCTGCCCTTATTTCAGCTGGTAGATCATTGTATCTTCTAAACCCGTCGTATAGCAACATTTTCTGTTCCTCTCTTGTTCTACATGTACTTCTAAGTAAAGTACCCCTTTGTATTGTTTGCATTCCTCCCGTAATTCCAACTAACTCTATTTTATTTTTCAAATAGTTGAGACACTCTCCAATTACCATTTGTGTATCAGAATACAAACATTGTACGCAATGCTTTATTTGATTGACATAAACTGCAACGCCTCCAACATATCTTTAATCCTCATTCTAATATTGCAACGTAATATAATTCTCATGCCCTTATTTTGCAGTTTCTGTATGATCGATAAACAATACTCAAATAACGGCGCTACTATCGTTGTTCGGTCGAACGAATAGTCAGACGTGCCCAGGCACGAACGGTCACTCGCGGGTGTATACAAACACATGCGTCGCGCGGCCGACCCTCTCTGTTTTGTCTTTGCATGTGTTTAGACGAGCATGATGAAGGCGAAGGGAATAGCTCGGGCCAGGCCGCGTCAGTCAAGTAGTCGGGCGACTCGGAGTTAGTCGTTCTTTCTTTTTGGCTTTCTTTTCTTTGTGCGTTTCCGGAGAGTTGGATAAGTCTACGGGGTCTCACTGCAATTCGATCGGTACTCGGATCTTATGGTATCTTGTATCTTCAAATCCTTCCTGATTGTTGCATGCTGGGGAGCCGGAATAACCTCGTAAGTACACTAACAACAAGCGCGGTACGTCCCGCCAGGCACACCGGCGCAGCCCGGTTGTACCAATAAGCAAGCGCAATGCTTAACGCAAGTAATCTACCGATTGTTTGTACATACTTGGATTCGCACAAGGTAATCCTTCCGGTACACCGAATCAAGCGGTGATACCTGAGCACAAGCGCAATGCATATACGAAGTCGCCAGCGACTTTATTTACTACGATTATACTGCACGAAACAGTCAAGACGCCCAGCGCAACCATATATATATATGAGGTATTCCATGCCAACTGAGAGGACATTTTCCCCGACCCACGCCAATTTGCTTCATTATTTTTTATATGATTCTACAACCTAAAAAAAGCACTCACCATTTTTTTCAGATTTTTCATCCTAACCATTCTTTTTTAAAAAATGTTACAACTTTTGAGTAGGTTTCTTTGAACGTGAATTACTAATTTGATCTCTCTACTTTTCTCCTAGCCGCTTTACGTCTTTATTGATTTTAACGCGGATAAAGTTGTGAACAAGCTGTCGTCGATGAAGATCGCATGTTCCGTGTGCAAACCACCCACTGCACCTACTTTGGTTTGATGGTTTGATGGTTTTATTAAGATCTTTCCCATAGCCATGTTGGTTCACAGCGGCTTTCATGTAAGGGAAGAGCTTATCTTCGATATCATAGTCTCCCCTGATTTTCGGATAACCTACATCGAAAACCGCGTTTATCAAGTTGAACACAAACGAAAATTCCGTTGTTGCTACGCGCAAGTTTCCGAAATCGTTTTCCTCTTTCGTTTCGTACGTCCGAAAATATGTAAATATTTGTCTTGGCTGACCTAGTACTGGATTGACTCGGGCAGTACTTCTTCGCAAAGTTGACATCCAGATCTTTCTACGGATTTTTTTGCGGTATAACCCGCAACGTATTCGATTGCGCAGGACATTAATGTTTCGTCGGTGGTATGTGACGCGCTTGCTTCGACGACGATTCTTTCTACATCGACGAGTGGTTCCTCGTCGATCTGTTTATTCAATTCGCCCCAGTAGAGAAACGCGTTAGCTCCTACTGAGTTATTTCCTATCGAGCCAGTCTGCAAAGGCACTTGGACATTATTGGACAGGAGTGCCTCGTCCTCGTCGTCTAAGCAGTTTGCAGATTTGACGGGCTTCATTAAACTCAGCATGATGAGCTTTTGGTAATTCAGGCGGAATTGTTTTGCGGTGGGGTTTTGATTATAAGTTCCACCATGACAACGGATCATGGAAAACATATTTTCAATGGGATCTTGGTTTAATCGCGATGTCATTAAAAATTTTACTCCTTCGAGTTCCAAATCTTTGAACAACATTAGGATTGCATTAATGGTCTGTGGAAAACCATTGAAACACGGAGGGACTATTTCGCCCTTGTCTGTCAGTGTGCGCTAGTTTGCAGATTTGTCGAACATGATCGATAAATTCTCGCGAATATACGGTCTTTGGTCGGACAACGCGCATCGATTAGGATTATTCAAATTATCAAAACAATCAGTCAGCAGTGTGAGAAATTGAGCAGTATGCATAGCCGTATTGGTGTTGATGCAATTATACGTTGCAGCAGCTGATAGCGCTGCAGAGACACGATTGCTGAATACCTGTAGCGCTAATCGACAGTTCAATTTATTTTATACTGTATTTAGGGGATAAGTTTTGTGGTAGAATAATTTGATATGAATTTGTCCTTGTTAAATTACTTTTTCACCCATATGTAGCTTGTTTATTTGCTATAATTAATGGGATGAGAGACAGAGAGGCACGAGATTGTTATCCGCGCGACCAGTGCGAGAGAGAAATTGGGCGATGATCAACGACGCAGTACACACGTAATATTCATGCATGCTTTGCGCCTCTCTGTTGCTACACGGAGAGAAGTAAACACTGGTGGTCAATGTGAAAGGCAGTCGCCAGTGTTTACTTCTCTCCGTGTAGTCATGGATAATATCGCACTCCCAGAACAATACTAAATTGAGTTTGAAAATCCCAAAATCGCCTTTTTCATTCAGTTCAATAGAGAATTGTGTTCCGCATATACCATAAACACAGTCATATTTTGGGATTCTTAGACTCAATTCAGTATTGTTCTGGGAGTGCGATATGTTATAATGTTAGTGGATCGATCTAGTCGGGATGTTTGAAAAATGTCCAAAAACTAGCCGACATTCGGTTTTTTGGTTTTTGTCGATTATCTCGCTTCGCGTTGGTCGTACAAAAAAATGTTCCACAAGACTGAAGCTAGCAGCCAGAATTAGCAGCCAAACCTTGTAATGTTCATTCCAATAAGATAATGAAAACCGAAAATGAAAAATTTTGGAAAGTACTTTGCACTCCCAATATTATTATACAATTATGAGGATAAATCTGAATTGCATTTTTATACTTCCAAAACATTTAAGACGTTTAGCTGCTAACTTTAGCTGCTAGGGTCAGCTTTATAAAAGTTCTCAACAAAGTATGGTCGGCGGAAAATTTTACACAAGATTATGTACTTCAAAATATAATTTATTTTAAACGTAAAAATCTAAATTTATACATTTCTCTCTGTTCTTTTTTCGTTTCGCTATAATTTTTGAAATAAGTGTTGCATATTTTTGCAAATTTGTGAAAAATTATGTATTTGTGTTCTAAAAAAGTTGCCAGAAACCGGAGTCCGGTATTGCAAGTGATTTCGTCATAACGATGCGAAACCGTCAAAACTACGATTGGCTCTCAAAGTATCGCATAGAAAGATAACTCGACTCCGTTAGTGTCATTTAAAAGCTTTTTTCTTCTACTCCTATAATACAAAAAAAATGTATACTCTGACCGTTTTTGTTTGCCTAAACGGCAAAAAATTTGGGCGAGTTCTATTTCCAGCACCATTGAGAGAGTTACGTAAATGTAAACAATTGCAATGGATTCAACGTGAAGAAAATGCGTATTTAACATATTTTCAAAAAAGTTGACTGTTCAAGAGACGTTTATCAAGTTACATTGACGGGTATACCTCGAATACTAATAAGTATTTTCAGTAAAAATTAGGATAAATCAAAAATATAGTGTAACGATTAATATCATTTTTATTTTGTTACACTTTACCAAGAAGATCATGAGAAAATTACAAAAAATCATAGAAATTGTATCAGCGCATTGATAGCTACTGAATTTAGGCTTGCGCGAAAAATGAAATAAAATATATTATTGTTAACATGACAAGTTTAAAAAATTTTAGATAAAATATTATTACAATTGCCATTAAATATTATAAGAATGTTATACTCACCGTGCACAAATAGTAACATAGCTTTTTATTATTGGTTTACATGAAAATAGTTGATTGCAATGAGTTATTCTGTACTATTGTCGTATAAAAATGGTTAAAAACTGAAAGCAATCAATAATTATGTAGCTAAATATTTAAGTAACAACGAAGAAAGGTCAATAATAAAATCAGATAATGGAGAAAAAATATCTTTCACGTCGGGTCAAAGTGGGAACCGGGTTCTTTAAATGATGCCGTATGAAAGATCGGGAAAAGTACACGTATATTTTTTTTTTTACCCAATCAAATACGAAACGGTGATTGTCGGTTTTATTTTTGGATCGGGAGATAACCAACGTAGCTCCTCAAAATTTCGTGTGTATTTTAACTCACATTTAGACAGTACAAGAATAGTGTTTTTCGATACCAGTGCGCGAAGGTGGCAATGCCCGCACAAGCGTGAAGGCGCAGCACGAGCCCGGAAACGAGTTGAAGGGCGAGTGTGGCGCATTCACGCGAGATAGGCATTGCCAACTTTCGCACGTGTATCGAACTCTATTTTTTGCCACACCTGTAATGGAAAGTCCGACATACATGATTATTTTTACACGAAACCACGGCACGATGTCTGTTCAGTGACGATGTCGAGCACGGCAAAGAGTGACAAACTATTCCATCGGTGGCGCTAGTGCAGCTGGTTGCGAAATGCGCAACTGTGGATAAAAGCGTGACCATCTTTTTCGCACACCGCTAGCAATGTGCGAAGGTTTTTTTCTCACACCGCTAGCAATACGCGAAAGTTTTTCCCGCACATGTGTATAAAAGACTACTTTTGGTGCTTGTAAATGTTGCATAAAAATGGACTTTCCGTGCAGGTGTTGCAAAAAATTTTTTTTATCATCAATTGTCGCAAACGGCGAAGTTATTAGCTGACCATTGAAGCGCGCCATTGGAATCTAGAATTGGCAGAAAAGATGGAGTGCGTAATTCTTGCTGAAATGTAAAACCTTAAATTACTTTTAATCGACATATATTTTTATCGTCGATGAACTAAAAAAACCAGAAAAAACTGTTAAATCACATTCATTTTCGTTCAGAATCTTCTTTGTAAAAATCGTTACTTTGTACGTTCGAGCTCGACAATCAATATGATATCACGGTTTGTTGGGTTGTTTTGGATACATCGATAATAAAATGATGTGGGAATTAAAAATAATTTTAGTTTCTACATTTCAGACAAGAAATATGCACTCTATCTTTCCTACCGATCCAGGCTCAAACAGCGAAAGTGTCACACTGGTATACCCCTTGAGTCCGCAATACCTCTTACTGGAGGGCCAGAAGTTGGACAAGGCACCAAGGTTGGAAGGTTTTTCAAAGGGGTCTACCCTCTGAGATCATCGAGGCCGAAGTATGATTATACTTGGGACCCAAGAACTGTACTGGATTACATAAGCGCGACGCCACCAAACGAAGAACTAACTCCTAGAGAGTTGATGATGAATCTTATAACGTTGGTATCTCTTATCACGTGACATCCTACGCAAATATATGCGCTGATAAACATAAAAGACATTCAAGAGTCTGTAGATGCGATCGAAATTCAAATACCCTATCACATAAACACATCAGACCTCAATCGTAAACAATACATATCTATTTCAATTATTCCGTTTTATAACGAATGTTCTATTATATTATATACAGCATCTCTGCAGTGCTACCTAAAAAGAGCTAAGTAAATACGTTCATGCGATTCACTTCTCACATATTTTAGAAAACTTCTGCGCGCGGTTTCGTCTCAGACACTAAGCAGAGGTTCAAACTTTACTATACTCGGACATAGCAAATTCTCGGCCTATAGTACGCGACACTCGTCAACGTCAGCTGCTGAACGAAACGGTGTCGACATTGAGACCATTAGGAAGACGACAAGATGGACGGCCGAATCTTCTACGTTCGCGAGATTTGAAGAGACGCAAAATATAATTCAACTTAGAACTTGTAATAATTTTGTATAACGTTACCATTCATATATTTTCATTTCAATACACGGGATACAACTCCAAAAACCCTAAATTGCCTTTATTCATCCAAATCCAGAATAGCATGTATAAACTAAATATGAAATTGGTGAATAGTGAGTGACTTCCCAACATCAACCAAAGTACGGGCGTTTTCCGCCAGTCTAAAGGAAACAACAGCCTCCCCTTACTATTCCTAGATTCCCAATTTGCTTACAGTACAGGCGTTGTACGCCAGTCGATAGGAAACTTCAACAACTTCGCCAGCTAACCTTAAACCTGTTGTTTCTCTTGTAGATGTCAAGAACCGAAGTACATCGTCACCGTCATGAACACCGGGCAGGTGAACGTGTTCAAGCAAACAAGGTAGCGCGTCGACAATATCGACAAAGAGGCCATCATCTTATAACAGTTAAGCATCACGCGAAAGTTCATACTCGTGCCAACCTTCGAGGAGCTCTTCACTCCACAGGAACCTGAAATCATCGTAGATCGTTAAAGGTAGGAACCTTAAGAAGGTGCCATTTCCTTATTTCTGCGTCAGATGAAAATGCATCAGAGTATTTTTGTTAAGAATTGTGGATTTTGATATTTGGTGACATACACATTGACTCTTACACATCCCCTCCGACGTACGGGACCGACTTCGCCGTTGAGCTATCTTTTGTAATTACATAGGCAGTCGTCGCCTCGATCGCGTTCTGATACATGACAATAAGAATTTGTTACTGTTATTAATCTAATAAACTAAAATCAAAATAATTCTCGTGTAAGTTCTTTGAAAGTTGAGAGAAATCTGATTATTTTTGTACAAAATAATTTATGCAATAATTTGTGATGAGAAAAATGAATTAGATCACCTGGCTCACCGACAAACCACAGTAAATTTTTGTCATCAAGAATTGTAATTCGATATTTACAGAAATGATCCATATTATTTTTCCAAGTTTACTTTTCAAAGTGTGGTGCTATCGGGAGGTTAGGAAATGGATGACGCCAGAGATTGTGGTTGATAGTGATATGGTATTGACAAACTGTTTATTATGAGAGAAATCGAGTTACAAGAATGGGATGGTATAATAGAAATGTGAAAACAGGGAAAAAGACGAAGCTAGTTGGTAGATGCGTATGCGCAAAGAGCACGGCGAAGACGGGTTACAGATCAGGGAAAAATGCAGGCTCGCCCCCGAGTCGAGGCCAAGGGTCGCGTCGCGCCATAAATGCCACATGTCGGGAAATTCCCGGCGCGGTCAAACCCTTAACCCTCGGCTAGCGCGGCGAGGCCTGGACACGCGAAAGTTAACTGTAAAGGGCAATAGTTGTTAAAAGACAGAAATGGAGAAAAGGAAATGTTTTAATGATTTTTCGCCGGCTTGCCGGTGGCGGGTGTCCGCCACACAATGAATAATCTTTTTCAAATTTCAACAAACCTCTTGTTAAAAAGTACAGCTTGGCCAAAGAAGGAGACCATACTTAATCTTGTTAATCAGAATTTTTTGATAAGTAGTTCAATCAAGAAGATTGGAACAAAATTGTGCGTTAATCGTAAGTGGTTAGGGTTCAACAGCACATACTACACACATATATTTGAAATTCATCGCGAGAGGCACATTTAAAGACTTGTGTATGTGACTTGTTGACATGTGCACATGAGACATCTATATGTGGCTATTAATGTGTGTGTATTATCATACATTACATTATTATTTTACCCATTTAAAACAGCCCAGCCGTTCATTTTTTATGATATAAAGGAACCATATCCATATTTTAGCGAGAAAAATTTGCTACAAAGAGTACAATTTCGAAAATTTTCAGGTGAATTGAAAAATTAACGACGGAGCCAGGAATCAAACCTGGTATCTAGAGATGCTTTACCGGAGACCTACACCTACGTGAAGTTAGCCCCCCATTTTGAGGAATCAGAATTTTCGGAAATTGTTCCAGATTGTTCCAAGTTTGTTCCACATTGTTCCAAGACTTGATATTGATAACTCGTGTAACACAATTGAAAAACGCTAAAAATCGTTTTTTGACCGAGCCCCCCACTTTAGAAAAATCAAACTTTTTTTGTTGTTCCGGTTTGTTCTAGTTGTTCTGAACGATGTTCTAAAACGGTGAAGTCGTGAGTTCAACGGCGGGTCCACCAAAAGGAAAAAAGAATTTTTGACTAGCCCCCCACTTTTTGAGAATCCAACTTTTATCGATTGTTCCAGGTTGTTCTCGTTGTACTGAACATTGTTTCAAAACGGTCAAGTCGTAAGTTAAATAGCGGGTTTACCAAAAGGGAAAAAGAATTTTTGAATAGCCCCCCACTTTTTGAGAATCCAACTTTATTCGATTGTTCCAGGTTGTTCTCGTTGTACTGAACATTGTTTCAAAAGCACGATGTAGTGGGTCAAACCATAGGCTCGTAAAATTCAAAAAAAGGGATTTCCGGTCGCCTACATTTTTAGTAGTCAACTTTCCAAGTGTTTCAGGTTGTTCTAGTTGTACTGAATATTGTTCTAGAAGCACGATGTGGTAGGTCGAACCATAGGCTCGTAAAATTAAAAAAAAAACGGGATTTTCGGTCGCCCACATTTTTGGGAGTCAACTTTCCAACGTGTTCCAGGTTGGTCCAGTCGTACTGAATATTTTTCCAGAGAAACGATGTAGTGGGTCCAACCATAGGCTCGTAAAATAAAATAAACGGGAGTTTCTTGTATTTTTCTCAATTTTCGTACTTTATTATGATTTTTGATGAGTTTTCAGATTTCATTTTATTTAATACTTATTAAATTATAATTGGTTGATTTTTAGCCGTGGCTTCTAACAACCGAAATCAACAGTCGGAAATCCCAATTTTACTAAAAGAACTGGATTCTGACTACAATGTTGACCACACTTCTGAACAATGTACAGTAACACTCAATCCAGACAACGTCGAGGCCGTCGAATCCTTAGTAATAGTTTCGATTGGAAATAGTGAGAAAATTTACGATAAGACTGCTGAAAATCAAACGAATGCTACAGATGAATTGATCGATGTTGATGAAAATCCGATCAACGTACACAATTTATCAGTAAACGAAACGTACAATCCTATCGGTGTTTCTCATTCAAGCCCAATATCCGCATCCATGAGTCAGAATAAGAAGCAGCAACTATATTCGTGTGATCTAAGTACAGCGACTTCCGAATTGAATGTTGAACAGAATTGGAGGAATAAAAATGATTCGAAAAAAGTGAAACGGACGTATCTTGATCCACGTCCTGATTGGGATTGTGCTGGGTTCAATTCGAATCGAATTAATATCGGTCTGCTGAAGAATGGGACATTTGCCCTGTGATTTCGGAAAATAAGATGAGAATTATTGTACAAAATACATGTGGCTTTGATAGCATCATACAAATTTTGGCCGCAGCATGTCGAAATGATTCTTTCCGTAAAATTGTCGATACCGTACAAACAAACACCTACGCATTCTTAAGATTATTTTTGGAAAAAGGTGCATCGAATGAAGTGTATAAGTTAAGAGCTAATATTTTAAAGCAAGTCGAATGCTTCAAGCAACCATCGCGGGTGCCTGGACTGTTAAAAATAGATGCACTATCAAATATTTGCAATCTATGTGAATATGTTTTCCATAAAGATTGGAGTGCAATTGCGGAATTTACATGTGACATGTGCAAAAAAAATTAACGTGTTGGAAAGACTATACCACTCATTAACTTAGATACAATAGCGAGTAGCTTCCAGAAATTAGGCGAGTCATTGCAGACCAGTGGTTTTTCAGAAAGAAGATGTTGCAATCAATCATTTTCATCCGTTGTTACATACGGACCACAAATTTTTATTGAATGCGACAATGGTTCGACTAATGCAGTTTCGTTGGAACAGTTTTCAAATTCGATTAAACTGGATCGAACAAAATACATTTTAGCAGGGTTCGTTATGTATGTCGGTGAAAGAACGGCTAGATCACTGGGGCATTACACTGTATTTGTGAACAAAGGTACCAAATGGGTTGAATTCGACGACTTGAAGCCCAAATCGTTATGTCCGCCAAAAGATGCTCAAAAAAAAGCCCACACCTATGTGTTTATGTAAGGACGTAGGAAATGGTTGGAGGATAATCGTGTTCGGTGGAAAAGTTATTTACCAATAAAGCTATAAATATGAATGATATAAAACTGGGTTTATTCTGTCAATTTCTGCATATACTCGTATTAAAAATTCGTTAGTCAAGCGAGGGAGATGACCTGATGAAAACTACTCCCGTTTTTACTTGATATTTTGCCAAGTTGGTCATGCGAGGGAGATGACGTCATGAAAACTACTCCTGTTTTTCCTTAATATTTCGCCAAGTTGGTCACGCGAGGGAGATGACCTCATGAAAAACTACTCCCGTTGTGAATTCCGTTCTCCACGCCGAGTCTGGCTCATGTAGCTGAAGCTAGCAGCGAGTACTAACAGCCAAGAGGCTCTGGGATCGGGCCGTAACAGAGCTCAAGCACCCCGTCCAAATACATAATACATAACAATTTTTTCCTTTATATCCACATCATGACTGAAATCGTAAAATCAATCAATTATGATTTAATAAGTATCAAATATAACGAAATCCGAAAACTCATGAAAAATCATGATGAAATACGACCCACCACATTGTGCTTCTGGAACAATATTCAGTACGACTAGAACAACCTGAAACACGTTGGAAAGTTGACTCCCAAAAATGTAGGCGACCGAAAATCCTGTTTTTTGAATTTCATGAGCCTATGGTTCGACACACTACATCGTGCTTTTGGAACAATGTTCAGTACAACTAGAACAACCTCGAACAATCAAAAAAAGTTGGATTCTCGAAAAGTGGGGGGCTATTTAAAAATTCTTTTTCCCTTTTGATAGGCCCGCGATTGAACTTACGACTTGACCGTTTTGGAACAATGTTCAGTACAACGAGAACAACCTGGAACAATCGAAAACAGTTGGATTCTCAAAAAGTGGGGGGCTAGTCAAAAATTCTTTTTTCCTTTTAGTGGACCCGCCGTTGAATATCCAGTTGTGGAACAACGTAGAACAAACTTAGAACAATCTGGAACAATTTCCAAAAATTCTGATTTCTCAAAATGGGGGGCTAACTTCACGTAGGTGAGACCTACTCCACTAGACCACCTAACCGCCCTGACTACAGTGTCATTAATTCCTCTCATCACCTACATTCGAAATTGTTTTTTTTTCATGTGCCTTTGAATATATATATATATATATATATATTTGAAATTTGTCGCGAGAGGCACATTTAAAGACTTGTGTAAGAAATGCCGTATAACGAATAGCGGAATGAGTCTATATTTATATAATTGCACAAACGTACATGGCGTCGTGTATAATCTTTCGAAACGTTGCATCGCAAAGCGTGGGGCCCACTTGTGCTAGGTACTTATCGCCTTGCATAAACAGTCCGGGCTGCTGGCGCCAAGTTACCAAAATCAGAGACGCTCGTCCCAAGTGCGTCCCTCTCGTAAACATGAGCACCGAGAGAAGTCGCCGTTTTCACTTGTGTATCAAACTTGTTGACATGTGCACATCAGACATCTATGTGTGGCTATTAATGTGTGTGTATTATCATACATTACATTATTTTAGCTATTTAGAACGGCCCAGCCGTTCATTTTTGATGATATGAAATACCCATATCCATATTTTGGGGAGAAAAATTTGCTAGAAATGTAGAAGGTACTTTATTTTAACACGAACTTTATTTAACAGATTTAAAATTGTAACGAATATTGAGGTTTCGGCTTGATCCGTCTCGTGACCTGGGTAACAGTCGAATGCTTCCAGGACCGCCTTCCTCCGAGAGCATTCCTCAGGGTTCTCGAGTCGAGTTGTTCCGTAGCGTAAACATTCGAAAAGTATTGGACGTAAACATATATATTTTCAAAGGCACACGAAAACAAAACAATTTCGAATACAGGTGATGGGAGAAATTAATGACACTGTAGTCAGGGCGGCTAGGTGGTCTAGTGGAGTGAGTCTCCGGTAAAGCATCTCTAGATACCAGGTTCAATTCCTGGCCCCGTCGTTAATTTTTCAACTCACCTGAAAATTTTCAAAATTGTACTCTTTCTATACTACACACAGTTTATGAAAACTTTTGAAAACTTTGGAAAACTTTTTATAACTTCATTAAACTTTTGTAAACCTTTTGTAAACTTCTGAAAAATTTTATAAAGAGTTTGGAACTTTAGAAAAGTTTTGAAATGTTTTGGAAACCGTTTGGAAACTGGATAATTATTGATTTCGACCTTAACATTATTTCTTTCGCTATATGCGTTAGATAAAACTGAAACACGTGTGCGAAGTGGATGGTAGATTTTATTCTTTACGTATGTTACGTTCTGGGAAGAACATCGCGAAAAGTCTTTTCTTCACTGTGTGATTTTCAACTTTAAGTTGATTTACAAACCTTGTGATCTTTAGGTTTCGGTAGAATTTCTCGTGCAGCCTGTCTCGGTCTGGAATTTTGTCTTGGGCCGTGCCAGCTATCACTATACGGGATAAACTTCCGAATAGCTATGACCTCCGATTTGGCTGAAATTTTGCACAGACCTTCTTTTTAACGAAATAAGACATTGCCTGAAAGGATTTTTGGCGACTCGCAATAGTTTGCGAAATATCGAATTTTGAAACTTTATACATTAACACGTGCGTTTATATCTATATCTATCGAGCACGCACTTTTACAGGGACTGTGCACACTAATACACTCTCACCAAAGTGAGAATGCGTAGTCGTGTACATGCATACATTTTTCACCAATAAAGTTTTCCCCAACCAAAACAATAAACCCAAATAAACAAACAAACTGTAATGTTTTTTTTTCCGTTTTTTCGGACTTTTTTGGAGTTTACTCCTCAAGAAACGATTTGAGTTATAAGGCCCGGTGTTATGTTCCGAGAGGAACTTTTTGAGTCGATTCTGAGTCGCTGCGTGATTTAAATTATTCTCCTGACTTACGTAGTTGTTGTATGTAAATCTCGGGAATCCGCTGATCAGCTCCTCAGATCTTCTCCTTCAACTCGCCTACAATTCTGAGAGTTTGTTAGGTAAGACTCGTGCCAACCATCACTACGCGTGATTGAAACAATTATTTATAACAACGCTTGGGTTAACTACACATTTATTAACAATCTCCTTCTATTTCTCAATGATAGGTTTACAAGTGTGGTACAAACTGATGTTGATCACTATCGGAGTCACAAACTGTTAATAAGTCTCGGAGGTTGTGAATTAATTATAATGTGATTTGATTCTAGGATCTCGGTAAAGTTTTGATCTGCTCTCTATGATGTCTGAATCTTCTCTTGTGTTCTCTATGATGTCTAAAGTTCTTCTGTTCTATTCTGTTCTCTGGAAGGGTTGAATTGGAGGGAAAGTAGGAGGATTCAAAAGGAGCCGCGGTTTCTCGCGGGTCTCGGATGATTGGTTAAGGATGATGAAATAATTGGGGGTATGGTTTCTGGTTAGTGCATGAGATCTCGGTGGTGGATTAGCGCGAGGTGGTTGGTTCAGGGCAGCAAGCGGCGAAGCACTAATTGGTCTTATCGTCATTAAAATGAAGGTGCTATCCTGAATTCTGAGAATAAGGGTTTCTTTCTCTGTGAGCTATCCATGATTTCCCTTCCCACATTTCCGGTGTTTAGTCTACTCGCTTATCTTAACTATTGCAGGTGTTTATTGCGGTTGAGATCGTAAATCAAAAGGCTTTTTGTGAAAGCTAATGTTGAAAGGTATAACGGTTAAATGGGAAAAAAAGTATATATATACCATATATGTTATGAACTTGACTGATGAACTAACGATCAATCTAGCGTATGAGAACTATCGATATAAGAATTTGGACGTTACGATGGTAACTATGTGTGTTGGTATTAATCTACGACTATTGGTAGGGGCACGTAAGGCTCTCTTATGGTAATTGCACGCTGGTAAAGTAGGGCGCAGAGAGGGTGCCGCCGTGGATACCGGCTGGCACGTAACACCTCCCCCGTTAAGATTCGAGTGTTCTCACTCGAAGTAAGCGAGTGCTGTTATACCGACGTGAAGTTTCCATAATTCGATTACTTCTAAGAGTAAACATGATAAATCATATAACATATTACATAAAAATTGTGAATAACTTAAATTTACATAAAATTAATGATGAATTATGATTACTTGAATAATAGTAAAGCATAATGAACAAAATATTGATTAACTAAATATAAGTGAATATGCTTAGAGTGAATATAGTAGTGCTTGATATCTGATATTTATGATTATTCTAACAATAAGAGTATGTACGATTAAGGTAAGTAATATTGATATAAATGCAAATTATTATTCTATGACTAAGACATGAATTCTATAAGGTTTGAAATATGTAGTGAATATACTTAAGATTATTCATTAAAATTTTTTAAATTTTATAAGCTACTCTGTGAATTATTACAGTTCTATGAGATATTTCGGTATCATTATTATATATATGTTATACTCTATGAATTATTCTATGAGTTCGGATGTTTTTGTGATCTGAGGTTGTTCGTTTCTATAAGATTGATTGATTTATTTTATATTTAAGATTTTGTATATTTCCTATTGTAATATAAATTTCTGTGTTTTCAGTTTTGTCGTGGGTGGAGTCACTGTTTGAGGAGTAGGAAAAGGTTAGTCTTTTGTTATTGGTCAGTCTCCGTCTGGGGGCTTGGTCGGATCTAGCCTATGAGCCTATATAAGGGTCTGTCTCGAGGAGTTTATCATAAATTTCGATTTGAGTTTCTTGGGGTAAAAGAAAAATTTTCGCTTATTTAACGGATAATCAAAAAAAAAAAACAAAAATGTTCAAGGTGTCCTTCACGGTGAAGAATTTGAAAGTGAGTTTTGAGTGTTTTAGTTTTATTTTAGAGTTCATTTTCGAGTTTCTGGATCTTGATTATTTTACTTGTTTGGATCATTCTTAGATTTCGTGATTTAAAAATGAATTTGTGCTTGTATTGCTGATATGGTCTACGAGTAGTGTTTCGATGTAATGTGTGGTGTTAAGTTCGATTTTTCTTGATTGTTTTAGCCTAAAGTTTCTGGATTTATTGAAATTGAGGAGATGAAGAGGTGCCGACTGCGGAGGGCCGAGTTGCGCTCGGAAATAACGTATTTCGCGATGGCATCGGAGTCGCCGTGGGGAGGCGACGACTTTGTGGATGATTTTGGGATTAGGTGGATGATGGAGGGCCGGTGGGGCCAGGACAGTCCCCACGATGACTGGTACCACCCGGCGTGGTGTTCAGCACAGGGATTATGGTCTATTTACTTCCAAAATTATTAATTAAAAAAAACACATAAAAAAATTTTTATTAAATAAACCTAGTTTCCCTATAATTTTATCATACCTGATTGGTATTTTGTGTTGGAACTTATTTTCCTTCCTGATAGTCTATAAGTTAGTCCGTAAATTAGTTTCAGGTCTTAGTTTTAAGAGAAAACGAATTATTATATGTAAGGTCGTCCGTCAGTTCTGTCCTGATACATTGAATTTGATTCTAATATTCCTGATGGATTCCTCTCTTCTGAATCTTGTGGTAAGTTGAAAGTAACAGTCTTTTTATTTTTTGTTCTAAATGTAGTGACGTCCGTCTGAGCTACTTGATGTCGGTAGAGTTTGTTTCGAAGTTTTGGTTAGGTCTGATTCTGATGATTGTTCTGAGAGTGCTTCAATATTATTTTGATTTTCGAAGATATTTGTATTACTCGTAATTTCGATTGTTTGCATTTCTACGTCTGAATTTCGTTCTCGTGTTCGTCTAACTTCTCCCGGTCGTTTGCTTAAATGTAGTAATAGATTTGTGACAGAATCCCAAATTGCACCGATGAGCCATATGCTCCATCCGTAAACTGAATGTAACGCATAGCCATGAACTAAAGTGTCGATTGAAAATTTAATTCCTCTAAATATTACCCATGCCCCTAGTAAAGTTGCATGAATGTTCCGATTGTATTGATAAAATTGTAAACTTCTCCCCAAGCTTCTTCCAGAGATCTTTTGATTGCTTCTTTATCTATAAGTGAATTGAAAGATAATCCGTGATCAACTGAGATTTGACCTGTTGCTTCTCTGGCTATCGTATTTAACACGGCTGGTTTTTCTACTGGAAACATTATATTTTCACGTAATTTTTCTAGATCTGTGTTTGAATAAATTCCGCCTGTCGCGAGATTTTCTGGCGTAACGTATTTCCAAGATTTCTTTGTATTTGTAGACATTTCATCGCGAGCTATTGCGGGTATTAAATTTGGTGAGGTACTGTACCAAGCATTGTTGATATTGAACATCGGTGATAAAAATACGTTGCATTCAATTTGGCTTCTTGATTTTACTAAGATGTGAGTTCTTGGTAGCATAAATAAACTTTCGTTGCATCTATGAATTGGAAGTTCTTGATAACATTGGTTAGTTTTCCTCGTTCTAACGTCTACTGGTACGCATTTCGCTATACGTACTATTTCTCCTGCGATGTAAGCGATATATCCTGGCTGTTTCATGAGATGGAATGCAAATTCTGCCGGTGGTAGTGGAGCTGTTGAGAGTGCGGTATGTTATTACTTTATTTTCTAATTTGCACTGTTGCAATATGGCGTCGTTATATAGAGCAATGATCTGATTTCTGACGCGTCTTTCAAGATAGATTAATTTGGAATTTACGTATGTCAAGATATCCATATTCCTTACTGTTATACCGTTAATTTCTGTAAAAAAGTTTCCGGTCATTTTATCTGATATGAAAAGTTTAGGGTGTTCTGTTTTAATTAATCTATATCCGTATAGAGGATAGGTTCCGCGAACTGATAATGCAAAATTTAGATCGTTTGTTGCTGCTGAATAAATTTCTTGACCATATTTTCTGATCGTATTATCTTTGATTTTCTGTGCTGCACCTTGATATGAAACTGAATATTTTTCTAAATTACATCTGCTGCTTGGATTATATCCCAATATGTATTATCGCCTTCGACGTCAATACAATTCCCTGATGAATATTCACATCGTAAGCCGCATCTAAGAATTACTTCGTTTTTCTGTATATTTACCGTAGCTTCATAAACTTGTAATGTAATAAAAATTTGTCCGTAAGCTACGACAGCGTTCCAGCTTCCATAGTGATCGGAAAAGTGTTCTCCTTTGCAATTCCCTGAGTTATCTACATCTCCGGCTAAAACTATAGGTCTCGATGTCGTTGACTTCAGTCGTATCTGTGTGGATAGTTGTCTATGAGTTCGGTATGACCGTGCGTGGTGTAGGTCTCTGCATGCGTCACGGGATATTTCGTCTATGTTTTCGATTTCGCCATATGAGACAGCTGATATGGGTAAGTGCATGCCGCAAAAGAATACTGATCTATGAATTTCTACCTTGCATTGGAGTACTTTGACGCTTGAAAATAGTAGTATAACAAGGAGAGTTCTGGATAGAAACACCTTCTTTACCGACCAAGCTGACCAATCCGCCTATACGTGCATCCCAGACGCAAACCCTTGGAAGTTACCCCCACCCTCGTAAGATAAAACGTGCTCTGCCGACCGTTCGTCGGTAAGAAAATCTTCCAAATGACCATGATCGTCGGTGGAAAATCCTCCAAATGGCCATGATTGTCGGTAAAAAATCCTCCAAATGACCATGATCGTCGGTAAAAAATGCCTGAAATTGCCGTGGTGTTGCCGAAAAAGAAACTAATTCCTATCGTTCACGTACAGTGAACAAGTGTCCTGTTACTTCTTCAGTGACCGGTGGTAACTCAAATATGTCCTCGTTTGTCATGTCTATGTCATTCGTTGTACCTGACTCGACGACTTGTATCGCGGCGAATTCCGGATCTAACAGGGCTGGATCCGTCTCGTCTATCGGATTTCTAGAAAGTGCGTCGGCGTTCGTATTGACACGACCCTCTTTGTACTTTATTGTACATTGAAATTCAGCGAGGAGCGTTTTCCACCTGATTAACCGCGCACATGGGTTCTTGTTCTTGTGGAACCAGGATAATGCCTTCTGGTCCGATACTACGGTGAAATCGCGTCCGTAGAGGTATGGTCTAAAGTAGTTGACACACCATACCACTGCTAATAGCTCCTTTTCGAATGTGGAGTAGTTTCTCTCCGCTGAAGTCAGTGCTCTGGATATATACGATATAAGCAAGTCCTTCCCTATTTCGCCCTGGCTCAAGACACCCCCGATCGCATAACCGGATGCGTCGGTCGTAACGAGAAACGGGCGCTCGAAATCTGGGTACTGGAGAATGGGTTTTGCGCACAGCTTATCGCGCAGATTTTCAAAAGCTAACTGATGTTGTTCCGTCCACTCGAAATTTTCACCCTTTTTTAACAGGTTGGTAACTGGCTTGGCTACCTTAGAAAATCTCGGAATGAACCGCCTATAGTATTCTGCTAGGCCTAAGAATTGCTTAATGTTCTTAGTGTTCCTAGGTACTGGGAACTTTTTGACCGATTCTATCTTTTTTGGGTCCGGTTCTATGCCCCTATCGCTTATGATGTGCCCTAGATACGTGACTTCGTGCCTCAGGAATTCGCATTTATCGGGTTGAAGAGCTAGATTCGCGGCCAGTAGCTTATTCATGAGTCTGGAGACTTTACGTTCATGTTCCTCTAGCGTGGATGCGTAGATGACTATGTCGTCTAGGTAGACGAATAGTTCGATACCTTGTAAACCTAATAACACCTGATCCATCAGCCTTTGGAATGTGGCTGGTGCATTTTTCAATCCAAACGGCATTCGTGTGAATTCGTAATGACTGTGTGGGGTGGAGAAAGCTGTTCTGCACGCATCATCCTCATCCATCTGGATCTGGTGAAATCCGGAGGCTAATTCGAACACTGAAAAGTAACGCGCGTTCCCTAATTGATCGAGTATCTCATTTATGTTTGATAACGGATACGCGTCGCCTATTGTTTTCTCATTTAGCTTCCGGTAGTCGATGACTATCCGCCATCTTTTATTTCCCTTGGAGTCGGGTTTTTTGGGGACTATCCATAGTGGAGAGCTGTAGGGAGATATCGATGGTTTTATTACATCGTTCTGCTCCATCTCGCTTACCTGCCTAGCTATCTCGTCTTTATGGATAGGTGGAAATCTGTACTGTTTCGTATGTACTGGAATGTCGTCAGTCGTAGTTATCTTGTGCTTTATAGCGTTTGTATACCTTAATCTGTCTTCTGGTATGTGAAAAACGTCGGCATTTTGTTTGACTATCTTCATAACGCTGTCTTTTTCTTCTCCGTTGAGGTGGTCTAGCCGCAATAATTTAGTAATGGTTTCAGATCGGTCCGTAACTTCGTCGTTTGAATTAGTCGCGTTGTTTATCGTACATTTGTTGACTTGTATGTGCTCGGTTTTGTCTAGCGAAATTGCCTTGCTCACGTCTAGCAGTTCGACGGTAGGAACTATTATTAGTTTGTCTTCGTCCGTGGTGTTTACTGCTCGAATGGTTGCTCTGCCCTCGCTATCCTTGACTAAGGCATTCCCTATATATACTCCTTGACAACCTTTCAAAAGGGGAACATATCCTTCCTTAATACTGGTTTCACTGATCTTGATGGGGAATGCTACGTTCGTTCGTCCGGGTACGAGTACAGTTTCGCGGTCAGTGAAGTAGACAATTTCGTCCAGGACCTCGAGACATTGGTCTGCGTAGTTAATGTTTGCCTCGAATTGTGGAAGGAAAGCTGAACCTAAGATACCGTCGCTCTTTATCGGGAAGGTATTCTTTACTACATGGAAATCGGTTCTAAAGCCAAACATTTCTAATTCAGTTGTTCCGAGACTATGATACGGGACGTCTCCTATGCCTGTGATTGTAATTCGTTTTTTGGGGTCGACCTTACGGAAATCTCTGAGGTTAGAGGCTTCAACGATATTAGCCTCGGCTCCCGTGTCGATCCTGAAAGTTACGGTGGATTTTACGTCCTTTGATTCTAAATCTACCGTGGGGATTTTCCCTTTTAAATAGAGGCAGACGGATTTACTTCCGCCTCCTCCGTCGCTAAAGCGTTGGCCCGTGCCGTACGGGGGCTGCTTCCGCTCTCCGAGGGCCCTGCTCCGTTTCCCTGGTTGTTTTTTGCTGCTTCGTTATATTTACGCTTGCGGCATTCGTCTAGGGTGTGCCCTATATGTTTGCAGTATCTATAGCTTGAATCGGGATGGTTTTACCAATTGCTCCCTTGCCATGTGGATCAACGTACGGGTTGTCCATGCAAATGGGTTTGTGGGAGTCTAACGGTTTCTTTAAATCTCCCTTAGCTTTTTCTAAATTTTCGCGTGCTATATTTCGAATTTCTATAGTTTTAAGCATTAGATTCTTTACATAATCGTCATAGGTCAAAACTTCGTCGAGGGGTGGGAATTCTGAAGGCACACGGGCGTTCCGTCCGTCAACTATCTCGAATGGGGTGTGGATTGTCCCTTCGTGTCTGCTCGTATTGTAAGAAAATGTCGAGTGAGACAACCATTCATCCCAGTCCTTCATTGTTAAATAATGTTTTAAATAATCTACAAGTACTTGATGGCTTCTTTCTAAAGAACCATTTGCGAGACCATTTGATTGAGGATGGAATGCTGTAGTCTTGGATTGTTTGATTTTAAATGCTTTTGTAACTCGTCTCATTACTTGACCAATGAATGCTGCTTCTTGATCTATTAATATTGTTTTTGGACATCCGTATTTACAGATAAAGTTTTTCACAAATGCATCTGCAATATCTTCAGCAGTTGCATGTACTAACGGTATTGCTAAAATGAATTTCGAAAGATTGTCTTGCATGGTTGATACATATTTGTAATCATTTTGGGATGTTTCGAAGGGTCCGACTATATCTAGCGCTACTTTGTCAAATAAGTCTGCAGATGTGTCTGTTATAACCATAGGTTGTTTACTTTTAATGCGCGTTAACTTTTTCTTTTGACAGATCGTCCTGGCTGGACGCTCGGCTCAAGTTATTTGTACATTTAAGATAGTGAATATTTCTGCCAAGCACACGTGGTCCGATGCTGGTTCGTGGGGAATGTCACGTACGCCGTTGAAGGCGGTTTAGAAACGCATGAACAAAGGTTCCCTTTGTGCGAGGACGTCGTGTACTTCGTTTGCATGTGAGTGTACATGTATATATCTTATTCATAGGTAAGTCTCTATGATCGTTTATTATATCATGATTTACATGTAGTAATATTAGGAGTAATATGATAGTACTTATAGATACGATGAATACATTGATTATACGTATATGATAGGCAGAGTGAAACAAGATGGCCGCCCTCGACGTTTGGCGTGACTACGCGTGTGGCTGGTTGCCTGATACTTGATGTCGGGTTCTTCATGTTGTTTCACCCCTTTTGCTTATAGTAATTGGTTAAATGCGTGAGTATGAAATATGCTTACGCTGTAGTGTATTGATTATAGGTGAGGGAAGAGAGCAACAATTCTTTAGTCTAAAGTGGGAAAGAAAAATATAATAGGCGTCATGTAGTAGACGTTCCTGGGGACGTCACACCCCCCTCCTTTATTCAAAGGAAATAAGGGTTTATTTCCGGAAAGATCTCATCAATGTTGTGGATATCTTATCAAATCAAATTGAGATCTTTCGCCCTTTGTTGCGCTCTTTCCTCTAGCTTTTTTAGCTCAATGTCAGAATTCGTGATAAATCGCTTGGAAAGTGGACCGACTGTGACGGGACGTGGTAGATAATTTTATTCGTTTGTTCCGTATGTTCCTGGGCGTCGGTCGTCGTAGGTTGGTTGTTTCTGCGTCCGCTCAGGTGCATCAGTAAATGTGTTACCGAGTCCCAGAGTGATGCGATTAAGTGGAAGCCGCACCCATATGCCGTGTGAAGAGTGTAGCCGTGTAGACATGTATCTATCCGGAATTTTAGTAGCGCCCATATAGCCCAAATTCCCCATATACCTCCGATGATGCTCCCGAAGGTGGTAAAGCCGGAGAATAACTTCTGTGCGGTTGATTCGGCTATACGCGTTAGCGTCTTCTCGTCCAATAGATTATACATGTTTATTGTTCCGGTGCCGATGGTCTCACCTCGTGCTCCTCTGGAAATCGTGTCAAGTAGCGCGGGTTTCTCGGCCGAGAACATTATGTGTTCACGAAGTTCCTGTAGCTCCTGCTCTGTGTAGATTCCGCTGGATCCGAGGGGTCCGGGATTACTGTATTTCCACTTCATGTTGGTTAATGGTTTCAGCTTCTGTGGCTGCTTGGCTTCTGAGGCCCTGGGCGTGAACTTATACCAGGTTTCCTCTACCTTAAACATGGGAGGTACGACCTCGTTGCAGCTTCTTCTCGTTCCTGTCTTGACGAGTATTCTTGATTTTGGCTTCAAGAACATGCTGTCGTTGCGGTGACTAACAGGCAAGTCGTTATAGCACTCTGCTGTCTTCCGGAATTGGACTTCCACCGGAATGCATTTGATTATGTAGATTACTTCCCCTGCTATCGTTGCGAAGTAGCCTGGGCCTTTCATGAGGTTGAAGGCAAAGCTATCCGGCGACAGTTCTGCGAGGTTTAGTGCATTCTTTAATACTTGTTGTTCGAGCTTGCATTTCTGCTCTATTACGTCCCTATACAGGCTCGTGGTCTGCGTTCTTATATGCTTCTCTACGTAGACAAATTTCGAGTTAATGCACGAAAATATGTCTATGTTAGACACTGTGAGTTTAGAACGTTGTTTGAAGACTTCCGCTGGGCTTGCTTCGAATATGAAGAGACGGGGGTGCTCCGTGTTTATTATCTTGTATCCGCAGATAGTGGCTCGAGATCTTTCCATAAGAGCAAATGTCGTACCATCCGTCTGCAGGGAGTACACGGTCGGCGAGTTCGTAGCGTTGATGCGGTTGGCATAACCCGTGTATAAGACATCATACTTGTCGAATTTGCATTCGTCGATTGGTGTCGTTGTCCAGTACGTGTGTCCTCCCTCGTCGTCGATGCAGTGCCCATCTCCGAAGGGGCACGTCGTTCCGCTCTTCAGTAGGATTTGATTACTAGAAATTTTTACGTTCGCGGTATAGGAATATACCGAGATTTTTACTATAGCTTGGACTACGGCACTTTCCCATTGTCCATAGCCATCGTTGTAGTATTGTCCTTGGCAGGTGCCGTCTCATGTGAGACTTCCGGCCAGGGTTGCGTCTCGCAAGGTCGTTGCGTTTGTGGGGATTTCTACCAGGTGTGTTTGGCTCCCGACGGTTAATGTCCCAGTGAGGTGTATTAGCTCGTATGCTTCTCGTGAAATCCTTGGTAGGTATGCTTTTCTTCCTTCATCGGTTACCGAGTTGTGAGAAAATTGGCCGCATCTGTATACGGTCCTGTCTATTTCTACTTTGCATTGGAGAACCTGTGCTTGCTTGTATTCGGTTAGTTGGAGTAATTGTATGTACGTTCGTTCTGTCTCAGTTTCTTCGTGTTCCAGTTCGCATTGGTCGATGTCCAGTAGGTTTATTGTAGTCACATTTAAGGCCGCTCCGCCACAGTCGTATCCTATTAGTGCTAGGATTCCTTCCAACCAACAGATGGTGGGGATTAAAATGAGGATTGTTCTCATGGCTGTATTTTTCGCGTGTTCCCTGTAATGCGTGTTACAATACCTTGAATTTCTGACATCTTGAGTCTAATCTAATTGCGTATAATATCTACCTAGGGCGCTCCTGAACCATGCGCTACCTGCATAAGTGGCATTGGCAGACTCATACTTTGATACCTCGCCCTCAATACCCTTACCGAAATAGGTGAAAGATTCGCCTCTGGCTGGCCGGAAAAACACTATGTGCGGTTCATCCAGCCCAGAAAAAAACACGTCTGTCACGTGGCTTATTATATCCGCGTGGCTATCGATTCTTTTATAAAAGGTTACATAGTCGCCTTCATCTATATCAGTTATCTTCACCATTTTAGTAAGGAGTTTTTTAAAGGCGTCGTTAGATTTATAGTTTAGTGTTATAATTACTTTGTACATTAAAATTTTAATATTCGTTATTTTGTAAGGTCCTACTTGTGGTTGCTCTATGCATACCACTTCTAAGTTGTCCTCTTCCTCGTTGGGCGGGAGTTTCATTGTTCTATTCTGCTCTTTTTCCTAATTTAGTTACAAATTTGTGCAGAGCGATGTATAGTTCCTGTGGACAGATTTTACGGAAATGGAATTAAGCCTTTGCCTTTTTTAGTTTGTCCATGTGGACGACGCGTGTTTTGCCATCTACTAGAATTTTAACATTATTATTTGATAAAACGTCTGTTACTTCATGTGGACCTGTATATTGATCTGCAAATTTGTTCTTTCTTGGTTCCTTTAGGAGGAATACCAAGTCTCCTGCTTTTAACTGTAAGGGTTTGATTCTGCTGTCGTAGTAATGTTTATACTTATTTTTCGCTTGATTTAGGTTTTTACCTGCTAGACTTTGGATCCCATGCAATTTTCTACATGAATCTAACAGATATCCCTCATACGTGCCATCCGTGACAGGCTCTATTGCCATGTAATTTGAAGGTACCCTGGCTTCTCGACCAAAGACTAATTCGTATGGCGAATACCTAGTTCCCTCATGTACGCTAGTGTTATATGAGAACATAGCTAGTTCTAACCATTCGTCCCAATCTGATTTGTCAGTGACGAACTGCATGAGGTATTCAATTAGAACATGATGGGATCTTTCTATTGACCCGTTCGATTGCGGATGTATATAGTATGGTGCTCCCGTTACGTGTGTATGTGCGAGTTTCGGTTCACTTGTTTCCTACTTCACGGTTATCGTTTTTAGTAACTCTACTGATTGATTCTCGACGGAAATCAGTTTTAAAAAATCTATTTCAACGTATCCCACCACTGCCACCATAAATTTTACCCTGTGACGTCCCGAATTTGCTAACCAACAAAAAAAAACTAATTTCTATAGCTGACGCACGCGGCAAGACACCGAATAATGGAGCCCTGATTTATTTGAGGGACCCGGGCCCCCGCTATGGATTAAACTCGACGTTCAAGGGGGTATCGAATGGATAATATTCTTATATAATCTCCTACCTTTAGTCGATGGTGATGATCTCCGGTCCGAAGTCCAGGATGATGACGTCTGGGTCCTCCGGCAAGTCGTCCACGTAGGGAACCGGGAAGATCTTTCTGCGGATGTCAATCTGCTCGTAGAGTAACCCTTCAGCTACTCTGGTGATCGTCTGGGTTACTCGGCGTTCAACCCCGTGGGTAGAGAACGGATGGTAGTCGCGTGTGTGCTCGTAGGCGGTCGATGACGCGTCCGGCTCCGGATGGGAGTCTGGTCTCGGAGAAATCGGACGGATCTTTAGACGATTCTGGACACGCCTGATTCTGGCTTAAAGAGCTGCTAGTTTTTGAGCGCGTAGTCGTTTGCCTGCGCGATGACGATTTTTGCGCGATTGCCTTTTACTGCTCTTGGACATCTACCGATTGGACGAAGGGGAGAAGAGAGGATTAGTTAGCGTTGGTAAGCTGGTTTTTCAAGCTTGATTATGCCGGTGTCTCCGCTAGCAACCAATGCTAATATAAAGGTGTGAAGAATTACCTTGAGGGTGCACTGACTCTAATTTACAGGTAATGACCAAGTGAATACACGAGAAGTTGAATTTTATGTTGAAGTATATTGTTACAATCAAATAGAAAATGATACAAAGACTAATGTATATGATATTATAAATCGCGTATAATTATTATCTTAAACAAGACTGAGCGCTAAGCTATTCGTATTCTATCTCAATCGAGAAGATTCTCACGGTCTTGAACGAATCTAGACTGACAATCAATTCGTCCGACATGTTTCGACTCGACGGTGAGCGACATGCGGTCGAAGGATTTCGGTGCAACGTTGAATTTTAGACAAACAATTCTCGGAATCGTCCGACGAAAACAATACTCGGAATCGTCCGACGTGTTTCGACTCGACGGTGAGCGGCATGTAGTCAAAGGATTTCGGTGCGACGTTGAATTCTGAAAGATCCACTCTGGCCTTGAACGAATTTTAGACAAATAATTCTCGGAATCGTCCGATGAGTTTCGACTTGACGGTGAGCGGCCTGCGGACAACGGATTGCGGTGCGACGTTGAATTCTGGAAGGTTCTAACGTACAATCGAAGACACATCATTTCGGTAGCTTCTAGAAGTTTTTCAAGGATTCTGTGTGCCTGGTTGGAGGAATACAGCTATAAAAGACTGAATTTCAGGTCAGAAAGACAGTCTTGCATCTTCAGCTCTCATGAGGAGAACTCCAAATGAAGCAGAACTAAAACAGCAAATCGATCTGTTCTTAAAAAATATTTACGACTTGAAAACCGTTATTAACCAGAAGTCAGAACTAAACAAAGTGACAAAAAAGTTCGCAAATCTAAATTTATCAAGAAACACGTAACTGCTAAACGTTAAAAAAAAGTGGATTTCACAAAACTGAACAGAGTTGCAAGCATGAACGGATTCCTCCCGACGAAGAAATTGACGGAGTTGGAAATTTTCGAAATCTACAGTCACCAACATTCGGCGAGTCCAAACGAGGTTTGGCCAGCGTGTCGTCACAGATCTGAACGACGAATTCAGCGTATTCTTACCGGCGATTGTGCGACTGCTGAACGAAGACGAGACCCTCTACCAGAAATTGGTGCAGACGCTGGAGAAGGAGCGGTTGCTCTGGCAGTATCTGAGCGGCCAGTACGGTCAAATTGAGTTCAAAGATGCGTCGACTCTCGCTTAATTTGTGCACCGTACCTGGTAACGTGTGCAGCGTCTCCTTCTTACACCACTGTTCCAATTATATATGTATAGAAGAATTAATTACAATAATAATTAACATTTGAGAAAATTAAACAATCGATCGATGTAAAATTTTTTTCAAAAAAATGTATTTTTGGTACAGGATGAATAAAATACATTATGCATTTGTACCTAAATTTTTAGAAGTGTCTGCAGTTTTACATTGACCTGTAACACACAAAAACAAATACTGTAATTTTCGAAATTTTATGTATCTAGAATCACATAAGTTTTCAAGGAAAAAAATAGTTATTAACGAACGAAAGAATCATGTAAAATTCAAAGAAAAAAATTTCTCACTGTAAGAATTGACAAAAATAAAAAGCATACACTTTTTGGAACAGCCAATGATCATTCGTTTCCCGTACTAGACGGGCTGAAACGCCAGCTTGGTATATGAAGATGTCATTTCGGCTACCGTCACCGTGTGCGGTGATTGCCAATTGGACAGCGCGTATCAGGAAGTCCCTTGCCAGATAAACCGCCCAGTCCCTCGGCACGCGTACATAGTGTAGGATATCAACGTATTCCATGTCTGAAAAAAAATTGAAAGAAAAAAACAAATATGAACGCACATCTGAAATCTTGTTTGGCGATAGCAAAAACGTTGAAAAAAAATTGTGATATTCTGATACAACTCACCGGTGTAGATGGTGACGACGACGAACGTTGTTTTTTGAAATTGGAATTTTCGCGATGAAATTTCTGAAAACAAAGCGCACACACGTTAAATTATTTCTATCCACTCAAGTAAAATCGAAAATTGTTGTACACTCAAGATAAAAAAAAAAACTGTATAAGTGCACTGATTTCAATCACCCACCTTGACGGTTTGCAAGCTCAACTGTTGATGAATTCATCAGACGGACGAAGCACCCCACCCTTCGTACAGCTTCTTCATATGTTTTAGGTTCACAATTAAACTAATACCAAATCATAAAGTGGTTAACACTTGTCGGTTACGTTTGAAGGATATATCCTTCTCACTGTGTCCTACTGCACTAGTCCGTAGGCCTCGAAATCGTGAAACTGACACCATAGGCAAAGTAAAACACCCCCATAACGCTCCCGGAGAACGATATCTACTAAGCCTATCACAGTTCCATGTATAACTCCAGCGATTAGTTCACTCTCACAGCTCTCTCTCGTACATGAGGCGTGCGAAACCTTCTCGCCAAGTTCCAAGAACTGCCTTGCCATCTCACAGGCGCTGCAGGTTCGTTCGAGAAATATCTTGAAATTTTCATTAAAGAATATTGCATACGGTTGTCCGCGAATTTTCGACAGTGCGTGAGTCAGGCTGTTGTTGCTTGCCCACAAAAGGGCCCGTGTCAGCGTAGAGCAGTCCTTCTAAAGCAAGTCTCGCTACGATAGCTTTGTCAAGTATGTGCGATTGAAAGAAGAAAAAACAAACATAGATTTTGAAAAGTGCTTCAAATTAATAAAAATCATGGAGATGGCGCTTAAGATTTTATCTAAGAAATCTTCCGACAGAAATTCAAAAGTGGATTAGATTGGGAACCCAAAATACCAGACTTTTGAATGAAATTTTTACGAAACAACGTCTCAACGATCGGAAAGAAGACACGTATTTTGATGAAGAAATTAAATTTTTTGATACCAAAAATCAAGTCATTCTCCAACGGACATACACAGGTGGTTTGAAGAGACCATGAAGCAAAAAGTGTTGACCAAAGTGGTGAATTTCGAAGAAAAAGACTCTGGCTGACCGTTGATCGAAATTATCAATTTGACTAGGAATATTAACAAGTACGTACCAGTACGAGGAGGTGTATTTCATTCCAAAATGCTGATATATTGAACTATTTCACTCAACAAAATATTTCGGTATTGTTTGTAATTTATTTACTAATATCAACAATTGTTGTTATATTTTTAATATTGTCATTTTCTGTATTTTCTCTCTCTGTAACTATGTTTCTATCTTTTTCTTTTTCTCAGCTGTTGACGCGGCGTTGCCAAATCTTTATTCGAGTAAATAGCCATCGATAAAAGAGTTGAAAAAATAAAATTCAACTTTAAATATTTCCAAAATTATATCGGTAATGTAATATTTTTAGATTTTTCTTATATTTCACAATAGTTTAAGTTTTTTGTGTATAGTTTTTTATTCGTTACAGTTGGGAGGTTTATATTGAGGAAAATAAAAATAGTCTCGACAAAAGTTTGTCCGCCATAAGAGCCCATGTATAAGGAAAGAAAAAATGTGATTTTTGAAATTTAACGTCTAAGTAACTAAACGGTGAATCATTTTCAAATTTTAGGATATGATAAATTACGTATTTATTCATATGTATACCTGATTTCTACGCTCAAAGTTGGAAATTATTTTTTACATAAGATTCGGTCGAACCTCCTTAAAGTGAAGTGTACGCTTCGACCGCCCGCAGGGCAACCCAATCCGCTTGACCATTTTGCATAGGCTGGCTCGCCATATGTAAACGAATAGCCCTGTTCTGAGTAGTAAATGCAAGGCAAACCCGGTCATAAACAAGTCGTGCTGTTCTTTCTTGTCTCGACGATGACTGCCTATATCGGAAAGACGTTGCTGTATGTCGACGAGAGATTCGTCGGTACGTGAAATTTTCCATGCCGTTCGAACCTCTCTCGAATATACCGACAAAATATTGTTTTGTCCCGAGTTCTCTAGTTTTTCCCTGAACGGCTCTCCGAGACTTGGAGCTATTAGCTAAATATTTAATGAAATCTCCGGTGAATGGAAATATTGTTCCCGACTTTCGTAAATACGCACGCCGGTGAGAGAGGTGCTCCGTTTACATCCTACACGGTCAGCGCTGAGGTGAAGTACCCCAGCCCCTTTCAATGTACTCGTAATATCAATCTTACCCGGGCAGAGTATATGTATATTTTCTTGCCTATAGAGCGAGTAAAGCCATCCTCCCTGTGACGGCAAATGCGTCCAATATGAGTCTTGCATTGGTTGAATTCTGATGTCGCAAAATTGGTACGCGTTGATCGATGGGTTTATCAACATCGTTATCTCGCATTGTTGAGACGTTGATACCTCCTTAGGAGGGATCTCCATAGAGCAAATGTATCGGTGCTCCACAATTGTACACCCGCCTATATATACAGAGTCTGCCAGAAATTATGTGCGGCGGTCCGCTGACATAATTATATACGGCGGTGATGGTTGTACATGTGTTGACTCATTCAGCCCCACTCCGAGCTGAGAGGCTGGCCACGCGTGCCTGCGATATAGATAGTAAGCCGCTCGCTCCAATAGGAGAATATGGACCACTATAATAATTCTGCCTGAGTAGAATACGATATCCGAATGAACAACACGGGATAGCGATTCCCCTCGTAAATACTCGGTCGTGAGGGAGAATTCGAAGTCAGGCGCTCGAGACTGTACTTCTCTTGCGATGGCTAATAACTGTGCCGCACTCAGAGAAAAATGTGGTTGACTTTACTATAAAAAATAGTGTGCTGAGGGGACAATACGAATTTATGGTTAATAGAACTTATTGCATTATGTTGTTCCGAACTATGAACTTATCGTTACATCTGACAAAAGTTGTATGGTTAACGGTACAATAATGAAGACCTGACCATATTTAAACATTAGTGCGATAAACGTGTCGTAATAACGATTTTTAACAGAGTTTATTTCGACAAAAGTGGTAAAATATTCAAATGCAGTATGACAATTCGATACAATAATTTCTGAATAATGTTTTGATGAACTATTTTATATTTATATTCGTAAGTCTAGCTTTAGAAAAATGCGTCCGGCGTCCTCGAGATCTAGCGTCCTAATCCCTGCCTCTAGCACGTCGTCATCTCGCCCGATGATAACGTGAGACCAACGAACAGTCAAACCCTTGTTCTCGGCTTTGTTTATCTCTAGGCGATAGGAGACCTCTCAAATTCACCCGGGGCTCTCTCGTATACAACGACAAAAAGATTTCGTCGTCAAACGTGATAAACTTATCGTTACTCGATTTATAATTTGGAAATTCAATACAGAAATTTTAGATTGCAGTTTGTTAACTTTACTATATGAGTTGAGTAGCTTCATCGTAAATGTATAGTAAAACTGGAATGAAAAAAAATAGATGAGGAACTCGTAGATAATTTATGTCAATGACTTTTCGTGAGCGCAGACACCATTTTGACAACTTATCAGTAGCTACAACGCGCTGAAAACGCATTTTGGATCGATTGAAACCTGGAGCATTATTTTTAGCTAACCAGGGCTCGAAACCCTTTCGCTCGCAATGTTCAGATTATAAGTCGGGCACCCTACCTACTACGCCAAACTAATTTATGGGAACCTATGACTTTGTTTGATTCATGATACAATGTACGGTCCATACGGGCATCTGGTACTTTATTTTTCTCCCTGGGACATATCTGAGCCCGGGCATAGCACGCAACATCAGGTAGAGTGATGTCTTCATCTCTCTCAATGGCATACCATTCTGCCCTGATCTCTTTGATGATGTCAGGATTTTCTAGTGCCTCTTTCTTGCTCCGGTAACCTTGTAATTTGTAGGGCAATCCACACGACGTTTGCTTTGGCAGGTCAGGGTATGCAGCTACGGCTCCATGAGTCAAGGGAGTCACTGGTTCGCAATCTCCGAAAATATCTTTGTCGACGGATTCCAGAATTGCGTAGTAAATATCTGTGTGAGATCGTGATCTTTTCTCACATCCAAACTCGAACAAGTCAGCTCTTAAATCTTCTAAGTTTAGCTTCGCCCGATGATATTTTGTTCGGACTGCGGAAACTTTTTCTGGATCAAAGTGTTTGTTTATAGCAAATAGAGCGTTTCGATCTATACGACTAGGTTCGTAGTTAAATGCAAATCCTGCCCCTGGCACCTGTGGTGCAAGAAACTTTGAATTTGGTGCAGACATTTCTATATATACGAATATTTTCTTCCAATCAAGGACCAGATTTCCTGTATGACGGGTACAGTCACTGAAAACTGATCAATAAGATTATTCCGTTTATCAAGTGAATTCAGCAGAATGTTTAGTAAATTCCAAGTACCGTAAATGAAAATTACAAATATACCTAATACATTTACTGCACAACGAAGTAAGTTCAAAATACCCTTTTACATATTTCCAACTTAGTTAACCAAAATGACAAAATTTTAATGCACATTTATTGAGAATGTTAGTAATTCACTTTGTAACACAAAATTTGTAATTAGATTTTCAAATATTTTCAACAGTGTATGTATAGTTGTTGAAACTATGTTCTTATGATCTTGTCTGAATAATTACTGTATTAGCGTTAACCATATTTAATTCGAGTCAAACTATGTATGGTGCATTCAACTCTGCCAAAAGTTGCATGAATCATCTCAGGTGGTCCAAATTCTTATCCGTAAATAGTTGAATATAAATTAGTTAATTGGGCTATACCCTGTACTGTCGAAGACTATAGAACGAAGCTCACGGCACGATACCAAAATAATTCTGATGAACATCTATAAATGGTGAACATTAAGAACAAAAATATAGTTAATTGTAGTATTATTATAGTACCTTTGACGTCCTTGCATCAACTATGATATGTATGATAAAATTGATATTGTGTTCATAGTGCGCCAAACGATAATTTGAGTATATTTCACCGTAAAAATTATCGACACGACTGTGATATTTCAACTACACAGATTTTCAACTATATGTGCAAATTTTTCTCTAAGCGCGTAACCAAATTCCCAGAGTAATCGAGTGAAGGCTTGCCAAATAACAGGTAGCCATTTTGGATTTGCGTTGTCGGAAAGTACTCGAAATTCGTTTGCCGATTCTTTTGCTTGGTGACCGAGCCTGAGTTTCGCGTTATGGAGTTGAATAAATTTTGCTGTATTGAAAATTTTTAGTATAGTCACGGTTCCGAATTACATATTTTTTGTTTTAAATTTACGTAAAGCCCGAATTTCGCTCTACAAGCCGCTGGTCAAGTGGCGATATCGTATTATTCAGTGTCGCCTCTCGTGTAGGTCGCGACTTGCCGAATTGGAGTGTTCGAATTAGTGAATAGCGTCTTTGAGGACTTTGAGAAAGTTCTGAGTTCCGATGCGTTGCGATTGTGTTTAGTTGAGTTTGTGTTCAATTGAGTTTACGTTTGTAACCCTTGATTAAATAATCATTAAGGTTGACGTTTCTGTTGTATCTATTTAGGTAGCGGTTGAGATGCGAAGTTTGTGTTATTGAGTTGTAACTGCGTCTGAATTACGATTGACCTTAAGGATTTGTTTAGTTGAGTTTCGCATAGTTTTGAGCTCTGTAGGTTTTGTTTCGTTGTACTAAGTCAAGATTAGAATTACACATTTTTTTCTTCGTCGAAATCACAAATAAATGTTTCCCGTTACTTGTAATCAAAATTTCGAATATCATCAAGAAGAATACTAAAACGTTATACCTAGTACAATCAGAATTATGTAACAACCGAGTGAACTATTACAGTTTTCACCGCACAAGTTATAGAGATCGGCACTACACTCGTTTACCTTTAATAAATCAGAAAATTTCTCAACCATCACGCATTAAAAATTAATAGACGATAAATGATTCCAATCAGAAAGTATACAATAAATATGTCCCGTCTCCTCGCGTCGATGGTACGATACCTGATGAGGTTGTAAATCTCACCACCCTTTTGGTGGAGTAAAAAGGACGTCACGCAAATACGGGAACCCGCGCGCCAACTTTATCTTGCCCGGTGCTTTTATTTTAAGAAAACTTAACACTTTATTCAAGTATACGTTTGTTACAACGAAGATTTCAAGTTATAGGTATGGAATTAAGAAGTTAGTGAGTGGACGTGAAGCTAACAGTCAAACAGTGGATGTGACGATAATAATTCGATGGTTGTCGCTAGACTGACTTCCGTGATTGACAATTTCGAGGTCCTTAGAAAAGAAGGCGTTGTCGTTTACTTCGTTATTCGAATATTAAGAAATAGATGATTGGTCAAGCAGATCGGAAAACCCAAGAAGGAGGTCCAGAGGTCGCCAATCACGGAAGAGTTGTAGTTTAAATTGCCAGATGGAAAATCTGGCGAAAATACTGAGAAAATAAAAAATGTGCGTAGGCTTAAAACGAGAATGCACTCTATAATAATATTATATTACTGACAGCTGGCACGCAGATTTGACAAATTTCTTAACTTAGAAACTTCCCGAGTTTAAGGAATAAAATCCGAACGTGACGGTTAGCGTGGACACAAAGATTAAAAATATTCAAAAATTGTCCATTTGGCAGTGTCTCACATTAGAGACGCAAAACATAAGGTCGCCGTATGGACGGAGAATAAAAAAGCAGAAGTTGAGAGATAGAGTTTGCCAGCTTGTCAGATGAAGGGTTTATAGCCTTCGTTTATGGCCTTCGTTTATGGTGGTCAGGTACGAAAGCATTTTTCGCATCTGACCGTCCATCGGGTGAAAATTTAAATATAAGACAAAATCATCGAAAGACAGTACAAACGATATTACGATAACTATAGTTGTTAGTCTAGATGCTGCTTGATACGCAACAAAATATGTAAAATGTAAGATATCTCATTAAAAATTTAGAATTAGGTCCTTTTACCATAATTTCAAATAACAATATAAACCAAAAGAGGAGATAAAGAAAGAAAAACTTCTGATTTACTTCAAACCGAATCTTAAAAGTACCAAGTTTTCGACCTGAAGATTCTATGCCCACCACACGCCCTCATCATGGCGGAAGACAACCCCGTATTCCTATGAATGTATCCATGATTTCAATGTCCATCTTACCACACGTATTGATAACAGATATCATACGTTACAGCAACGAGATGTATATCATCGATATGCAAGACCTTCGAGGAGAGAGTGGCATCTTCCGTACAAATAAATGAGATGACCATATTGAGATGCTGCAACTACATCATACACCACCTGATAATCTCCATTGTATTGGACTTGTCCATACTACCTAATGAGATTCGACGGACTAACCAGTGGCTAACTGACTATCACCATGGGCTCACCCTGGAAGTGGGCGACAATATCCTTCACGAAACAAAGGAAACCTTAGAATCATTGAGTAAAACAAAAACAATTTTTGTTAAAGGGGTGGAAAATGCGAACATACTACGAATTCACTTTAACAACGTAGAAAACCCAGAGAACCATGAGTGCCCGGCCATGTCTCAAATTGAAACATCCGGAATTCCATGCAACGAAGACATCAAACTCGATTCAGGGTACTACTGCTCTTACCAAAATGCTTTCTCATTGATGATTTACATGAAGACCCGCTACCAGCGACCGACACCAACAACCAAGGATAAGCAATAAATACCGACGATCCGAATAACGAAACGCCAAGCCCGTTGCAGTCAGAGGCTCTGCAGTTGTTAAAGAACGTGGTTTTCGCCTTTAGAGAAATGTATAGTCCATAACAACAATGATTAGCAACTGTCACACTAACTGTACCATGAATACGGGAACCACCTTTCTCCTTATTATTAATGACAACCTACCTTCGTTACAACCGGCATAACCCACATTCCTAATACATGGGTGAAGATAGTAATGAGGATCAATTTTATTTAGTATCACAGGAACCAACATGGACATCAAGGTGATATTCTTTTTCCGTCTGGTCTGGATGACAACCGCACTGAACACTTACGATTTCGACTCTAACATGATGAACATAACCACGGTCTCACTCCTTGAAGTCAGGTCCTGTGATGTACCCAAACTTCAGCCGATCCCCACCAACATCTAAATCCAATTACTCCAGCTGACTGACTGCTCCGAAGCTGAATTCATCCAGTGTAAAGTGGAAATCCATTGGCACGTCTTCCGTTGGGGAATGAACTATCATGTATCAGTTGTAGATAATGGACAACGAGAATACATCCACTACGTATCTACAGAGGAATGCATTCAAATGCAACTATACAAATCCTGGAGACTCGGGCTAACTACCATCATCACGTCACTAAGGCCAAATGACACGGTAACATAGACAATTAGTCTGGGAGGAGCTACCGGTTTTGACGGAACATGCAAAGGAATACAATGCACAGACCAATATAGCACTTGGAATAATGTTATAATTCAAGAACACATAAAGATCATGCTGACGAACTACAGGACAGATTAAACTAAACTCCAACACAATTATCCTTTAATGTGGAATCAACGGCGACTTTAACAAAGTAAACTGCATATACAATGAAGGCAGAAACACTTTTGCGTAACAGTGCCACGACATTCGTTCTACCTCGATATGTACGACATGTAGTACGAAGGGGAAGCCGTTAAGATCAACAGTAACGATGGAAACTACGAAGAACTTTACACAGTCACTATCCAAGACCTCACCTTTGCCTTTACCAAAAACGGTCAACAACAACAGCTATACGGTCTTTCACTGGTACGTGCGGAACACCCGAAAATATTAATCGTGGAGCAACCAAAAAAGAACGCGTTCACTCATAGATAAACCATCTCAACAAGTAATCTGGATACGTTTACATATGTCAATTTGAAATTCGTCTACATCAAAAGACACTCGAGGGCGCAGATGATGACCCTATACCGAGATGTCTTTACACAAAAATGCAAACTTGAGCAACAAGTATTAAAAAAATCTTATCAGCAACGGCTTCAAATAACTCTGACGAATTTGCAAACCATCTTATGAAAGGACCAGGCTACATGGCGATGCCCGCCGGAGAAGTCATTCATGTTATCAGATGCATACCCGGCGATGTAAATATCAGGAAAACCTAAGACTGTTACCTGCAACTACCAGTATTGAAAGGTAATGCTAGCATGTTTCTATCTGTCAAAATCCAAATGCTGTTCAAAACTGGAGTACGAAGAAATTGTATCCCTTTCGTGCCTATAACGTACTACTTCAACGAAAAATGGTATAAATTAATGCCTGAATTAACATCAGCAAAAGAACCTGCAATCATCGAACCATTGAGCGACATTTATTCATCCAAAAACCTGGAGGGCTTACGCGATCACATCATTTCCCCGCGGAAAGACTCGCAATATTAAATGATATGGCAAGATGAATGTCCAGACAAGAAATAGTCAACAAAAAACTGTCCATCAGGCAGTTCCTAACTGAGGATACCATACAGAATTTTTCTGAATATATCTGGGCGCACGTGTGGAATTAGTGAATTTCGAAGCCTACAGCGCTGGATTGCTGGGAATAATCTACCTTTAACAGATTATCAAGGTCCCTCTAGATACGGTAACACACACCTGCACATTGAAAGACGCATACGGATGCATCCTCCACATGCTGGGTGCTGTATGGGATTCTTTAATCAATTTAGTGCTACATCTCGCCCGTAACAAGGAAACAAGGAACGCAGATCCAGAGAAACCTACAGAACCATCCCCTATAACACATCATCCCAATGGCCTAAATATATCTTGGAACTGATATCTCCACCTGACGATGTACCCTAACTCATCGATGAATATGGAACCCAAGCAGGAGGCCGTAGTCCCGACGCCGTCTTCTAGGAACGAATTTACTTCAACCGCAGCACCAGCAGGAAATCAAAAGTTAACTTCTTTCCGCAATCCCAATGTGAACAATTCTAACAAGGAAGAATGATCGAGCATATCTCACTATTCTTATATAAGAATAACGGTGTAACAATCGACCGACTCGTTACAATTTTTTCCTTTCTGTTTCATAACCCCTACACGCCCAACTTCAGTACGAGAATCTGGCGATAGACGGAAAAGCACTAGATAACGCCTACTTACTCTAATCTAGCTATACATCACTAAATTGCAAATTAGACTTCCCTGAAAGTCACGAGATCCTCTTATTTAGTATTATTAACATTAATTATAGTCTACGAAAAACCCCTAAAGGAGGTTTTCTAGGAGCGCATATACTATCGTGACATTATAGGCAACCCCATCTTACATGAAGTAGTTCTGTCAGTAACAATGCCGTAGACATAAGCAGCATCTATACCCGAGAATATTATATTTATATCAAATACTCATATATATGTACATACATACATATTATCCTTCAGGGATATATATAAATATATATGTATGTAGGCAACCCAATCTTACTCGAAGTAGTTCAGTCAGTAACGATGCCGTAGACATAACGAGCATCTTTACCCGAGAATATTATATTTATATGAAATACTCATATATGTGTACATACATACATATTATCCTTAAGGAATATACATACATATATATTATATATATTATATATATTATATACATATTATGAATATTATTTCCCTATATTATAATGCTAAGATATTATTAATCAGATATTGTTAATTGGCGTATTATTATTATTGTTATTATAATTGCTATCATATCGAAGTATCTAGGGAATATTGTTATTCTTACTATAACATAAAGTAGACAACCTTAATGTTGCTTAATTGAATAGAACATAGTCAATGCAATACAATATCAAACTTCGCTATGGGTAAATCTTGTTCAAGTCGTGCTGTATCACCGTCAGAATAAGGCTATTGTCACGTGCGGAGCGGTCTCGCACGCGACTGACTTCACCCTCCAAGATAACCGTAGAGGCTTATATTTATTTTTGTGTGGATAAGAGGTGATCGTCCTCTACAGGGCGATCCTTGAGAATAAGCTTGGAGGATTTATTGATATTATTATTAGAAGTTTTGATGGAATGCAAGCTTTAATGAAATCAAATAGCAAGAAAATTGGTGACGAGGCAGCTTACAGAAAAAATGTTCTTAACCTAATGTTTTCATTCATTCGTCTACTCACTCTTGGGTGGTTTCTACTCACTCTCTCACTTGATTATGATTACACTTATCACTACACGGCTCGACTGAGTTCGTGGCACAGCTTTAAACACTTATTCTAACTTCAAGGACTAACGCCGCGACGCGAGACGCTTTTGAATACCGCTTGTGAAATTAGAGGGGTTCCCTCTCTAATTGTCGGTGATTCTAAGTCTGATACTCTTCACACAACAGCCTTGGAGGATCCGGGTTCCGTAGATGTCGTTCTTAGCTGTGTCTAACGGGACTAACTTCGCTCGCTCGTCCGACACCCCTTGGAGCGTCGGACAGCGAGCAAGATTTTTGCTGATTTTACAATTTTGAACAAAGGCTCGCCTCGCGATGATCATTCTTGAAGCGCGTGATCTCGCGCTCGACTCATCCCGGTGTTGATTATACCCGGGATCTGGCGGGCGCGGGAACGCTGACGTTGCAGCGGTCAACTGCGCCGCTGCGCTTTCGTCGTGCCACGAACTGAATTATAAAATATTTATTATGTGTATTTAATAATGAAATTAAGGCTATGCTTCCTCGTCTACTTTGAAAGTAAATATTAATAAGTAATGAGATGAATGCATAATGATATATTTATGTATGTGTACATGCGGCATGCGTGACAGCGTTACAGAAATATTCTCATTCTAAAGTGTACACGCTTGTTACGTGGGGGTGTGCATGTGCTGAGCGGTGGTAGTTAATGATTAATCAGTAATCAAAGATGCTCCCACGTAACGACAATGAATAAAAATAAAAACTAAGAAAGACTTACTTCTCGATAAGTCGGTAATGTGGGTACGTTGTTGCCTAGTCCTATGCAGGTCTGTGAGAGTTGTTTAAATGGTTAAGGCTAATTTATAATGAAATGAGATAGGGTAGCGTTCAAAATAGATGGTTGAATATGATTTTGATTGGTAGAAAATAACGTATATTCTTCAAACGATTAATGATGATATTGTAATCGGGATCCTGAGATGCTTTCGACAACTAACAATTTATTTAGGTAGTTTTTTTATTGAATTAATGGTTAAAGCCAAGTCGTATCAAAAGTGAAGTTTATTATGTTACAATGAAATGAATTTGGTTCTAAAGATCTTACAGAGGCTTTTACTTATAATCAGGTTGAATTTCTAAATAACGCGTCTCGCTATGTTTTCGATGTTCTGACGCCGGACTTATCGTCTGCCTGCCTTTCATGAACTATTTAGGAGGTCAGTACTGCATCCGTGCATTCATATGTGTTTTACCACATGAGGGAGGTGTTGCTCTGCTTCGTCGCGTTAGCGCATTTCCGGATATAGCCACATCTCGATATTCGAATTGCAACAATGCGTTGAATGTCGTACGCGACTTACTCTCAAGAAAGCCTTTCCAAATGTAGCACGTATTCTCCGAAACGCGTATACACTCGCATGTCCCCGAGAACGGATTAGAAGACCGAGCGCGGTCCAAGTTAAATAAACAAGCCTCCCGTGTAGCGGGTACACTTCAGTGATCGTAAATCCGAGACCCTCGGCCCAAACGTGGCCTATGTTTTCATACACGCGATAGCGGAATATACGCCTGCTATGTCCTCCGCATGAAGCGTACGTTTAACAGCAATATGTATTCGACTATGTCGAACGTTATGGATCATTGAGAAGACGTCTAGCGCCAAAAAACAACGCGATATAAGAAATTATGAATAGTTAAATACTCATATTTTTGAAGATGATGATCGTCGACCACAGATGGCGAACTGGGGGTGGCGAGTCTAGAGGTGATGGTCGGCTGGTTGTAGAGTATCTCTTTGTTGATACGATGCACACTATTATGTATTGTCGAAGCTCCTTCATTGCGAAGTTGCCTCGTAATTTTTTATATATACATTTTTTTCTTATCGAATGTTTAGTTATGTTTTGACTTATTAGACTCTTCATTCACGTAGATTATGTATTGAAGGGCGTCACTCCTTCTTTGTTGCGTCCGGTGTTTAGAGGTTCGTTTTGATCTTTCTTCTCACTACGTTCATCAGTGTTAGATCTTGCCGCATAGAAATGGCTCTAAATCGCTCTGTTCCTATTCCGTCTGGCAGATTTCTTCGGTCGTTGCGGTTGTTGTACCAACCATCTGGCATCTCGAATGGCGTTCGTCCTGTTCCGGTCACACAGCTCCAGTTTGCTACTTTTCCGCTTCTTGTTTCTCCTGGTCCATCGTCTTTGTAAAGTTGGAATCCGAAACAATATGCTACTCCCATTTCAGCGGTAGCGCTGACGGCTGCGGATGTCGGCTTAAGATTTCGCTCATACCATTTTTCCGTGTCTGCTATTTCGCTAGGTCTTGTGTGTATGACATGAGTTTCTCCACCCATCATACCTACGTTTTCGAACACTATCTTGTCTGTTCTGAAAGTGTCCGTGTTTCCTAGTATATCCGATAGCGATATCAGATATCTGAGGTGGAATCGGGTTCCTGCCACATATTCTGTGAATGAGGTCCCTGTTATTCTGAATCCCGCTAGTCGTTGTCCAATTTCTGGATGTCGTGGTCCAATTAGATAGAACTTTCCAGCTAAGGAAGTTGTGAAGTCCGAGTTCGGTGGTTTTCCAATATGGAAATTTAGCGTTGGCTCGGCATCTTGTGATGCGAGTGCCATGACCATGTCTCCGGCTATTCCTAGTGAGGGTATTTCCTCAAATAGGTTATGCGTGTTTTCATTGATTGCTGCTGCGTGGTATCCTCCGAATCCTTGTACTGCAGTTGTCGGTAGTGGCGGAATTGCAAGTAGGGTCTCTTTCCCCATCTTGCTTTGAAATAAGCAAAATCTCTTCATCGTTTTAAAGTTCAAAGTTATTTAATTTATATGTTTATTTGGCTCTTGTGGGGAAAACCTTGCGGCATAAAAACCCACGACGATTTGACAATTGTGTATTTGCGTATGTAAGAATGTATAGAGCTCGCTAGCTCGTGCCGGTTCCATGACTACTGATCACACGACAAAATATTACCGACAAAATATCACACGACAAAATATCACGGGTGCGTTTTATGTACCTCAATGTGTGCGTGGAATCTCGGATGCGTGAAATTTTGTCGTGTGATATTTTGTCGGTGATATTTTGTCGTGTGATCTTTAGTCGTGCTACCCTCGTGCCACTGCGATCTCGCGTATTTTACGTGTGTTACTCGTATTGAATTTCGTTTGATTTGCGTATTATTTTCGATTGAATGTTTGTGATGCCCTTTACCGAGGGTTCGTCAGCTGTTGCTGTCCTTTTTGGTAAAGGGTGTATGGTCAAAGGTCGGAGAATCTAGAAACTTACGGCCGCTCACCTCGATCATTGACCATCGAATGCGTATGGTTTTACTCAGCAGAGTCGCATGTGAAGGGATCCAGGGCCCTTTCGCCTGAGCGCCACCGACGATCGTCGCTCGATGGACGACCGTGATGAACTAACTCAAAATGCACATTGCTCGCTCGGCTCCTTGTCCACACGAGATTTGGCATCCCCCGCTGACGCAAGTTGAGCGAGCGCGGTTAGCTAGGAGATCGCAATGGCCCGAACGCAAATTATTCTCAGTCACTGAACAGTACAGAAGTCATTTCTGGTGCCTATGCGGTCCCAAATTTCTGATTTTTTCTTTTTTACGTGAACATCTGCAAAACCCTAATTCTTTAGTGGCAAAGACCGATTCATTCGTAATAAACTATTGGTTTTTGCTTTTATTTTTGTGTCGTATTCCGGAACAGAAAACTACTTCACATGTAATCAACACATGTAACAGCACAATTAATACAAAAGAATAAGTTAATAACAATCTTCTTGATCATTCATAGCAATATTTGCCTACACAAAAATATGTTATTATTCGACATAATAACGTATCCTTACAATGGTCTGTAGAAAGAATAGGATTAGGTAATGGAATCATCAATATTTTGAAATAGAACAGAAATACACATTTCTGCTTGTATCAAAGTATACAGGAGAATTGCTTGTCAATTTTTTTATTCCACTATATTTGATGCAAAGATCACAGTCTTTTTCATAAGGTATGATCAGTAATAAATCTTACGACCGTTGCCATACCATAGTTACAAAAATTTGAGTAAAATGTTTTCAAAAATAGTTCAACAGAAATATCATCCATTATTAAGGTGCTCCTTAAAAAGCTTATTTTAAAGAGGTCTCTGTCCAGATCGGTTCCAAAAAAAATTGCGAAAATTCTTTAAATGGTAAACAAAAACACTCGGCGACGATGATCAATCGCTAACTTCCAGTAATAAGTGCGAATTGGGAATAAGGACTGATTGATTTGTATTTGAATCATAAATGATTTGTCTCGTTTTCTATCTTCAATATTCAAAGAATTTTTATGTTAAGGTCTGAATTATTTCAGAAGTGTCAACTTGCAAAGCTACGATTTTTTCAAGCTTTCCCCGTTACAATGGGAATACTGTTGAAATAACTGACGTAATAGTTCATTTTTCCCATCGATTTTTCATCATAAGTGATAATGAGTGGTTTCTGCCCAAATGCGAAACTCAAAATGAATTTATGCTCACAAGCACACTTCCTAGTTGAACTAGAACGCTAAAGATTTTTATCAAGATTTTCTCATTTTTTTAACCCATCTAGAAAGCGCAGAGCTGGTTCAAATTCAAAAATGACCTTTTTAAGGACCACGCTGATAATTATACTAAACAGTGCTACATGTTTTGCTTCTTGTATTGTTAAGCCAATGGCCCTCTGAAAATCAAGCATGTACCTAACGCATCAGTCGATCATCAACGTCAGAGGTCCTGTAAAATAAGAAACGAACATTTCAAAAATTACTTTCCAATATCTCGTATGAATTGTAATTTGAGAAAGTGGGATTCAGAAAACTGTGTGCTACTTATGTGGTATGTTCAGGTATGTTTATCTATTGTCCAGAATGATCACGAAGATCTGACCTATGTGAAGCTGGCAACTTACTAAACGGAAAGGCATTTTTTTATATGTTAATCGATTGTACTCGGTGTGTACCTGATTGTACCACCTTCAATTTCGTTTGTACCTTAAGGGGGAAAAAAATATAAGGGGAAGAAAAATTGGTCCGCAACTCATGTGAAGCTAAATATTTTGCGTTAATGCTATTGTTAAAAGCATCGTTTGCACTCGTTTGTACCAATGTTATTTAGAAAAAAAAAAAAAAATTCGATTTATTTCCATTTTTTTCCCCTCAATTTTTCTAATTTATTTCAATTTTTTTTCCACCAATTTATTTCCTGAATAAATGAATAAATAAATATAATCGTTGGTACAAATGGGTACACACGATTTCTCGGAGGTACAATCGATATTATCGTCGGTACCAATAGGTACAAACGATTTCTCGGTGGTACAATGAAGTACAAACGATATAACCGTCCGTACGAACGGGTACAAATGATTCTCGATGGTACACACAAGTATTACCGATTTATTTGTCGGTACAAACGAGTACCAACGATTGCTCATTGGTACAAACAGGTACAAACGATTACCCGTTGGTACAATGAGGTACAAACGATATAATCGTTGATACAAATGGGTACAAACGATTTCTCGGTGGTACAATGAGGTACAAACGATATAATCGCTGGTACAAATGGGTACAAACGATATACTCATGGATAAATATGAGTAAAATCGAAAATATATGTATGTATATCGTTCGTACCTGATTGTACGCCCCTAGAACATATCAGAAAAATAATACAAATCAGCCGAAAGGCAAACAAGAATCAAGAGCAAATGGGTACCAACGAAAAAATTATTCTAGGTAATAAACAATGCTTTAGAGACCCTGGGGGCGATGCTAATAATAATACGCATGTGGAAACCATATATAAATGAAGATACTTGAATCTAAAAACCTGATAGTACCACTGGAAAATCGTCTGTAATCATTCGTACCGATACTCTTATCATTTGTACCTGCTTGTACCATCGAGAAATCGTTTGTACTCATTTGCACTGCCAAAATTTCGTTTGCACCCGCACGTACCAACGAAGATATCATTTATACTTGTTTGTACAAGTTAAAAATCGTTTGTACCCGCAAGCACTAAAAATTATATTATTTTTGCCTATTTGTACTACTCAGAAATCGTCTGTACCAGTTCCTACCATCAATAAATCGTTTGTACCTGTTTGTACCAACGAGTAATCGTATGTACTAGCTTGCACCGAGGGTTATATCATTTGCTCTTATTTTCACCGGCGATTAGATCGTTTGTACCTGTTTGTACCATCGAGAAATCCTTTTTACCCATTGATATCGACGATACTATCGTTTGTAACATATTGTACCACCGAAAAATCGTTTGTACCCATTTGTACCAACGATTATATCGTTTGTACCTCATTTTACCATCGAGAAATCGTTTGTACCAGTAGCATAGTGAGGCGGATTCTACACGCAGATTCCTGTTACCGACACTTACCGACACTTCTCCCCAGACTCGAACCCTTTTCCGCGATGACGTCACAGTCTGCCGTACCGACTTGAGGTGAAAACCGTGCAACCTTACCGACAGTTGTATCGGTCGAAGGTTAAAATGGTGCTGTTTTAACGACAATCTTACCGACCGAAGGTCAAAGTCTTTATGTAGAGCTCGTCTGCCAACGGTAGAGGGCGCAGCGGGGGCGAGAACTTTTATACCGTCCCGCATTCTTTGCCCACGATAGGACTGCTGATGTGTAACATGAACCACTCCAGATTCCTTTCCCACGGTAGGACTGCTGATGTATAACATCAACCACCTTCACATTCTTTTCCCCCGTTATCAACCATGTGACATTCCAAAATTAATAGTTCGGAAAATTATTTCTTATCCACTCCCATATCGCTGATGTGTAACATCAACCACCTCACATTCCTTTCCCATGTTATCAGCCACGCGACATTCAAAAATTAATGGTTCTGAGAATTGTTTTTCACTTACTCGGATGCCGGAATATGCCAGGGAGGGAGCAGCATGGAAAATGTCACGTGCTGACAAATCCCTCGACAACCAGTGTGGAACACCGTTACATTTGTTCAATGGAAACCCCTCTGGAAGAGGTATCGACATCACAGCAATGCGAAGGAGTGATGTTGATAAATCCCTCAATCGACGCATACAGGCTCTGCGATGTAAGAATTCAATCAACGGACAACTCGTTTTGGAAGCATCTACCCTCCCAGGAAGGATGGCTCTATTCGCTCCATACACCGGAACATATTCATCCGAAATCGGTTCTATGCCACCACTGTCTGCCGTAGGGTCTTGTATTTAAGGGGGCCACAGGGTGTGTATTGCGTAAACTGTGCGCGGGAGGAGGGTTTCGATGAGAAAGCATCGTTTCCGAAACAGGAAAGAATCCCGTTCTCTCTCATTGAGAGTCTACCGTCCTGCGTGCGATATCGTCGAGTCCAAAGAGAGTTGCAAACGCATCGATGTGGCCTCTGCAGACATCTTCTGAAATTGTACTGTCGGAAGGAAAATATTGTTTACTACCCAGAAGATGTCTTACGCAACTCGCCTACATGAGAGCATATAAGTATGCAATTTGTGAATTTTCGTAATTCTAGGTTTCTTAAATTTTTTAGAAATTACATTAAATATGTGCTTTCCTTGTTTCAGATCTCTTTAATGATCAACCAACGACAGACAGTTCAATAGTAGTAGTATTAGTAGTAGTGTATCATATAGTAATATACGAATAATTTCACAGTAGTGGAATAAACACGGTTTTTTGAAAAAATGTGGTTCATATCCCCCTGCTGGAGCGAGCGGCTTATCACCTCGACCGCATGCACGCGTGGCCAGCTTCCCAACGCGGAGCAGGACTGAACGGATCGGCTCATATTCAACCGTCAACGCCGTATATAGGTGTGTCGGCGGACCACCGCACATACTTTATGGCAGATTCCATATACATAAACGAATGTACCAGTGTGGAACACCGTTACAATTGTTCAATGGAAACCCCTCTGAAAGAGGTATCGACATCGCAGTAATGCGAAGTAGTGATGTTGATAAATCCCTCAATCGACGCATACAGGCTCTGCGATGTAAGAATTCAATCAACGGACAACTCGTTTTGGAAGCATCTGCCCTCCCAGGGAGGATGGCTCTATTCGCTCCATACACCGGAACATATTCATATACTCTGTCTGGCAAGGATGGAAATTGCAACTACATTGGAAGGTGCTGGTATACTCCACTTCAGCGCTGACTGTGTAGGACGCACCAGAAGTACCTCTCTAACCGGCATGCGCATTTACGAAAGCCGCGAGCAAAGGTGAGGTGCGGGGTCTGCCCAACCTGTGGGAAGAAGATGAGCGACCAGCACTGGGAGAAGTGCTACCTGGAGCGCTACCTCTCACGCCGGAGGCCGGGAAGCAGCAATTGCACCCTCTGCGGCCAGAGCGTGGGCGACCGACCGGGTCTCCACGCAGGCCACTGCGTGGAAGCTTTCGGTCATCTCCTCGGCGCGAAGAATGCCCCCGTCGCCCCTGCAGCTCCGAGAACCATCCACGGGGCCGGCCGAACGACCCGACAGGACGGCGCGATGCAGACGATGACGTTCCGACACCGTCTGACGGTTAGCGCCAAGGAATAGGGTGTCCAGACTAAGCAGGACACCAAGGAAAAGGGGATCCAAACCGACCCCATAGTCATCCTGGAGGGAGAAGAGGCTCCCTTCCTGATAGATTTCCGAAGGCTAAGCAAGGTCATGATTCCCGCGGTGCGATCACGAATCCTGGGACGCTGGCTCTCGCTCCAGCGAGAAACGGACCAGCTCCTCGGACCCGCGGCGGAGGACGCAACAGAGGAAGGCGATTTGATCGCCTGGGAAGAGCTGGCCGGCGAAACACCGCCCGCGACACCAGACTCTCCGGTGAACCTCGCAGATGCTCTGCAAGGTGAACCGGAGGTCGAGAAAACCTTAAAATCATCATGATACGTAATAACGAATTTACCGACGAAGAAGTAATTATCGGATTTGGCAACGCGACGTCAGAGTTTTCGCTACAAGATCTTCTGTGGCTCGTTGAGTGTGTTCGGAGAGCTCGTGTGCAACCGCACAGACTACACAAAATATATTTTCAAGACAAAACGTTAATCCTGACTTTTCAAAAATGGCAAAACAAAGTAATTGCAGTATTATCGGACATCGAACCAGCTGACGATGAACGCGAAGCTGATTTCAGCGAGTGTCGTCAGATCAACGAGGAGTAAGGAAGAAACCGAACCGTATACATCTGATGTTACCCACACAATCGAAGACACATCATTTCAGTAGCTTCTAGTAGTTTTTCAAGGATTCTGTGTGGGCGGAATACGGCTATAAAAGTCTGAATTTCAGGTCAGAAAGACAGTCTTGCATCTTCAGTCTGTCGATTGATGTGATGTTAAAGTGTACCGACATCAAGCTCGAGCTTCTCACCGACATAGATACAAAGCAGAACTAAAATAGCGTATCAATCTGTTCTTAAAAAATATTCACGACTTGAAAACCGTTATTAACCAGAAGTCAGAACTCAACAAAGTGACAAAAAAGTTCGCTAATCTAAATTTATCAAGAAACACATAACTACTGAACATTGAAAAAAAAAATGGATTTCACAAAACTCAACAAAGTTGCAAGCATGAACGAATTTCTGTCGACGAAGAAATTGACGGAGCTGGAAATTTTTCAAAATCTATAAAGTCACCAACATTCGACGAGTGCAAACGAGGCTCGGGCAGCGTGTCGTCACAGACCTGAACACCGAATTCAGCATGTTCTTACCGGCACGGATTGTGTGACTGCTGAACGAGGACGAGATCCAATATCAGAAATTGGTGCAGACGATGGAGGAGGAGCGGTTGTTCTTGCAGTATCTGGACGGTCAGTACGGTCAAATTGAATTAAAAGATGCGTCGACTCTCGCTTAATTTGTACACCGTACCTGGACAACGTGTGCAGCGTCTCCAATTATTCTACGTTGCATAACCTTTAAGAAAATTGTATACATTTTTTGACCAAGCTATTTATCTTATACTATTTAATAGTTCGACGTTCAGTATTGAATAAAAAAATGTATGTATTTGTCACTCAGCGCTAAACTATCCTGTCCACCTTAAACTCAACAAATTGTTGGTAACAGCAATTCGAATCTACTTTTACAATCTGAGAAAGTGCTATTTTGAACACCGATGAGCAAAGATGAAGGTTTTCTAAGCCACGTTTTGAACCTCGTAACTGTAACGTGAACTGTACGATGAGATTTCAGCGGACTCAGTCAAGGATAGAGTGCAAGGTCGACCAATATCTGAGTTAGCGTACGTTTAAAGCCGCAGGTCCTACGGAGTTGGGTTACTATTGATCTTGGAATGCAGAACATGATGACGTTGGTGTACAGATTAGTCCAGAATGAGATGCAAGGTTGAGGCGCGGTTGAGATTTCGTTTGACAAGTTTTTATTAATCTTACAAAAAAGTATTAGATATAATATATATATATATATATATTCGGTTTCTCAACAAAATTTTTCGAAAAGTTTCAACGATTGGAGAAAAGACGAGAATTATCACAACGATCGGACTCTTGAAAGCGCTCGCGGAAGAATTCAAACGTCTTCAGAAAACGGATGAAGGTACGTGGTCGACGAAAATAATACTTGGAATCGTGGAGTTTCGACTTGACGTTGAGCGGCCCGCGGTCAAAGGATTTCGGTGCAACGTCGAATTCTGGAAGTTTCTGAAATTTGGAATTAAAAACGGTTGGTATTGATAATAAAAAAATATTTTATTGGAAAAAAGTTAAGCTAGTGAGTACGAGAGAGTATCAAAATACGATGTCGTTCAAGAATCTGTTCTATACGACGTTGAATTCTGGAAGTTTCTGAAATAAACTTTTGACTAACAGGATAGAGGTTCTCAATCGAAAACGGATCGTGAAACAATGACTACGAGATCTGGTATTTATTTAATGAAATTGAGAATCGGTTTCGTGGAGTCAGATATCCCCTGATTCGTCGTAACTCAAATGTATTAAAATATTATCGAAGACAAAAATGGTCTGCACGCTGTGAACTACAGCATCAAGTCGTGAAACTACGACTACGAGATCATGCAGTTGTTCCTCCTGGAGCCGTGTCTCGATATGACGATGTATATATATGCGACGTATGTTCGGTAGATCAGGTCCCGGAAACATCACATCCTGTGGCGCCGGCTCCGGACTTGGCGGCAAGTTGAATACATTGGAATTTATTTAATGAAATTAAGAATCTGTTTCGTGGAGCCAGATATCCCCTGATTCGTCGTAACTTAAACGTATCAAAATATCAACGAAGACAAAAAAGGTCTGTACATTACGAACTACAGCATAAGGTCGTAAAACAATGACTATATGATCTGGTACTTATTTATTTAATGAAATTAAGAATCTGTTTCGTGGAGCCAGATATCCCCTGATTCGTCGTAACTTAAACGTATCAAAATAATATCGAAAACAAGAAAGGTCTGTACATTGCGAACTACAGCATAAAGTCGTGAAACTATGACTAGATGCGCACAGTTTGAATTAGTATCAGACATTTTGTTCAATTTCTACCACGATGGTCAACCGAAATCCATCAAATCAACGACTTCAACTTTTTTCACTCAGAATTTTCCAAACTTTTTACGTCAACTGTTGAAGCTGCAGCGACACGCGTTCCGTTGTGAAATTTTTTTTTTTTTTCAAAAACCCCTGTTTATCCCACTACTGTAACATTATTCGTATATTACTGTATGATACACTACTACTATTAAACTGTCTGTCGTTGGTTGATCATTAAAGAGATTTGAAACAAAGAAAAGACATATTTAATGTACTTTCTAAAAAAATTTAAGAAACCTAGAATCGTGAAAATTTACAAATTGTATATTTACATGCTCTCATGGACGCCAGTTACGTAAGACATCGTCTGGGTAATGGACCACCACAGTCCGCCGTTGGGTTCATCTTCAGACCTACTCTTTATCGGTATAGCCCACGCATACTTTGAAAAGATATCAATGACTGTGAGCATGTACTTGTAGCCTTTGTTTCGTCCAGCGTACGACGTCATGTCAACAAAATCCGCCCGCCAGGTCTCGTCGATGCCGCGCACGTCGATGCGGGTAGTTCCGGCGTGCAGGCTTGCGTTTCCTCGTTCATATTCCAACGCTCTTAGTCTAGTGCCAAAGAAAACACATATTTAATGTAATTTCTGAAAAATTTCAGAAACCTAGAATTATGAAAATTTACAAATTGTATATTTACATGCTTCTCGTGAACAAGAGTTACGTAAGACATCGTCTGGGTAATATACCACCACTGTCTGCCGTTGGTCGAGCCTTAAACAGATCTGAAACAAAGAAAACATATATTTGATGCACTTTCTAATAAATTTGAGAAACCTAGAATTCTGAAAATTTACAAAGTGCATATTTACATGCTCTCATGTAGGCGAGTTGCGTAAGACATCTTCTGGGTAGTAAACCATCTTTTCCTTCTGACAGAAGATGTCTGCAGAGGCCACATCGTTGCGTTTGCAATTCTCTTTGGACACGACGACATCGCGCGCAGGATGGTAGACTTTCGATGCGAGAGAACGGTATTCTTTCGTGTTTCGAAAACGATGCTCTTTCATTGAGACCCTCCTCCCGCGCGCAGTTTACGCAATACACACCCTGTGGCCCCCTTAAATACAAGACCCTACGGCAGGAAGTGGTGGTATAGAACCGCTGGTGAATGTCGCGTTCTCGATCCGCCCAGCGGATCCGTAGCGGAACTACCGATCCAGCAATCCGGATGATATCAAAAATTGCTGGATCGGTGTTGTTAAATAAACCAGCCATGCAAGCTGAAAAAATGACTTTCTGAGCTATGTGATCTGATATGTACATATATATTTTTTTCAAAAAATAATCAATCTTACTTTCATCCAATTGTTCCGCCATTCCGATGATGATGATGACTTCACGTTTTTGTCTTTTCCAGTTGGTTCTGCTGATAAAAAAAAAATGGAAAACACACACAGACAAGTTAGACAATTGTTTGAACCATAAAAGTATAGTCTATAAGTTGTATGATAAAACTAAAGAACTTTTCAACTGCACTGATTTTTTTGTCACCCACCTGCACTCCTCGCTGGATTGAGAGCAACTGATTTTTTCTCGGCACCACTTTTCGATAAGCATCTTCCTGTGTTTAGGCTACTTGAACTCAACACCACAGGCAAAGTAAACCATCCCCTCTAACGCTCTTCGAGAACGCTATCCACTCGAGTTTCCAGCGAATAGCTCACTACCACAGTTCTATCGTACGTGAGATGTGTGTAAATTTTTCTTCAAGAACTGTCTCACCATCTTACGAACTGCACTTTCGTTCGTGCAATATCTAGAAATTTCTAGACCCGGTCTGCTGCCGACACTCTCGCCGCAGAGGGTGCAATTGGAGTTTGCCGACCTCCGGCGCGAGAGGTAGCGCTCCAAGTAGCACTCCTCGCAGTGCTGGTCGTTTTCTTTCCTCCCGCAGGTCGGGCAGATGCCGCGCCTCACCTTGTCCACCGCCCGGGTCATCGTCGCTGACGTCGTTTTCGCCGGCGGAGGTACCTTCGCCAGCTTCGGCGAGGCGGTCGAAGCCGCCGCCTCAGCCGGTGCTGGTGCTGGTGCTGGTGCTCGTTCGGGTGCTGGTTCTCGTGCCGGTGCTCGTATCGCCATCTCGTACTTCGATAGGCACGAGATTGCGTGGCTCAGCTGCTCATTTTCTGGTCGTTCTGTTTCACATATAGGGCAGGGGCTGAGGTCCGAACCACCTGCCAGGTCTGCCCATCTCAAGTAGCAATTTATCCAATTGGCGCAACTCGTCTGGCTCTCGTGGCAGACCGCGCACGCCTTGTTCGCTGTCGCCCTGGCGAACGTGCGGAGATAACTTGCGTCGGACACTTTTTTCTTGATTTTTGAAATGCACTAAATTCTTTTCCAAGGTTTTCGCGACTGCTCGGGTCTGACTTCAGGAATCGAATGGCGTTGGTTAATCCCTCTGAGGTCCTCTGGCTCTCCTTCTCCTTGGTGTTGTGGTGGGAGAAGTCTCGATGTCATCTACTGTGAAATTATTCGTATATTACTATATGATACACTACTACTAAATACTACCACTATTGAACTGTCTGTCGTTGGTTGATCATTAAAGAAATCTGAAACAAAGAAAGCACATATTTAATGTAATTTCTGAAAAATTTAAGAAACCTAGAATTACGAAAATTTGCAAATTGTATATTTACATGCTCTCATGGACGCGAGTTATGTAAGACATCGTCTGGGTAATAGACTACCACTGTCTGCCGTTGGTTGAGTCTTAAGGAGATCTGAAACAAAGAAAACACATATTTGATGCACTTTCTAATAAATTTGAGAAACCTAGAATTCTGAAAATTTACAAATTGCATATTTACATGCTCTCATGTAGGCGAGTTGCGTAAGACATCTTCTGGGTAGTAAACCATCTTTTCCTTCTGACAGTACAATTCCAGAAGATGTCTGCAGAGGTCACATCGTTGCGTTTGCAATTCTTTTTGGACACGATGACATCGCGCGCAGGATGGTAGACTTTCGATGCGAGAGAACGGTATTCTTTCGTGTTTCGAAAACGATGCTCTCTCATCGAGACCCTCCTCCCGCGCGCAGTTTACGCAATACACACCCTGTGGCCCCCTCGAGTACAAGACCCTACGGTAGACAGTGGTGGCATAGAACCGATTTCGGATGTCGCGTTCACGATCCGCCCAGCGGATCCGCAGTGGAACCACCGATCCAGCAATCCGGATGATGTCAAAAATTGCTGGATCGGTGTTATTAAACCAACTAGCCATGCAAGCTGAAAGAAATTATTTTCTGAGCTATGTGCTCTGATATATAGTATTTTCAAAAAAATAATCAATCTTACTTTCATTCAATTGCTCCGCCATTTCGATGACTTTTTTGTGAATTTTTGTACACTCTAGGTAAAAAAAATGTATGAGTGCACTGATTTGGATCACCCACCTTGACAGTTTGAAAGCTTGACTGCTGATGAATTCATCAGACAGACGGAGCACCCCACTCTTCGTACAGCTTCTTCATATGTTTTAGGTTCACAATTAAACTAATACCAAATCATGAAGTGGTTGACACTTGTCGGTTACGTTTGCAGGATTTATCCTTCTCACTCTGTCCTCCTGCACTAGTGCGTAGACCTCGAAATCGTGAAACTGACACCGTGGGCAAAGTAACACATCTCCATAACGCTCTTGGAGAACGATATCTACTAGGCCTATCACAGTTCCATGTATAACTCTAGCGATTAGTTCACTCTCCAGCTCTCTCTCGTACATGAGGCGTGCGAAACTTCTTCGCCGAGTTCCAAGAACTGCCTCGCCATCTTACACGCGCTGCAGGTTCGTTCGAGAAATATCTTGAAATTTTCATTAAAGAATATTGCATACGGTTGTCCGCGAATTTTCGACAATGCGTAAGTCAGGCTGTTGTTGCTTGCTGACAAAAGGGACCGTGCTAGCGTAAAGCAGTCCTTCTAAAGCAAATCTTGCAACGATAGCTTTGTCAAGTATGTGCGATTGAAAGGAGAAAAAACAAACAAGGATTCAGAAAATTGCTTGAAAATTAATAAAATCATGGAGACGGCGCTTAAGATTTTATCTAAGAAATCTTCACCGACAGAAATTCAAAAGTGAATTCGATTTGGAACCCAAAATATCAGACGTGTTGACCAAAGTGGTAACTTTCCAAGAAAAAGACTCTGGTTGACCGTTGATCGAAATAATCGATTTGATTGTGAATATTAACAAGTACGTACTAGTACGAGGAGGTGTGTTCACATACATACCATTCCCTAAGGATATTCAAGATAAGAAGGCTGTCGTCAACATTCGTAACAGCGACTCATACCCAGTGAACACAATTATGTCAAACTGATGTCAGAATGACGTCATGTCACGTCATGATTTACGTAAGATGTGAGTCATATATGAGTCACATATGACTCATAATTTCCCACTTCCTGACGTAAGATTCTTACGTAAGATAAATGACGTAAATATGACCTCCAATTGACATCATTATGACTTAACTGACGTCAAAATGACATAACTCTGATGTCATAGAGAATTAAAGTCGGTACCGGAAGCTTACAAAAATATGACGTCCAGCTGACGTACTTGTTATTTAGCTGACGTCAAGATGACTTAAATTTGAGGTAAAATAGTGATGTAAAGTTGCTTACAAAATTGTGACGTCTGGCTGACATGATTATAACTTACCTGACATCTCGATGACATAACTCTGATGTCATAGTGATAAAAAGTATTTAAGAATGCTTATAATAATATAACTGTTACAACAGAACTTGTAAAGTCAAAATGTTTATATTTTTCATTTATAAATAGTGATTATTTTGTTACTGTACCTCTATTACAATATAATAATTAATTTTGAAATTAGTTTATATATTTTATTTATGACAATATCCTAATATTTTCAATGTTAAAAATACATTTAATGTTTGCATTTAAAGAGAATTTGCGGTAAGTTAAATTTGGACACTAAATATAAAAGTAAAAATTAAGAAATGTCATATGAAATTCCACTTATGAATTATTAAATCAATACATGATACAACATAGAACATAAATAGAAAAGTATCGTTGATCGTTTTTTTTTATACCGTCGTGACATTAGTATTATGTCACTCGTATGTAAAAGAATGACCGTAAGCTGATGCTTAAGTATGACGTTCATCGTACATCAATTTTACGTAAAATTATGAGTTGTTTCTTACGTAAGAATATGACGGTATTATGATATCCTTTTGACGTCAGAATATGACTTGTAATTTATGTAATTGTATGATTTATTTCTTACGTAAATAATATATAAATTTATGACTTTGATGTGACGTCACACATATGATAGGGATAAGACATAATATTTACGTAATATTTAAGTCACAATCATGACGTCATATAAAAGTCAAATTTTATGTCAGCACTATGTCATAATGATGTCATACTACATGACATCATATCAGAGTCATCAATAAAGTCATTTTTATGTCATATCTATGTAAAAAGTCGATGATCTCTATGTGACCTATCTATGACGTCATATGGAGGTCATGTGTTCACTGGGTATTGCTTTCTTTGGTCGGTCACCGCAGCTCTGTTCCCAGCCGGCAACAACCATCCTAACGTGACCAGCTCGTATCCGCATTTCAGCCCAGTGCTACAGTATGATGGTATAAATTTTCCTATGTCTCTAGATGAAAATTCGTAAATATTGGGGGCGGTGAAGTGGTATATTAAACTATCCGCGTCGGTATACATTAATTTTGCCTGATGTCCAAATTTCGTTTCTATACTGGAAATTGTGAATAAAGGATTTTAAAGATCTTAAATGGAGAAGCCTGCATACATTGGTTTGTTGAGTTTGACTCTCGTTTTTACGCATTTCAACTATTATCATATTTTCATTGAAGATTGTACAGCTGTGGAAATTTGTTTTGGCTATAGTAGCTCTAGCACCGTATCTTCCACCCTATTTCGTAATCAATCCAACATCTCTGTATTTCCGAACGTTCTCCATTGTCTCACCGAAAAACAGCGTTGTTCATTGATTTATAAAAAATTTTCTCGAATTTAATGTTTGATTTTTTTTCTCAAATCCATGTATTTTTTAAACCACGCTGCTTGTCTGAACTTGAGAACTCGATGAATTGTGATTAATTTGAAACCTAACTCTAAACATTGTTTTAAAACGCGATAATGAATAACGTAGTTTTGCTTGATAAGTAATTTGACCGTCAGTTTAGGTTTCAATGCTTTAATCGGAAAATGCGAATCGTAACCTGACAGATTGTGGAATATCACCAGGACAGTATGTGCGTTTTGATCTGAAAGTGAGTGAAACATCTATCATATAACCAAGTACGACCATTACAGAAAATTTTGTTAAGAAGCTGAATATTTCGACTTCCGACTTTTATCCATTTTTCAATTTCTGCTGTTAATGATGATGATTTGCCCAACGCGCGAGGCTGTCCATGTGCGTGGAGCGGTACGCATCAGAACAATTACATGAATCGGCATGACATTCGGTGAACATCGGGACCACCCTACGATATCAAATTTTTACGTTTGCAAAACATAAACACAAGGGTTCATTATATAAGACTGCCAGTCCTGGAACAGCTGATTGACAGTCAAACTCAAGTGGTGTAAAGTGTCTTGTGCCTTCGAATATATATACTTTGCCAGAAAAGAAACGGTAAGTCCTTATACCAATTGCTACCTGACGTAAATTTTTTCAATTTATCACACTCCTTTAATTCTTTTGTTCGAAAAAATTAGATATATTTCCAACTACTTAGGAAAGTTCAAGTGATTTTAAAAACATTTTCAATTACTCAAAAATCTCCAAACTCAGCTTAATAGCTTTCGAATTCGTTTCTCGCCTTAACATTTTTCAACTACTGAAACATCTTCAAATTTTCTGAATATACCCTTTTTTTGGTGAACGTCATGTTTCAACGTACTCATATTTTGAATTCACCACATTTTTTCTTCCCCCAGACCATGGTACCCAACGTTTTCAACCTACCGCCAAGTCCAGAGCCGAAGCCACCCGATGTGATGTATCCGGAACCTGATTTTCCAAATGTACGCCTCATACATATAGATCGCAACATTGAGAGGCGGCTCAACGATGAACATCTAACGGAGCTTATACACCTCGTTTCGCAACTTGATACGGTGGTTCATGGTTTATTTTTTGGGTTTATTGACACTCTGATACACTTAACTTATGATAAGTCAGGTGATATCTGGCTGCACGAAACCACTCGGTGAATTCTTTGAATAAATACATTTTTTTAAACAAACATCAATGAAACTTACCCTTAAGGAGGAGTGTTAAGATTAATTACTCTAAAAACGATCCATGTAAATTAGGTTTAAGGATTTATAAAACGTGCAGATGTGAGTGCGCCTTAAGCATACGAGTATCCGTGCAGCGTTCAACGGCATGCGCAGAACAACAAAAGAAAAATGTGTCAGTCAGCAAGGAAGTCTGTAAAATAATCTATCGTAATAATCACCTCATACTCACTCGCTTAAGTTTTTCCAACAAAATATTTTTTTTTATCATCAAGACCAACCGTTTTAATTAAGAACCTCTATCCTGTCAGCTAAGAGTTTATTTCAGAAACTTACAGAATTCGACGTCGCCCCGAAATCCTTTGACCGCGGGCCGTTCAACGTCAAGTCGAAACTCGACGATTCCGAGTATTATTTTCATCGACCACGTACCTCCATCCGTTTTCTGGAGACGTTTGAATTTTTCCGCGCGCGCTTTCAAGTGTCCGATCGTTGTGATAATTCTCGTCTTTTCTCCTATCGTTGAAGCCTTTCGCAAAATTTTTTCAAGTAACCGAATATATCTATATATTATATTTAAAATTTTTTTTATAAAATAAATAAAAACTTGTCAAACGAAATCCCAACTGCGTCTCAACCTTGCATCTCATTCTGGACTAATCTGTACACCAACATAATCATGTTTCGCATTCCAAGAGCGATAGTAACCCAACTCCGTAGGACCTGCGGCTTCAAACGTACGCTAACTCAGATATTGGTCGACCTTGCACTCTATCCTTGACTGAGTCCGCTGAAATCTCATCGTACAGTTTACGTTACAGTTACGAGGTTCAAACGTAGCTTAAAAAACCTGATCGGTGTTCAAAATAGCACTTTCTTAGATTGTAGAAGTCGATTCGAATTGCTGTTACAAAAATTTGTTGGATTTAAGGTGGACAGGATGGTTTAGCGCTGAGTGATAATGACATATAAGTTTTAATATTTTTTTATTTAATATTGAACGTCGTACTATTAAGTGGTATAAAATAAAAGCTTTGTGAAAAACTGTATACAATTTCCTTGAAGGTTATGAAACGTAAAATAAATGGAGACGCTGCACACGTTGTCCAGGTACGGTGTACAAATTAGGCAAGAGTCGACGCATCTTTTAATTCAATTTGACCGTACTGACCGCCCAGATACTGCTAGAGCAACCGCTCCTCCTCCATTGTCTGCACCAATTTCTGATATTGGGTCTCAGTAGATAAGCAAGGCGGGTTCTGAGTACAAACACCTTCTTTACCGACCGAGCCGCTCCGCGCAGCCCAGACTCAAACCCTTTTCCGCGATGACGTCACAGTCTGCCGTACCGAAGGTCAAAACCGTGCAACCTTACCGACAGTTGTATCGATCGAGGGTCAAAATCGTGCTGTTTTACCGACAATCTTACCGACCGAAGGTCTGTAGTGCTCGCCTGTCCCACGATAGGACTGCTGATGTGTAACATGAACCACTCCGAATTCCTTTCCCACGGTAGGACTGCTGACGTGTAACGTCAACCACCTCACATTCCTTTCCCACGTTATCAACCACGTGACATTCCAAAATTAATGGTTCCGAGAATTGTTTGTCCCAACGTCGCACCGAAATCCTTTGACCGCATACCGCTCGCCGTCGAAACTTGTCGAACGCATTGTTTTGTCTAACCACCTTATCAACCACGTGACATTCCAAAATTAATGGTTCCGAGAATTTGCTGATGTGTAACATGAACCACTCCGAATTCCTTTCCCACGGTAGGACTGCTGACGTGTTACGTCAACCACCTCACATTCCTTTCCCACCTTATCAACCACGTGACATTCCAAAATTAATGGTTCCGAGAATTAGTCGCGGTACAGAGCCTGCGGTGTCGGGTTACTATCGCTCTTGGAATGCCAAAAGGTGCGCGCGCATCCGTACAGCTGCCCTATAAAAAGACGTCTATCGTGATCGTCACTCTGTTCTCATCGTATTCTCATTGTGATCTGTTCTCACTCGTGAAATAACCTCGAAACGCGATGGATCTAGCAAAAGTTAACCACGTCAGCCGCCTGGAGAATCTGCCAACCAAGAAGATGTCGGAACTCGAAATTGGGGGAGTGTATGACGTCAACGGGTTACGACTGGTCAAAACAAAATTCGGGGTACGTGTTCTGGCGACAATCGATGGAGAATACAACGTCTTCTTACCACCGAGAATCGCAAGAGTTCTACAAGAAGATTCCAGTCAGCTGACTGAAATGTGTAGCATGGCCGGGGAAAATCGTCTGCAAATGAAATACCTTGGTGGAGAATTCAACAAGTTCGAATTTTCATGCAGTTATGCGCCTTAAATGAACTATGCGATCCCCCTCTACTTCCACAAAATTCATCCACGGTTCAAACAATGTTTTGTGTGTAAGTCTTACGTATAATAAACAAAAAAGATTGAAATTATGAATATTTTTTCATTTATCCTGTATACCTTTAATCCTACGTACGTTTTGTATCTAGAATTAAGTCTCAAAATCTAAGAAAATGTCCGAACACCACTAAGCAAAGACGGAGGGTTTCGAGCTGCAACTCTACGATGAGTATTTGGACGGGTTCAGACCGGAGTGCAAGGTCGGCCGATAGCCGCGGTCAGAGCCTGCGGTGTTGGGTTACTATCGCTCTAGGAATGCAAAACTCGGTTTGAGTACAGCTCGGTTAAGGATGGAGAGCAAGGTCGAATCTTACATAAGCTTCTGAAAAAAATTCTCTCTTAAGAGCTAAGGTGAAGGTATAAAATTATTTCATGAATATTCTTTAAAAGTTTTATTGAGTACAATTTTTAGAGTACGGTTGACAATTACTTCACAAAAAATAGTACAATAATTCTATTCAACAGTGTCATGACCAGGGTGATATATTCGCCAGGAATGCGGGACCGTTCTTGTAGACGCTTCTGCGCAGTAACACAAATCGTACAGCCTCGCCATCCGGACAGTACGATGATTTTGTAGCCAATTCTGGAGTATGCAAACGTTTCGTGCTGCACAGATTGCGTTGGGTATTGTGTGAAGGTCGCATCTCAGAGACACAGCTGAAGTTTTTGCAGGGTTTCAAGCGACGGGCAGTCAAAGTCCAACATATCGATGATTTCAACTTTCGGAACGATTTTGAGCAACCAATCTCGTTTTTCTTCTCCTTTTACGTACACGGTTCGAGCTTTGCACAGCCTGTCTTGAATGGTCCGCTCAACTTCCTCAAAAGGTACGGTTCCACAGCTCCAACGTAAGCCGTGAAAATCGCGTTCTAACCAAGAATTTTGGCTTTTATATTTGACGTCCAGTAAATTCCATTTGTAAGGTGGTTTGAAGAAAAACACTGAAGGAGATGCTTCCGAGTAGATTGAAATTACAGCCAATTCTTTTAACGTGAAGGTGTTGTTGAGAGGTCTACGAAAGCCTTGTACGTCAACGATGAGCTCCATCTTTGAACTGTGCGAGATGGTGGAAACGGGTCAGCTTTTATACCAACTTTTTCACCCCACCACTGAGCGGGTTGTATTCGACAATACGATCGTGAACGATCAAGCAGTACGCCGATATTTCAGCCGCATCGTCAAAGACGACTGGTGTTTGAATGCTCAAGATTTCCTCCTCCATGGCACGTAGCAGATGATAAAAAAGCAAAATCGGATTTTTATTTGTCGGAAATTCCTCTTCCAAAAGGTGTCAGTTTCAGACCCAGAGCTATCAGGAACTCCACGTTTCGAGGTGTTAGCGGTTCGGGAATCGAACGACGACTGACTTGATCGGGGCATGTCGACTTACTGATATACCTACTCTTCGACAGTCTGTTATATACAATTCCCATCGTTTATTGCGATTTGATGTGTAGTCTCACAGTGATAACTTCTCCACGAAAATTAACCAGGTCTCCGTCTTGATCCACTAACCGGAGCTGAACGTGATCTATGGTCTTGACGGTGATCGGAAGGTAAATGACGTGCGACGGTACTTCCACGATCTTATATCCTGGTGGGACGGTCGGGAAAAACTCGTGAATAGTGTGTACTTTGTGTCCATTGACGTAGGCACCCGTTGTAATGCTACACTCGACTCGCAACGCGTTGACCTTGAGTATAGTTACAGGCACGTCCGATTCGTGAGTTTTGTCAACCTCCAATACACGTGGTGTAAATCCCAAAAGTTGAGCAATGGAATCATTCGGCTCAAAGTTAATCGTGTGGTTGCATGTGATTTCGCTGCGTAATGTATTATTGTTGGGTTTGATGGCGAGTACCGATTGTTGAAGCAATCCTGGACCATGTTGAGAATACGGAGTATTTTGCGTTTACCGAGCGTGAGCAAGTGATTCCACCGGAAGAAGCACGGCCCGACTCAATAATCATATTTGACGATGTAGCGTGCGAGAAGCAGGACAATATTAGAGCCTACTTTTGCATGGGTAGACATCACGACGTTGACTGTTTCTATCTCTGTCAGACGTACGCGCGTATTCCCAAACATCTCGTGCGCGACAACGTAAACTTACTCGTGTTATTCAAACAAGACGATATGAACCTGAGACACGTATACAACGATCATGTGAACACCGATATGTCTTACACAGAGTTTAAAAGTGTGTGCTCTGCATGCTGGAACGGTGAGAAGTACGGGTTTCTGGTGATCGACAAAGACAGTGAGCTCAACGAAGGACGATACAGGAGGGGATTCGATTCTTTTGTTAGCCTGGAAAAGGAATAAAATTTACCGTTTTCGAGCGAGAGACGCAGTAGCGCTGCAGACTCAGTTGCGTCAACATGCAGAGCTCTGAAATTTCCAAGCAAAAAGATGTCCTACATCAGATCGCTCAAGCAAGTGCTGCGATCCGTCGAAAACACAGATTGCTCAAGTCGGGCAGGGAATCTACGACTCAGAAATTGAGTGACGTTTTCAAACCAGTAGTGACTCCGTTGCAAGAACTGGTGAATGTTACAAAAGACACCAAACCTGTCAAACAAGAGGTGGAAGAAATTAAAGAAGAAATAAAGGAGATGAAAAATGAAACGAAAAATGAAACTGTCTCGGAAATGGACGATTCCTTTGCTTCGGCGGGGAATGAAACAGTCGTAGAAACACCGGTCGAGGACGAGTATTTTGCACTGATGAGAGATGCGAAGACAAAAGGCGAATTGGACAACGTGTACGGTGTACGCAACCTCTCAAACGGACTGATGATCGGTGATTCGTTGATATCTTTTGAGAGTGACTACGTTCGTATTGGCGACACGCGTTACCCGAAAACGAAGGGTTTGCTGGAACTTTTGTTCAAAAAGAAGCCCGACGGTTCTTCTGTGAGCGCCGGAGATCGGGAAAATTTTAAAAACATAATCCTCGCAACGAACACGCATAAGAAGTATTACTCATCCGACGGGGCTGTTCGAAACGATAACAGTTACAAATTTAGAAATGTCATTGCCGAATTAATGGATTATTCTCCGTCACCTCGCCGAAAGGGTAAAGGTCTACTTCCGCAAGCTATGATCACTCGACAAGGTGTTGAAACGGAATACGTCTTCTGGGATGATCCAAACGAGTTGGTGGAGCGTCTTCGTTTACTCCTGGCATCTCAGGCAGCGGGAAATCCGAGTCACAATAACGAAATAATCTCCATTATCGAAGAGCTACGCGAAGCAGGAATCATTTATTAAGCAGCTCCCGTCATTTTTGCATTCATTACCGAGATGAGCATCGACGTGTTTGGACGTCAGCTGAATAAAAACACGACCGCGAGCACTCGCGGTCCTCCGGGTGTCGGGTTTCAAATAACAGCGGACGGGCATTACGATATACGGAACAAGAGACTGTGCAACGTCGCGGATCCCGCAGAGCCGAACAATGCTGTAACTTTAAAAACCTTGAGACGAAAATTCAGCGTGCTGCAAAAACGAATCGACAACCTCGATCAAATGATCAAAGCTTTGGAGATCACCACGGAGAAAGCCTTGGATACCTTCTACACAGACTTTAAAACAGGCAGAGACTTGTCGATTCGAAACGCGGAAATCATTTCCAAATTGGACACCAGACTAATAGCGTTGGAATATGAACGAGGAAAAGCAAGCACTGGTGACGGAACTGCATAAGCCTGCACGCCGGAATTACCCGCGTCGACGTGTAGACGTGCGCGGCATCGACGAGACCTGGCAGGCGGATCTTGTTGATATGACGTCGTACGCTGGGCAAAACAAAGGCTACAAGTACATGCTCCCAGTCATTGATGTCTTTTCACAGTATGCGTGGGCTGTACCGATAAAGAGCAAGTCTGGAGATGATGTTACGAAGGCAATGGAATCTGTGCTTGTCCAAGGACGGGTACCGAAAAATTTACACGTCGACAGAGGAACGGAATTTTACAACTCGAAATTCGAATAGCTTATGACACGCTACGGAATCAAACTTTACTTCACGTACAGTAATTTGAAGGCTTCGATCTGTGAACGTTTCAATCGCACGCTGAAAGGTAAAATGTGGACACGGTTCAGCATGCAAGGAAGCTACAAGTGGCTCGATATCTTATCCGATTTGGTTTCGGCTTACAACAACGCCAAACACCGAACCATAAGAATGAAACCGTCGGATGTCACCGTTGCAAACGAGAGGCTGTTATTACGTCAGGCGTACGGAGGGCTTCGAGCGATACCTACCGTATTGGCAAAGTTCAAATCCGGCGACAAAGTTCGAATCAGCAAATTCAAAAATGTCTTCGAGAAAGGTTACATTCCCAATTGGACGACCGAAATATTTACGATAAGTCGAGTGGAAAATACTCATCCTGTGACGTACAAGCTCAAAGACTACCGAGATCAACCCATCGCTGGTGGTTTCTACGAACAAGAGCTTCTCAAGGTTAAGCATCCGGATATCTATCTGGTGGAGAAGGTGCTCAAGAAGCGTGGAAGAAAAATATACGTTAAATGGTTAGGTTTTGACAATACACACAACAGTTGGATAAACGAATCGGACATGTAACATTTTAATAAATGAATTTTTTTTGTAAAAACGTATGTCCCTCTTTATTTTATATCCGATACACAACAAGTATGCGTCTTTTTTAGACAATCGACAGACATGGTACAGTTATAAATTACAAAGCTTAGGCTTGTAGCCCCACGGAAGCGTGTCGGTTGTATTTTGAAACACGATCCGCTTGTCGTCATTCCAGCTCAGTGCTACTTTCTGCTGTTCTACGGTGTATACCTCGTGCTTTCGACTCATGATCAAATGCTGATTTGAGGATAGATTTTCACGTTTCAACGCACAGTCCAAATAATCGTTAAAGGTTATTTTTCTTAACGCTGATCCTCTGACTCCTTTGGCACGTTTAGTGTCTGTCTCATCTCCCATGACTCGGAATGCGTACAGTTTAGCTCGTAACCCTACAAATTCGAGCATGATTTTGCCGTTGTTCTCGTCTTTCATCAAACCGAGAACTTTTTTGTTCGCTAGAGGCATTCCATAAGCGTTGTAAAGAGGATAATCCGACGTTCGATTCGTTTTTGCAGCACGCTGAATTTTCGTCTCAAGGTTTTTAAAGTTACAGCATTGTTCGGCTCTGCGGGATCCGCGACGTTGCACAGTCTCTTGTTCCGTATATCGTAATGCCCGTCCGCTGTTATTTGAAACCCGACACCCGGAGGACCGCGAGTGCTCGCGGTCGTGTTTTTATTCAGCTGACGTCCAAACACGTCGATGCTCATCTCGGTAATGAATGCAAAAATGACGGGAGCTGCTTAATAAATGATTCCTGCTTCGCGTAGCTCTTCGATAATGGAGATTATTTCGTTATTGTGACTCGGATTTCCCGCTGCCTGAGATGCCAGGAGTAAACGAAGACGCTCCACCAACTCGTTTGGATCATCCCAGAAGACGTATTCCGTTTCAACACCTTGTCGAGTGATCATAGCTTGCGGAAGTAGACCTTTACCCTTTCGGCGAGGTGACGGAGAATAATCCATTAATTCGGCAATGACATTTCTAAATTTGTAACTGTTATCGTTTCGAACAGCCCCGTCGGATGAGTAATACTTCTTATGCGTGTTCGTTGCGAGGATTATGTTTTTAAAATTTTCCCGATCTCCGGCGCTCACAGAAGAACCGTCGGGCTTCTTTTTGAACAAAAGTTCCAGCAAACCCTTCGTTTTCGGGTAACGCGTGTCGCCAATACGAACGTAGTCACTCTCAAAAGATATCAACGAATCACCGATCATCAGTCCGTTTGAGAGGTTGCGTACACCGTACACGTTGTCCAATTCGCCTTTTGTCTTCGCATCTCTCATCAGTGCAAAATACTCGTCCTCGACCGGTGTTTCTACGACTGTTTCATTCCCCGCCGAAGCAAAGGAATCGTCCATTTCCGAGACAGTTTCATTTTTCGTTTCATTTTTCATCTCCTTTATTTCTTCTTTAATTTCTTCCACCTCTTGTTTGACAGGTTTGGTGTCTTTTGTAACATTCACCAGTTCTTGCAACGGAGTCACTACTGGTTTGAAAACGTCACTCAATTTCTGAGTCGTAGATTCCCTGCCCGACTTGAGCAATCTGTGTTTTCGACGGATCGCAGCACTTGCTTGAGCGATCTGATGTAGGACATCTTTTTGCTTGGAAATTTCAGAGCTCTGCATGTTGACGCAACTGAGTCTGCAGCGCTACTGCGTCTCTCGCTCGAAAACGGTAAATTTTATTCCTTTTCCAGGCTAACAAAAGAATCGAATCCCCTCCTGTATCGTCCTTCGTTGAGCTCACTGTCTTTGTCGATCACCAGAAACCCGTACTTCTCACCGTTCCAGCATGCAGAGCACACACTTTTAAACTCTGTGTAAGACATATCGGTGTTCACATGATCGTTGTATACGTGTCTCAGGTTCATATCGTCTTGTTTGAATAACACGAGTAAGTTTACGTTGTCGCGCACGAGATGTTTGGGAATACGCGCGTACGTCTGACAGAGATAGAAACAGTCAACGTCGTGATGTCTACCCATGCAAAAGTAGGCTCTAATATTGTCCTGCTTCTCGCACGCTACATCGTCAAATATGATTATTGAGTCGGGCCGTGCTTCTTCCGGTGGAATCACTTGCTCACGCTCGGTAAACGCAAAATACTCCGTATTCTCAACATGGTCCAGGATTGCTTCAACAATCGGTACTCGCCATCAAACCCAACAATAATACATTACGCAGCGAAATCACATGCAACCACACGATTAACTTTGAGCCGAATGATTCCATTGCTCAACTTTTGGGATTTACACCACGTGTATTGGAGGTTGACAAAACTCACGAATCGGACGTGCCTGTAACTATACTCAAGGTCAACGCGTTGCGAGTCGAGTGTAGCATTACAACGGGTGCCTACGTCAATGGACACAAAGTACACACTATTCACGAGTTTTTCCCGACCGTCCCACCAGGATATAAGATCGTGGAAGTACCGTCGCACGTCATTTACCTTCCGATCACCGTCAAGACCATAGATCACGTTCAGCTCCGGTTAGTGGATCAAGACGGAGACCTGGTTAATTTTCGTGGAGAAGTTATCACTGTGAGACTACACATCAAATCGCAATAAACGATGGGAATTGTATATAACAGACTGTCGAAGAGTAGGTATATCAGTAAGTCGACATGCCCCGATCAAGTCAGTCGTCGTTCGATTCCCGAACCGCTAACACCTCGAAACGTGGAGTTCCTGATAGCTCTGGGTCTGAAACTGACACCTTTTGGAAGAGGAATTTCCGACAAATAAAAATCCGATTTTGCTTTTTTATCATCTGCTACGTGCCATGGAGGAGGAAATCTTGAGCATTCAAACACCAGTCGTCTTTGACGATGCGGCTGAAATATCGGCGTACTGCTTGATCGTTCACGATCGTATTGTCGAATACAACCCGCTCAGTGGTGGGGTGAAAAAGTTGGTATAAAAGCTGACCCGTTTCCACCATCTCGCACAGTTCAAAGATGGAGCTCATCGTTGACGTACAAGGCTTTCGTAGACCTCTCAACAACACCTTCACGTTAAAAGAATTGGCTGTAATTTCAATCTACTCGGAAGCATCTCCTTCAGTGTTTTTCTTCAAACCACCTTACAAATGGAATTTACTGGACGTCAAATATAAAAGCCAAAATTCTTGGTTAGAACGCGATTTTCACGGCTTACGTTGGAGCTGTGGAACCGTACCTTTTGAGGAAGTTGAGCGGACCATTCAAGACAGGCTGTGCAAAGCTCGAACCGTGTACGTAAAAGGAGAAGAAAAACGAGATTGGTTGCTCAAAATCGTTCCGAAAGTTGAAATCATCGATATGTTGGACTTTGACTGCCCGTCGCTTGAAACCCTGCAAAAACTTCAGCTGTGTCTCTGAGATGCGACCTTCACACAATACCCAACGCAATCTGTGCAGCACGAAACGTTTGCATACTCCAGAATTGGCTACAAAATCATCGTACTGTCCGGATGGCGAGGCTGTACGATTTGTGTTACTGCGCAGAAGCGTCTACAAGAACGGTCCCGCATTCCTGGCGAATATATCACCCTGGTCATGACACTGTTGAATAGAATTATTGTACTATTTTTTGTGAAGTAATTGTCAACCGTACTCTAAAAATTGTACTCAATAAAACTTTTAAAGAATATTCATGAAATAATTTTATACCTTCACCTTAGCTCTTAAGAGAGAATTTTTTTCAGAAGCTTATGTAAGATTCGACCTTGCTCTCCATCCTTAACCGAGCTGTACTCAAACCGAGTTTTGCATTCCTAGAGCGATAGTAACCCAACACCGCAGGCTCTGACCGCGGCTATCGGCCGACCTTGCACTCCGGTCTGAACCCGTCCAAATACTCATCGTAGAGTTGCAGCTCGAAACCCTCCGTCTTTGCTTAGTGGTGTTCGGACATTTTCTTAGATTTTGAGACTTAATTCTAGATACAAAACGTACGTAGGATTAAAGGTATACAGGATAAATGAAAAAATATTCATAATTTCAATCTTTTTTGTTTATTATACGTAAGACTTACACACAAAACATTGTTTGAACCGTGGATGAATTTTGTGGAAGTAGAGGGGGATCGCATAGTTCATTTAAGGCGCATAACTGCATGAAAATTCGAACTTGTTGAATTCTCCACCAAGGTATTTCATTTGCAGACGATTTTCCCCGGCCATGCTACACATTTCAGTCAGCTGACTGGAATCTTCTTGTAGAACTCTTGCGATTCTCGGTGGTAAGAAGACGTTGTATTCTCCATCGATTGTCGCCAGAACACGTACCCCGAATTTTGTTTTGACCAGTCGTAACCCGTTGACGTCATACACTCCCCCAATTTCGAGTTCCGACATCTTCTTGGTTGGCAGATTCTCCAGGCGGCTGACGTGGTTAACTTTTGCTAGATCCATCGCGTTTCGAGGTTATTTCACGAGTGAGAACAGTTCACAATGAGAATACGATGAGAACAGAGTGACGATCACGATAGACGTCTTTTTATAGGGCAGCTGTACGGATGCGCGCGCACCTTTTGACATTCCAAGAGCGATAGTAACCCGACACCGCAGGCTCTGTACCGCGACTAATTCTCGGAACCATTAATTTTGGAATGTCACGTGGTTGATAAGGTGGGAAAGGAATGTGAGGTGGTTGACGTAACACGTCAGCAGTCCTACCGTGGGAAAGGAATTCGGAGTGGTTCATGTTACACATCAGCAAATTCTCGGAACCATTAATTTTGGAATGTCACGTGGTTGATAAGGTGGTTAGACAAAACAATGCGTTCGACAAGTTTCGACGGCGAGCGGTATGCGGTCAAAGGATTTCGGTGCGACGTTGGGACAAACAATTCTCGGAACCATTAATTTTGGAATGTCACGTGGTTGATAACGTGGGAAAGGAATGTAAGGTGGTTGACGTTACACGTCAGCAGTCCTACCGTGGGAAAGGAATTCGGAGTGGTTCATGTTACACATCAGCAGTCCTATCGTGGGACAGGCGAGCACTACAGACCTTCGGTCGGTAAGATTGTCGGTAAAACAGCACGATTTTGACCCTCGATCGATACAACTGTCGGTAAGATTGTAGGTAAAACAGCACGATTTTGACCCTCGATCGATACAACTGTCGGTAAGGTTGCACGGTTTTGACCTTCGGTACGGCAGACTGTGACGTCATCGCGGAAAAGGGTTTGAGTCTGGGCTGCGCGGAGCGGCTCGGTCGGTAAAGAAGGTGTTTGTACTCAGAACCCGCCTTGCTTATCTACTGGTCTCGTCCTCGTTCAGCAGTCGCACAATCCGTGCCGATAAGAATACGCTGAATTCCTCCCACCAGGCACACAGAATCCTTGAAAAACTTCTAGAAGCTATCGAAATGATGTGCCATCGATTGTGTGGGTAACATTAGATGTGTGCGATTCGGTTTCTTTCTTACTCCTCGTTGATCTGACGACACTCGATCGAATCGGCTTCGCGTTCATCGTCATCCGGCATCCAGTTCGATGTCCGATAATATTGCAATCACTTTGTTTAGCCATTTTTCAAAAGTAAGGATTAACGTTATGTTCTGAAAATATTTCTTGTGTAGTCTGTGTGGTTGCACATGAGCTCTGCGGACACACTAAACGAGCCACCGAAGATCTTGTAGCGAAAACTCTGACCGAAATATTGAGAATTAACTGAGACACAACTGAATTATGGAAAATTAAATCAAGTAAATTCGAATTACTTTGGGTTCATGCCAGAATTATGTGTTTACAGAGAGTGAAAATTAAATAAAAATGTGAAATCAAGTAGAGTTAAGAAAAATAATTTGAATTAATTGGAAATATGAAAAGAATTAATTCAAAACTTTTCAACCTTACTTGAAGTAGCGTGAATTATCAAGAATTGAAATTTATGAATTGGAAACGAATCAAGTTGAATTAAATGAATCTACCTCACTTAAAAGAATTGATTTCAAATGAGAAAATTAAGTTAAAATATATTAATTTATTCAGATTAATTCAACTTAAACAATTACCGTGTCACTCAAATCTCGAATTATTTCCTCCTCGCATGAAACGAACAGTTCGGGTTGCCCGCGCACCATTGATTTTAATGTGAGTAACTAAAATACGGTTGATTCTGATCAGTTGGAAATTTCTGGAGACGCTGGAAGCAATATTTAAAAAATCATCCAATCACGGGGTCAATCCGAAATTGATGAAGACACGAAATTGAATTTTTTAGTGTTCGCATAGATCTTTGAAAAGGTTTGGATATTCTTTACCCCGAAGTGGATACACGGAAAAATGTTGCACAGCAATTAGTAATTTTATAGATACTATCGCGTCAAAAACATTCAAGAAAAACAATAATAGAGAGTGTTGAAACTAGCGAATTTCGCACGGAATGCCCCATACGTACATCTCAGAATAAATTAAATTGAGAAAAAATGTAACGAAGAAAAAAGAAACATACGCAGTGTCCTCGTCCTCCATCCTGGACGGCGTGTTCCACCGCTGCTCGGACAGGGCCATCCCGCACCGGCTTGATGCGCTGCTCTCGTGCCCGCTTCAGCACGCCGTGCTCCTGCTCCGTTGTCGCCAGCCTAGAGATGGGGTTTCGCATACCCGAATCATACATTGTTTCTAATTTTCATAAGCATCGGTTTCTTACAGGAAAAAAATTAACGTGGCCGATGGTTATATCGCATAAATGTTTAAAAAATATTATTCAGGGCAATGCGCGCAAGCTGCATAGAGTTCTAATGCAAATTAACACGATTATGCAATTCTGAAAATTATTTCATTCCGAACATCGTACCTTCGAAAGGACTGCCTCGACGGTGGCTGCCCGTCCTCCGGGAACCGCTCTCGGTACATCCTCGCCGATCCTGTAAAGTTGTTCCCGGTCTCCGCTAGTATCCGATGCATCCTGGTCGTCCGCACGTCCCTGTCCATCTTAATCTCTAATTTTCTAGCAACAACTATTCTAACAATACAGCTACAGTAACTCAACGTTGGTAAAATTAGTGGTAAAATAAAAATATTCTTTAACAGCTAACAACGCTACAGTTGAACGTGTAAAATTACCAACTCTCACAACACTTCACGGTAACTTAACGATTATAAACGTAATGCGAATATTTAAATGATTAAAAATACGGGTAATGCTACGAATAAACGTGGCAATAATCTGGATTTTGGAGAAGTTTTGGGTAAAACTTTGATTTTCGTTGTTAATGCTTCGAGTAAGTCTTCGCAAAAATAGCGAATCGACCTGTTCTTAAAAAATATTCACGACTTGAAAACCATTGTAAATCAGAAGTCAGAACTAAACAAAGTGACAAAAAAGTTCGCAAATCTAAATTTATCAAAAAAAAACACGTAACTATTGAACATTAAAAAAATGGATTCCACAAAACTGAACGAAGTGGCAAGCATGACCGAATTCCTACCGACAAAGAAATTGACCGCGCTGGAAATTTTCAAAATCTACAAAGTCACCAATATTCGACGAGTTCAAACGAGGATGGGACAGCGTATCGTCACAGATCTGAACGACGAATTCAGCGTATTCTTACCGGCACGGAAGTAGTACAGCAAGGGGGGGTTCTGGATACAAACACCTTCTTTACCGACCGAGCCGCTCCGCGCAGCCCAGACTCAAACCCTTTTCCGCGATGACGTCACAGTCTGCCGTACCGAAGGTCAAAACCGTGCAACCTTACCGACAGTTGTATCGATCGAGGGTCAAAATCGTGCTGTTTTACCGACAATCTTACCGACCGAAGGTCTGTAGTGCTAGCCTGCCAACGGTAGAGGGCGCAGCGGGGGCGAGAACTTTTTTACCGTCCCGCATTCTTCTCCCACGATAGGACTGCTGATGTGTAACATGAACCACTCCGAATTCCTTTCCCACGGTAGGACTGCTGACGTGTAACGTCAACCACCTCACATTCCTTTCCCACCTTATCAACCACGTGACATTCCAAAATTAATGGTTCCGAGAATCGTGTTTCACTTATTCGGATGTCGGTTTGATATCAACCACCTCACATTCCTTTCCCACCTTATCAACCACGTGACATTCCAAAATTAATGGTTCCGAGAATTGTTTTTCACTTACTCGGATGTCGGTTTGATATCCAAGGTCGACCGATAGTCGCGGTACATTCAAAGCCATGGATCTGCGGTGTCGGGTTACTATCGCTCTTGGAATGCCAAAAGGTGCGCGCGCATACACAAACTTTGATATCAGCCCCGTGACATTCCTTACCCTCCATCAAATTATGTGGTGGGGGAACGTTATATAAGCGAAAAGTGAAAACTTCATCGCCAGTCTGAAGCTGTTCTTGCAAATGAGAAGTGCTCTGGAACAACGTGAGTTGAAGAAACGACTAGAACTGCTCCTCAAGAATATTGGAGAAGTAAAACATCTGCTGAAAATCAGATCCGACCTCAATCAACTCACAAGAGATTTCGAGCACCTACAACTGGACCGTAACGAACATGGACTTTTCAAAATTGAACGAAGTCGCTCCCCTGGAGACATTTCTGCCGTTGAAAAAGCTCTCGGACCTCGAAGCCTACTTCGAATACCGGGTCAGTGGCGTACGTCGGGTTAAAACGAAATTTGGAGACAAAATCGTTCTGGACTTGGATGACGCTTTCACGATTTTTCTGCCCAACCGACTGACCAAGGCCCTCCACGAAAATGAAGATTTGTTCCAGAAGGTGACGACAGCCAGTAAGGAGATACGGTTGCATCTACGCTATCTTGGCGGACCGTACGGTCAACTTGAATTTGTATACGTATAATATTCGAATATCCAATGTTCTGTGTAAGTCTTACGTTCAATAAACAAGATTTAAATTATGAATATTTTTTCATTTATCCATCTTGTATACCTTTAATCCTACGTACCTTGTAATTGTATCTAGAATTAAGTCTCAAAACCTAAGAAAATGCTACTCCGAACACCACTAAGCAACGACGGAGGGTTTCGAGCTGCGTCATGTAATGTGAACTCTACGATGAGTATTTGGACGGGTTCAGACCGGAGTGCAAGGTCGGCCGATAGCCGCGGTACAGAGCCAAGGATCTGCGGTGTTGGGTTACTATCGCTCTAGGAATGCAAAACATAACTCGGTTTGAGTACAGCTCGGTCAAGGATGGAGAGCAAGGTCGAATCTTACATAAGCTTCGTATTGAAAAAAATTCTCTCTTAAGAGCTAAGGTGAAGGTATAAAATTGTTTCATGAATATTCTTTTAAAAAAACAGTTTTATTGAGTACAATTTTTAGAGTACGGTTGACAATTACTTCACAAAAATAGTACAATAATTCTATTCAACAGTATCATGACCAGGGTGATATATTCGCCAGGAATGCGGGACCGTTCTTGTAGACGCTTCTGCGCAGTAACACAAATCGTACAGCCTCGCCATCCGGACAGTACGATGATTTTGTAGCCAATTCTGATGTATGCAAACGTTTCGTGCTGCACAGATTGCGTTGGGTATTGTGTGAAGGTCGCATCTCAGAGACACAGCTGAAGTTTTTTGCAGGGTTTCAAGCGACGGGCAGTCAAAGTCCAACATATCGATGATTTGAACTTTCGGAACGATTTTGAGCAACCAATCTCGTTTTTCTTCTCCTTTTACGTACACGGTTTGAGCTTTGCACAGCCTGTCTTGAATGGTCCGCTCAACTTCCTCAAAAGGTATGGTTCCACAGCTCCAACGTAAGCCGTGAAAATCGCGTTCTAGCCAAGAATTTTGGCTTTTGTATATGACGTCCAGTAAATTCCATTTGTAAGGTGGCTTGAAGAAGAACACTGATGGAGATGCTTCCGAGTAGATTGAAATTATAGCCAATTCTTTTAATGTGAAGGTGTTGTTGAAAGGTCTACGAAAGCCTTGTATGTCAACGATGAGCTCCATCTTTGAACTGTGCGAGATGGTGGGAACGGGTCAGCTTTTATACCAACTTTTTCACCCCACCACTGAGCGGGTTGTATTCGACAATACGATCGTGAACGATCAAGCAGTACGCCGATGTTTCAGCGGGAAAGTTGGCTTTAGCTTCAAATTCAAGACGGATGTCGACAGGTCCGTACTTCAAAGATTCGTTTTGTTTCGAACAGTCGATAACGAATAAGGGGACGTCTCGAAGGAATTCACTCTTTGTCAGCAACGGCTCGGGGTTCTTGTCGTAGTAGGCAGCTTGGAAGTTTGCGTACATCTCGTACAGGAGCGCGTAGAGATTACGACTCATGTTGAGGTTCAGGTTACCGTACGGATAAGATTGAGAGTTTAAAAATAGCTTGACGTCCGTGATATTGCAATGATCGAAATGACTTGCGTTCTTGCCGGTCTTGTTCTTTCTACTTGTTTGGAAACTCAAAATGACGTACCGAGGTTTTTCAAGCTGAGTGGAAGTTTTCACAGTCCAAACGTGTTTCGATGTCGTGGGAAGTAAGGGATATTCGTACAATTCCCAACTGCGGAAGCTCATCGAAATAGGCGGATCTCTCTGAATGAAATTTAGTAGGTCAACTTTTTTCTGATCCGCGAGTTTCAAATACAGTATTAGCCATTCCACTGCATTGATCGTGATTTTGAATTCCTCCTCATGAGTTAATTTTGACGAGATCAAAAACTGACGTCAACGCAATCATGCAGACTCAGGAGGAGGAATTCAAAATCACGCTCAATGCAGTGGAATGGCTAATACCGTATCTGAAACTCGCGGATCAGAAAAAAGTTGACCTACTAAATTTCATTCAGAGAGATCCGCCTATTTCGATGAGCTTCCGCAGTTGGGAATTGTACGAATATCCCTTACTTCCCACAACATCGAAATACGAATGCGAGTTACAGAAGTGCCTTGACTGAATTTTTTCAGTCTGAGAGTGCAAGGTACAAAGGAAAAAATGCATTTTAGTCTTGTATGTGCCAGACAAACTTTTGCGGACAAATTTTTTCATCGTCATCCAGTTCTGAGATACATACGATAGCTTAGTTAAGTATGTGCGATTGAATGAAGAAAAACAAATAAGGATTCTGAAAATTAATAAAAATCATGGAGACGGCACCCAAAATTTCATCTAAGAAATCTTCACCGACAGAAATTCAAAAATGGATTCGATTTGGAACTCAAAATACCAGAAGTATTGTCCAAAGTGGTAAATTTCCAAGAAAAAAAGACTCTGGTTGACCGTTGATCGAAATAATCAATTTGACTGTGAATATTAACAAGTACGTACCACTACGAGGCGGTGTCTTCACATACACACCACTACCCAAAGATATTCAAGATAAGAAGGCTGTAGTAAACATTAGAAACAACGACTCTTACTGCTTTCTTTGGTCGGTCACCGCAGCTCTGTTCCCAACTGACAACAACCATCCTAACGCGATCAGCTCGTACCCGCATTTCAGCTCAGTGCTACGGTATGATGGTATAAAGTTTCCTATGTCTCTAGATCAAAATTCTCAAATATCGGGGGGGGGGGTGGGGCGGTGAAGTGGTACATTGAACCAACCGCGTCGGTATACATTAATTTTGTCTGATGTTCAAAATCCTTTATTAAAATTCATCACGGGAAGCTTGGTAGGTTGTTTCTCAAACCGCATCTCGGACATGACTGATCGGATTTGCTATAAATACCCCGTTTTAAAGCACTTTTCTTCAGTTAACGCACGAACATGATCGCGTACAGAGGTAAACGAAGCAGCAGCAGGCGGCAACATCGTGGCAAGGGTCTGGTGAATAGAATCATCAACAAACTTCCGATCGAGTTGCATGTTCCCGGTTACCAATACTGCGGTCCTGGTACGAAGTTGACGAAAAGACTAGCGAGAGGCGATTCCGGTATCAATCCTCTCGATGCAGCGTGTAAGGAACACGATATAGCGTATTCGAAACATCGTGAGAACCTTGAGGTTAGAAACGAGGCTGATAGGGTGTTGGCTGAGAAAGCTTGGAAACGGGTTCTCGCAAAGGACGTAAATTTGGGTGAGAAGGCAGCCGCTTGGGCAGTAGCTAATACAATGAAAGTAAAATCAAAACTCGGAATGGGAATACGAAAGTCAAAAAATGTGACCTTGAGAAAAATTGTAAATGCTGCAAAACGTTCTATGGTTCCAAGCAACGATGCAAAAGTAGCTATCGAATCTGCGCTGAAGGGAGCTGAGAACGCCGTTAAAAAAGCGGGTGGTAAATGTAAAGTGCGAACACCTCGCGTCCTACCGGTACCTTCAAAAGTCGGTGGTTTTCTACCGTTTCTGATTCCTATTTTTGCCGGTCTCAGCGCTACGGGTGCGTTAGCCGGTGGTGCGGCCGGTATAGCAAAAGCTGTGAACGATGCGAGCGCGGCTAAACGAGAATTGGAGGAAAGCAAACGACACAACAAAACTATGGAAGCTATCGCGTTGGGCAAAGGGCTTCATATGAAACCGTACAAAACAGGTCTTGGTCTCCATCTTTCAAAAAACTAGATGCGACGCTACCACGTCGAGCGTTGACTGATTGGGACTTGTTGAAATATGCAAAAATCTTGAGGGTTCCGCATTTCCGCGGTGTTTTCATGCGAAACGAAATGCCCGAAAACGGTCCACGAAAAAACGGGTCAGCTATAATCAACCTTGACGACAAAGACGGTCCGGGAACACACTGGGTTGCGTACAAGAAACGCGACAATAATATCGATTACTTTGACAGTTTCGGCATCCTTCAACCACCCTCAGACCTCATAAAATACCTCGGCGTTGGTAGCGTCAAATACAATCATGAGAGGTACCAGGATTATGATACATTTGAATGCGGACACTTGTGTCTGAAATTTTTAAGTGGTGAGCTATATAAACATGGTGCGTGATTCGTCAAAGTCAGTCTACCACTCGCAGTCATGGATGATTCGTTAACGTTAACGATTTGGGGAACCTTTTCGATACTCGAGGCACAATATTTCCCACCGATCGAACTTGCTCGTGATAAAAGTTATGCTCTTGGCTTGGTAGAATTGTTAACCTTTAATTCGATTCCCAACGTTGATGTCGGTCACAATAAAATTTACGTAGCTGACAAAGTGATCACCATACCTACCGGTAGCTACGAGATCGAGGACATAGAGAAGTATCTTCAAAACGTGCTAAGAAATACAGACATCAGGCTCGCCATCAAACCCAACAATAATACATTACGCAGCGAAATCACATGCAACCACACGATTAACTTTGAGCCGAATGATTCCATTGCTCAACTTTTGGGATTTACACCACGTGTATTGGAGGTTGACAAAACTCACGAATCGGACGTGCCTGTAACTATACTCAAGGTCAACGCGTTGCGAGTCGAGTGTAGCATTACAACGGGCGCCTACGTCAATGGACACAAAGTACACACTATTCACGAGTTTTTCCCGACCGTCCCACCAGGATATAAGATCGTGGAAGTACCGTCGCACGTCATTTACCTTCCGATCACCGTCAAGACCATAGATCACGTTCAGCTCCGGTTAGTGGATCAAGACGGAGACCTGGTTAATTTTCGTGGAGAAGTTATTACTGTGAGACTACACATCAAATCGCAATAAACGATGGGAATTGTATACAACAGACTGTCAAAGAGTAGGTATATCAGTAAGTCGACATGCCCCGATCAAGTCAGTCATCGATCGATTCCCGAACCGCTAACACCTCGAAACGTGGAGTTCCTGATAGCTCTGGGTCTGAAACTGACACCTTTTGGAAGAGGAATTTCCGACAAATAAAAATCCGATTTTGCTTTTTTATCATCTGCTACGTGCCATGGAGGAGGAAATCTTGAGCATTCAAACACCAGTCGTCTTTGACGAATCCGTTGCGCATTACGAGATTCACGCTCACAAACCTTACGCCTCGTCAACTTTCAACAACAGCGATGAAATTCGAATCACCGTTCAGCATCAGGATTTATGCATATTACCCAGCAAAAGTTCGGTACATATCCACGGACGACTCCTCAAACCTGATGGTACAGCTACTGTGAACACACAGCTCGTGAACAACGCCATCTGTCATCTGTTTGAAGAAATTCGCTACGAAATTAACGCAGTTGAGGTTGATAGAAGCAAGAACGTTGGCTTGACAAGTCTCATGAAGGGTTACGCTTCCTTACACCCTGGTCAGACTTGGCTGATGGAGAACGCTGGATGGCTCGATGTAGAAGAGAAGAAAAAATTAACCGATGCCGATGGTAACTTTGACGTACTGATACCGCTCAGCATGATATTGGGTTTCGCCGAAGACTACCGCAAGATCGTTGTCAACGCTAAACGTGAGTTAATTTTGACGAGATCAAAAACTGACGTCAACGCAATCATGCAGACTCAGGAGGAGGAATTCAAAATCACGATCAATACAGTGGAATGGCTAATACCGTATTTGAAACTCGCGGATCAGAAAAAAGTTGACCTACTAAATTTCATTCAGAGAGATCCGCCTATTTCGATGAGCTTCCGCAGTTGGGAATTGTACGAATATCCCTTACTTCCCACGACATCGAAACACGTTTGGACTGTGAAAACTTCCACTCAGCTTGAAAAACCTCGGTACGTCATTTTGAGTTTCCAAACAAGTAGAAAGAACAAGACCGGCAAGAACGCAAGTCATTTCGATCATTGCAATATCACGGACGTCAAGCTATTTTTAAACTCTCAATCTTATCCGTACGGTAACCTGAACCTCAACATGAGTCGTAATCTCTACGCGCTCCTGTACGAGATGTACGCAAACTTCCAAGCTGCCTACTACGACAAGAACCCCGAGCCGTTGCTGACAAAGAGTGAATTCCTTCGAGACGTCCCCTTATTCGTTATCGACTGTTCGAAACAAAACGAATCTTTGAAGTACGGACCTGTCGACATCCGTCTTGAATTTGAAGCTAAAGCCAACTTTCCCGCTGAAACATCGGCGTACTGCTTGATCGTTCACGATCGTATTGTCGAATACAACCCGCTCAGTGGTGGGGTGAAAAAGTTGGTATAAAAGCTGACCCGTTCCCACCATCTCGCACAGTTCAAAGATGGAGCTCATCGTTGACATACAAGGCTTTCGTAGACCTTTCAACAACACCTTCACATTAAAAGAATTGGCTATAATTTCAATCTACTCGGAAGCATCTCCATCAGTGTTCTTCTTCAAGCCACCTTACAAATGGAATTTACTGGACGTCATATACAAAAGCCAAAATTCTTGGCTAGAACGCGATTTTCACGGCTTACGTTGGAGCTGTGGAACCATACCTTTTGAGGAAGTTGAGCGGACCATTCAAGACAGGCTGTGCAAAGCTCAAACCGTGTACGTAAAAGGAGAAGAAAAACGAGATTGGTTGCTCAAAATCGTTCCGAAAGTTCAAATCATCGATATGTTGGACTTTGACTGCCCGTCGCTTGAAACCCTGCAAAAAACTTCAGCTGTGTCTCTGAGATGCGACCTTCACACAATACCCAACGCAATCTGTGCAGCACGAAACGTTTGCATACATCAGAATTGGCTACAAAATCATCGTACTGTCCGGATGGCGAGGCTGTACGATTTGTGTTACTGCGCAGAAGCGTCTACAAGAACGGTCCCGCATTCCTGGCGAATATATCACCCTGGTCATGATACTGTTGAATAGAATTATTGTACTATTTTTGTGAAGTAATTGTCAACCGTACTCTAAAAATTGTACTCAATAAAACTGTTTTTTTAAAAGAATATTCATGAAACAATTTTATACCTTCACCTTAGCTCTTAAGAGAGAATTTTTTTCAATACGAAGCTTATGTAAGATTCGACCTTGCTCTCCATCCTTGACCGAGCTGTACTCAAACCGAGTTATGTTTTGCATTCCTAGAGTGATAGTAACCCAACACCGCAGATCCTTGGCTCTGTACCGCGGCTATCGGCCGACCTTGCACTCCGGTCTGAACCCGTCCAAATACTCATCGTAGAGTTCACATTACATGACGCAGCTCGAAACCCTCCGTCGTTGCTTAGTGGTGTTCGGAGTAGCATTTTCTTAGGTTTTGAGACTTAATTCTAGATACAATTACAAGGTACGTAGGATTAAAGGTATACAAGATGGATAAATGAAAAAATATTCATAATTTAAATCTTGTTTATTGAACGTAAGACTTACACAGAACATTGGATATTCGAATATTATACGTATACAAATTCAAGTTGACCGTACGGTCCGCCAAGATAGCGTAGATGCAACCGTATCTCCTTACTGGCTGTCGTCACCTTCTGGAACAAATCTTCATTTTCGTGGAGGGCCTTGGTCAGTCGGTTGGGCAGAAAAATCGTGAAAGCGTCATCCAAGTCCAGAACGATTTTGTCTCCAAATTTCGTTTTAACCCGACGTACGCCACTGACCCGGTATTCGAAGTAGGCTTCGAGGTCCGAGAGCTTTTTCAACGGCAGAAATGTCTCCAGGGGAGCGACTTCGTTCAATTTTGAAAAGTCCATGTTCGTTACGGTCCAGTTGTAGGTGCTCGAAATCTCTTGTGAGTTGATTGAGGTCGGATCTGATTTTCAGCAGATGTTTTACTTCTCCAATATTCTTGAGGAGCAGTTCTAGTCGTTTCTTCAACTCACGTTGTTCCAGAGCACTTCTCATTTGCAAGAACAGCTTCAGACTGGCGATGAAGTTTTCACTTTTCGCTTATATAACGTTCCCCCACCACATAATTTGATGGAGGGTAAGGAATGTCACGGGGCTGATATCAAAGTTTGTGTATGCGCGCGCACCTTTTGGCATTCCAAGAGCGATAGTAACCCGACACCGCAGATCCATGGCTTTGAATGTACCGCGACTATCGGTCGACCTTGGATATCAAACCGACATCCGAGTAAGTGAAAAACAATTCTCGGAACCATTAATTTTGGAATGTCACGTGGTTGATAAGGTGGGAAAGGAATGTGAGGTGGTTGATATCAAACCGACATCCGAATAAGTGAAACACGATTCTCGGAACCATTAATTTTGGAATGTCACGTGGTTGATAAGGTGGGAAAGGAATGTGAGGTGGTTGACGTTACACGTCAGCAGTCCTACCGTGGGAAAGGAATTCGGAGTGGTTCATGTTACACATCAGCAGTCCTATCGTGGGAGAAGAATGCGGGACGGTAAAAAAGTTCTCGCCCCCGCTGCGCCCTCTACCGTTGGCAGGCTAGCACTACAGACCTTCGGTCGGTAAGATTGTCGGTAAAACAGCACGATTTTGACCCTCGATCGATACAACTGTCGGTAAGGTTGCACGGTTTTGACCTTCGGTACGGCAGACTGTGACGTCATCGCGGAAAAGGGTTTGAGTCTGGGCTGCGCGGAGCGGCTCGGTCGGTAAAGAAGGTGTTTGTATCCAGAACCCCCCTTGCTGTACTACTCACGGATTGTGCGAATGCTCAACGAGGACGAGACTCAGTACCAGAAATTGATGCAGACGATGGAGGAGGAGCGGCTGCTCTTGCAGTATCTGGGCGGCCAGTATGGGCAAATCGAGTTCAAAGATGCGTCAACTCTCGCCTGATTTGTAAACCGTACCAGCACAACGTGTACAACGTCTCCTTCTTACACCACTGTTCCAATTATATATGTAAACAAGAATCAATTACAATAATTAACATTTGAGAAAATTGAACAATTGATCGATGTAAAATTTTTTTTCAAAAAATGTTTTATTGAATAAACAAAAAATGCGTATACATTTTTTTTTCTCTTCAACGTTTTAGTCCACTAATGATCTGAAACAGAGAATAAAAAACAAGTAATGTAATTTTAGAAAATTGAAGAAACTTAGGATCATGTAAGTTTTATAATTGTTATGATAAAAAAATGAAGAAAGCAAATAAATTTTGTCAACATCATGAAACTATTGTATCACTCGATACTTTGAAAAATAAAAATGATTAAAAATGAAAAAAATGGTTGTTTTTTTGTTAAGATGTAATATCAGCTTACACTTTTCGAAACCACCAGGTGCCGTCAGATTCCTGTTTCAGCACCGTCAATACTCCTGCCTGGTGCACGTAGATTTCACTTTCGTTGTTTTTAAAAGCAGCAATTGCGATTTCGATCCCGTTCATAAGTAAGTTGACCGGTAATCGACACGTCCATTCTCGTGGCACTCTGATGGTGGCTGTAATCCGTACATACGCCATATCTGAGGAGACATCAAAAAATGAACACACACATACGTTTGAAGTTTTGATTGTCTATTGTTGAAATTTGAGAAAATAATTCCATCAGACGTCCAAAGTCTTGATTGCCCATTACAGAAGCTTAAAAAAATTGTAATATTCTGATACAACTCACCGATCAAGATGGTGGTGAAATTATTTGAACAATTTGTTGAAGGAAGCTGAAAAAAAACGCACACCCGTTAAATTATTTCACCCAAGTAAAATCGAAAATTGTTGTACACTCAAGGTAAAAACTGTATAAGTGCACTGATTTCAATCACCCACCTTGATGGTTTGCAAGCTGAACTGTTAATGAATTCATCAGACGGACGGAGCACCCCACTCTTCGTACAGCTTCTTCGTATGTTTTAGGTTCACGATTAAACTAATACCAAATCATAGAGTGGTTGACACTTGTCGGTTACGTTTGCAGGATATATCCTTCTCACTCTGCCCTACTGCACTAGTGCGTAGGCCTCGAAATCGTGAAACTGACACCGTGGGCAAAGTAAAACATCCCCGTAACGCTCCTGGAGAACGTTATCTACTTGGCCTATCACAGTTGCATGTATAACTCTAGCGATTAGTTCACACTCGCAGCTCTCTCTCGTACATGAGGCGTGTGAAACTCCTTCGCCAAATTCCAAGAACTGCCTTCCTATCTTCCATGCGCTGCAGGTTCGTTCGAGTAATATCTTGAAATTTTTTTCGCTCAAGAATATTGCATACGGTTGTTCCCGAACTTTCGATAATGTGTGTGAGTCACGTCGGTGTTTACCCATAAAAGAGACCGGGTCAGCGTAGAGCGGTCATTCTAGAGCAAGCTTTGCTACTCTATCTTTGTCAAGTGTGTGATCGAAAGAAAAAACATGGATTCCGAAAAGCGTTTGAAATTAATACAAATTATGGAAACGGCGTTCAAGATTTTATCTGAAAAATCGTCACCGGCAGAAATTGCAAAATGGATTCGACTCGGAACCCAAAATACCAGGCTTTTGAATAAAATCTTACGCAACAACGCCTCAACGATCGGGGAGAAGACAAGAATTTTGACTACAATTGGAATTCTGAAATCGTTGACAGTCAAATTTCAACAATTTCAAAAAGTGGGTGACGGATTACGAAGCCGACGAAGAAGCGATCGAGTACGGTGGGAAGATTTGGAGACAGCTTTCGAGAGCCGAATTCGAACGGGAGCCATTATCAATCTGCAGCATAAAGATTTGAACAGGTTTTTGGAAGATGCGAAACACCTCGTCGTTGCAAGACTGAAGAATATGCTACGAAGAGTGGGAAGTTTAAAAGCAAACTGTGTCTTGTGTTGTAAATTCAATATAACGAAAAACGCTGAACATGTTGTGGAAATGAAATATTTTAACACCAGAAACCAGATCATCCTCCAGCCAGCTGACATACACGGGTGGTTCGAAGAGAACGTTGTGACGTTGCACCTAGAGTGCAAGTCATAACAAACCCCAAACCCGCGGGGAAGAGCCGAACGGGTGAGTCCCGTCCCGTCGGGAAAGACCCGAACGTAACCGAAGCCCACCGACGCTCGGCAGAGCCGAGCGCCAGCGGCATTACGACCACGACCTGCGAAGCAGCAACACGTAAAAGAAGAGAAATTCACGAGAAGCGAAGAGGGAGAGAGAGAGAGAGAGAGAGAGAGAGAGAGAGAGAGAGAGAGAGAGAGAGAGAGAGAGAGAGAGAGAGAGACACCCATACTCACACCGTTACACGCACACCATTATCCACACACGCCGACGACGCCGATCTGCTCCTCCCCTCGCAATACCAACCCTTATTTTTTATTTTAAAGATTTCGGAGTCAAAAAAGGAAAAAATGAAAACAAAATTGACAAAAATTAAAAATTAAAATTAAACACCAGTTTAACCTTAAATAACTTCTGAAGGAGTGATTTAATCAAAAATTCATAAGAGATACTTTTTGTAGAGCGTTCAATTTTACACCGGAATATGCTTTGGTTAGGTTTTTATTCTCAGTTGTTTCTGAGAAAAAAAATTAAAAATAAAAAGTCTAAAAATCCCATGTTATTTAAATGGGAAAAGTAACATGATTTCGGCACGGTTTAATTTGAAAATTAAGAGCTGATTTCGGGTGGATAATTTTTTTTAGGTCAGAAACTAAAACTTCAGTGGGCGATAGCTACAAAAAAATCGATTTGGGAAATAACGGACACCCTAGTGATCAGCCCCCGTTAAAGTCTACAACCCTTTTGTACCTTCCGTAGTTTAAGTCGACTCACCCCCCCGATCGCACCACATGTACCCCCCCCCATTTCACAAATACACACACCAAGTTTTACCTATTATATCCGCCCCGTCTCTAATTGTCTCCCCCCCCCCCCCCCCCCCCATATTATTCGTGCGGACTCGAAACCCGTCACAAATTGGCGCCCAACGTGGGGCCTGAGGCATGCTCCCAGTGTGTGGTTCCACACTTGATTCTCCACTCACTGGTACATGCACAGTGGAGAACAGGGTGGACTGTGCTATTGCTGATCTTTGCCTCAGAACAGAGCTCTTAGTTAATTGAGCCCTGTCATATTCTTCTACGAGTTTCTCGTATTGAAACTCAGCAGGCACTCCGCCTGTTGCATATTTGGCTATTATTTTAAACTTCTCCATTGTTAGCTTTTTATTCTTCATTATGTACTGCTTTGTAACTTTAGAGACAATGGCAGCTCTCATCGATGCCTCTTTCAAGTTCCGTGTAGCTGATACAGAAGCACACATAGCAATTTCTGAAGATGACATTAGTAGGTAATGCCCTCCACTCTGACAGCTTTGATCAATTTTGACAATCACATCTGCCACTCCTTCTCCTAGTTTTGTCGCCAGATTAGGTATGTCATCCCTGCTGAAGATTGCTCCAGCCAAAGGGGTCAACAGTATATGAGGCACTGATGCATTGTAAGCAAACATTGCTAACCGAGAAAATGTTTCGAGGGCTAGCAACCCAGCTTGTTTTAGAGACACAACCATGGGTCTGGCAGCAGAATCCTGTTTGTACTCTGACGTTTCCTGCTTATATGTCGCTACGAATACGACATGTTTAACTGATACCTTAGTAAAGATAAATTTCCAGACTTTATCTGATGTCCCTTTCTTTACTTTTCTTGACTCTGGTCCCACCTCGAAAATTATCTTTGCGCAGAAATCAATCGCCATTGATGGCGACCCTGGACTTAAAGGTTCCATGTAATCGATACAATGGGTTTTAAAGTCAGCTTGAAGTTGGGCAAAGTTAAATTGATCCGCAGCATGCTTCTTTACGAAGTCCTCAGGGGTTATACCTGTTATCTCATAGGTTTTCTCTATGAGATGTGCGGCCAATGCCTCAGGCTTCGAGCCCAAGGCATGGTACTCTATCGACATAATTGCTATACTCAAAATTTGACTCGTAAGCACGAATTAGTATCTCAAAGATATGCTTGAGTTCTGCTTTTCCAACTCTGGCAGTTGTATGCAAGTGGCTTAGCAACTGTCTCCAGTTTTCTTCAGTTTCCTCTACCCTAAATCCTATCAGATCGGGGAGCCTCGATGAAATCGTGCCTCTAGCAATAACCTCGTTCACCTTTACCTCAATCACTGGAGGATTAAAGTAAGCTCCACAAGAACAAATATGGAAATTTGACACGTAACTGCCTGTCTGACTTTTCTTAAAACTATAAACTACAGTATCACTCTCTCTGATGATTTTGTACTCGTACAGATAGTACATAAGTAAGTTGCAGCGTGCTGCTGCTCAAACCAGACTGCTCTATTCTTTGAAATTGTTTCCTATCACTAGCTTAACCCTATTAAGATTATTTTCTTTTAGGTGTGGTGCCCCTTTTCTTCGCCCCAGAACTCTTCTTGCTAGTACCAGGTTCGTGACATTCCTTACCCTCCACCAAATTTCAAATTATATGGTGGGGGAACGTTATATAAGTCAAAAGTGAAAACTTCATCGTCAGTCTGAAGCTGTTCTTTTTCTTGCAAATGAGAAATGCTTTGGAACAACAACGTGAATTGAAGAAACGACTAGAACTGCTCATCAAGAATATTGGAGAAGTAAAACATCTGCTGAAAATCAGATCTGACCTCAATCAACTCACAAGAGATTTTGAGCACATACAACTCGAAAGTAACGATCATGGACTTTTCAAAATTGAACGAAGTCGCTCGCCTGGAGACACTTCTGCCCTTGAAAAAGTTTTCGGACCTCGAAGTATACTTCGAATACCGAGTCAGTGGCGTTCGTCGGGTTAAAACGAAATTTGGTGATAAAATCGTTCTGGACTTGGAGGACTCTTTTACGATTTTTCTACCGAACCGACTGACCAAGGCCCTCCAAGAAGATGAAGATTTGTTCCAGAAGGTGACGACAGCCAGTAAGGAGCTCCGGTTGCATCTACGCTATCTTGGCGGACCGTACGGTCAACTTGAATTCGTATACGTATAATCTGAGTATCACATTCAAATATTCAGTGTCCTGTGGAAGTCGTACGTTCAATAAACAAAAAAAAAGATTGAAATTATGAATATTTTTTCATTTATTGTCTAATGGAGCTTATCGTTGACATACAAGGCTCTCGTAGACCTTTCAACAATACCTTCACATTGAAAGAATTGGCTATAATTTCAATCTACTCGGAAGCATCTCCATCAATGTTTTTCTTCAAGCCACCTTACGAATGGGATTGTCTGGACGTGAAATACAAAAGCCAAAATTCTTGGTTAGAACGCGACTTTCACGGTTTACCTTGGAGCTGTGGAACCATACCGTTTGAGGAAGCTGAGTGGATCATTGAAGACAGGCTGTGCAAAGCTGAAACCGTGTACGTAAAAGGAGAAGAAAAACGAGATTGGTTGCTCAAAATTGTCCCGAAAGTTCAAATCATCGATATGCTGGACTTTGACTGTCCGTCGCTTCAAACCTTGCAAAAAACTTCAGCTGTGTCTCGAAGATGCGACGTTCATACAATACCCAACGCAATCTGTGCAGCACAAAACGTTTTGATACTTCAAAATTGGCTACAAAATTACCATACTGTTCGGATGGCGAGGGTGTACGATTTGTGTTACTGCGCAGAAGCGTCCACAAGAACGGTCCCGCATTTCTGGCGAATATATCATCCTGATTATGATACTGTTGAATAGAATTATTGTACTATCGTTGTGAAGTAATTGTCAACTGTATCCTAAAAATTGTAATCAATAAAACTGTTTTTTAAAGAATATTGATGAAATAATTTTACACCTTCATCTTCACCTTAGCTCTTAAGAGAGAATTTTTTCAATGCAAAGCTTATGTAAGATTCAACCTTGCTCTCCATCCTTGACCAAGCTGTACTCAAACCGAGTTATGTTTTGCATTGCTGGAGCGATAGTAACCCAACACCGCAGATCCTTGGCTCTGAATATATACTACCGCAGCTATCGGTTGACCTTGCACTTTGGTCTTGTCTGAACCCGTCGACAATTCATCATAGAATTCACATTACAGTTACAAGACGCAAACGCAGCTCGAAACCCTCCACCGTTGCTTAGTGGTGTTCGAAGTAGCATTTTCTTAGATTTTAAGACTTAATTCTAGGTACAAAACGTACGTAGGATTAAAGGTATACAAGATGGCTAGACAATAAATGAAAAAATATTCATAATTTCAATCTTTTTTTTTGTTTATTGACCGTACGACTTCCACAGGACACTGAATAATTCTATTCAACAGTATCATAATCAGGATGATATATTCGCCAGAAATGCGGGACCGTTCTTGTGGACGCTTCTGCGCAGTAACACAAATCGTACACCCTCGCCATCCGAACAGTATGGTAATTTTGTAGCCAATTTTGAAGTATCAAAACGTTTTGTGCTGCACAGATTGCGTTGGGTATTGTATGAACGTCGCATCTTCGAGACACAGCTGAAGTTTTTTGCAAGGTTTGAAGCGACGGACAGTCAAAGTCCAGCATATCGATGATTTGAACTTTCGGGACAATTTTGAGCAACCAATCTCGTTTTTCTTCTCCTTTTACGTACACGGTTTCAGCTTTGCACAGCCTGTCTTCAATGATCCACTCAGCTTCCTCAAACGGTATGGTTCCACAGCTCCAAGGTAAACCGTGAAAGTCGCGTTCTAACCAAGAATTTTGGCTTTTGTATTTCACGTCCAGACAATCCCATTCGTAAGGTGGCTTGAAGAAAAACATTGATGGAGATGCTTCCGAGTAGATTGAAATTATAGCCAATTCTTTCAATGTGAAGGTATTGTTGAAAGGTCTACGAGAGCCTTGTATGTCAACGATAAGCTCCATTAGACAATAAATGAAAAAATATTCATAATTTCAATCTTTTTTTTTGTTTATTGAACGTACGACTTCCACAGGACACTGAATATTTGAATGTGATACTCAGATTATACGTATACGAATTCAAGTTGACCGTACGGTCCGCCAAGATAGCGTAGATGCAACCGGAGCTCCTTACTGGCTGTCGTCACCTTCTGGAACAAATCTTCATCTTCTTGGAGGGCCTTGGTCAGTCGGTTCGGTAGAAAAATCGTAAAAGAGTCCTCCAAGTCCAGAACGATTTTATCACCAAATTTCGTTTTAACCCGACGAACGCCACTGACTCGGTATTCGAAGTATACTTCGAGGTCCGAAAACTTTTTCAAGGGCAGAAGTGTCTCCAGGCGAGCGACTTCGTTCAATTTTGAAAAGTCCATGATCGTTACTTTCGAGTTGTATGTGCTCAAAATCTCTTGTGAGTTGATTGAGGTCAGATCTGATTTTCAGCAGATGTTTTACTTCTCCAATATTCTTGATGAGCAGTTCTAGTCGTTTCTTCAATTCACGTTGTTGTTCCAAAGCATTTCTCATTTGCAAGAAAAAGAACAGCTTCAGACTGACGATGAAGTTTTCACTTTTGACTTATATAACGTTCCCCCACCATATAATTTGAAATTTGGTGGAGGGTAAGGAATGTCACGTGGTTGATATCAAATACGTATGTTTGTGTATGCGCGCGCACCTTTTAGCATTCTTAGAGCGATAGTAACCCAACACCGCAGATCCATGGATTTGAATGTACCGCGGCTATCGGTCGACTTTGGATATCAAACCGACATCCGAGTAAGTGAAAAATAATTCTCAGAACCATTAATTTTGGAATGTCGCGTGGTTGATAACGTGTAAAAGGAATGTGAGGTGGTTGATGTTACACATCAGCGATATTCGAGTGGATAAAAAACAATTCTCGGAACTATTAATTTTGGAATGTCACGTGGTTGATAACGTGGGAAAAGAATGTGGGGGTGGTTGATGTTACACATCAGCAGTCCTACCGTGGGAAAGGAATTTGGAGTGGTTAATGTTACACATCAGCAGTCCTATCGTGGGAAAAGAATGCGGGACGGTAAAAAAGTTCTCGGCCCCGCTGCGCCCTCTACCGTTGGCAGGCGAGCACTACAGACTTCGACCTTCGGTCGGTAAGATTGTCGGTGAAACAGCATCATTTGGACCTTTTACCGATAAGAATTGTCGGTAAGGTAGTGCGATTTTTTACCGTCGACCGATACAACTGTCGGTAAGGTTGCATGTTTTTGATTTCTAGTCGGTACGATAGAGCACGTTTCATCTGACGAGAGTGGGGGTAACCTTCAAGGGTTTGTGTCTGGGGTACGCGGAGCGGCTCGGTCGGTAAAGAAGGTACTCAGAACCGGCCTTGCTTAACTACTAACAATACTGTGTCATTGTTCAAATGATGACCGGGCAGCCACTTGGGATTCTAGTCATTGTTAATGGATAATACCTCAGTTACAGAAATCTATTTCAAATTCTACCGTTACTGCGCTTCAGCTGTTATCTTTCGTTTAGAAAGCTTTACTTCATGATGAGGTTTATCAAATAATTAAACGTAAGTCCTCTTTAAAAAATTTATTTGTTTGTAGAAGAATATATAGTCATAATTTATATGTTACTGTATTTAATTAATACATTTTAGTTTTCTGTAGAGGATCCACAGTTACGGCCGAGACGTCAAATTTGTTTTTGACTTTACTGACCTTCGACACCGAGGAACTACAAATAATTTCGAAATAAGGTCGACAAATCTATCAACATTACTAAAATAAGTATTCCCAATATCTTACAGTAAGTCTGACAATAACATTTTATCTAAAGTCGAAAGCAAAACAATGAATAATCAACTTCAAAGTTATTCGTCAAAAGTTCTCATTATGGCTTTCCAATTACGGGTTGGTAAAGATATTTTCGTCAGCGGTAAGCAATGATAAATTTTAGGTGATCCCCGCAAATTTCGTATACTTATTCTCACGAGTTATTCAAAATTATTGTGCACTCCATACAACCACTAGGGAGATCTACCAAATTATAATAAATATAGATAGTTTCACATACTTCGTTCGAATACCATTAACGTCAATAGCATGTTTACCGTCGATTCTTCGTATCGGTCACAAGTAAGAGGTGAATTGCTCGACAGTTTCGGACTTTCAGAGCTGCTTTGCTGTGGCTCAACCCGCTCAAGTTGTGTGTGTGCAGTGCATTACACAAGCCGTCTCAGTCAACGGTGTGTGTATGCAACGGACGGGGCCCATGGAAATTGCGCTCGGCTGTGGCCACGCCTCACCGATTTAGCGGCGATAAGAGTCGAAAATTAGTGTTAGCTCCATCTTATATCACTGAATTTTCGCGGGGTAAAACATTAGTATATGTATAGAGCTTAACCACGGAATAGCACTCCGTGAGCTTAACCAACAACGGAGTTGCAGTTGCTGTTTTGTTGTAGGTGAAATAAATTTCAGCGAAATCTAATTATAAGTGCCGTGAATCGTTAAACAACCGAAATGCTATCGCATTTGTTTCAGCGGAAACCATGCGACGTTGTGAGTGTATGAATACGTGTGTAAGCTGTAAAACAATACTTTATAATAATTTTTTTCATTGATTTCGATTCAACTGTGATCTAACGCTGCTATTTCACTCAGATCAGTTTTAAATCAGGAATAATTTCGTCACAAAACATTCGAGAAGTATTTTCTCGTCTTCGAGAATTCATCCCGTGAAATTCACTTGTACGTGTGCACATGCGGTAGTGTAAGAAAAATAAAAGGCATTGCTATAATTGATTCAACAGTACGGAAGATTCAAAGCCGATTACTTACACTTTACCTCTTGCTTCTGTAACACACAAGCCTTGCTAAAAATGTCTATTTTACGACTTCAGAATTTTCGTTTCAATTCCTAACCATTAAAATAAACTTGCCCACAGTACTTTTTACAAATTTAAAAAAATATATGTGTATCATGTGAATGTGATTCGAATATCAACAGCAAAGGTAACTTCTACTTGTCACAGTGATTTTTCAAAAAAAAAAAGAAAAACGAACCGAACGATTTGGTCCAATTTTTTTACGTCAAGACTGTACTAATTCATATCACGCATTAATTATTGGAAAAACTCTCAGCAATAATTTTTATCAAGGCAAACCTTGGTTTAAAGTTTAAAAATGGAAGGTGTGAAATTTTTAAATAGACTCGAGACTTACAGTATTTTTTTACAATCATGAATACAGTATTTTTTCATATTTATAAAATTGACTTGATAATTTTATTTTTGCCCGCGCCTGAAAATGAATATCATACGTTTGTCATGTGAGATTATCACGGTCTTATCATTATCTTATCCAAGTAACCGACATATCTCCCACTATAGAGATAGATTTCCCTACTCCTAGTGCTTCCTTTATGAAATCTTTCAGTGAAGCAAACAGTTTTGTCATTAACGACTGGCAAACGAGTACAGATTATTTTGTGGAAGACAGTTTTTCGCTTTTCAACGACTGTATAAAGATCGTAAGTTACTCAATGTACGTAATATAAATATAAGTAGATATCGGAAAAATATTGGATAACCGTAGTTGTTGATATATCTTCCGGGTTTACCTATGAATTCATGTATTTCATAGAATCAAAGAAGTGGCAGATCTTATTGAACATTGGTGAACCATCCTAAGAAATTCCTACTCGGATGGATTTCAGCACGAAGAATATTATTGAACGAAATCTTTCTTATCAAATTTTATCATGTAATTAAATTTCAAACCACCGAACTGATCGGACCCAAAATTTAATCAGTTCTAACGTACCAAGAGCTACGCCAATTAGCAATAAGACTAACCAATTGTATTGTAAAGTAATCAGTATCAGATAATGCATTGGCAAGATAGGATCATTTTTATTTATTTTTTGATTTTATTGTCGATACTTGACGGTCTATAAATGGAGATAATTTAGTAAATTATTTATTTATTACGTAAATTATAGTTATTGAACAAACTATTTATACTCTAAGTGATTCTATAAACACAGGCAAACTGAAAATTCATTTCTTTATTTTCGGGATGATTACAACAACTCATCCTCACTTTCGTATTTCTTCGGAAATAGGAGAACAGAAAATAGAAACGAATTTTTTTATCCATTATTGTTGCAAACGTTCTTCAAAATCTTTTTCATATAAATCATAAAATCGTCCATGACAAATTATATTTAAAGAACCGTACTTGAACCAAACACCATGGGTTCCGAAATCGTTTTAAACCAGATTTGATCGCTCGATTACAATGGCTAACACCGGTAAGATACGGCAACTACAAAGTCCAGCGATTAGAATAGTATTTGAACATACTTCTGATGTATTACGAAGTTTTACATGCGTAAAAGATTTTTCAATCGACCTTCGCTGACTACGATCACCCAGGGCTATAATTTGTACGAAAACCTCTTTATAACATTAGTTCAACGCTACAACATTAACGCGGTATCGTAATGCCGTTGTAAGTGTGCATGAGAGATCTATCTAACTACGTATAATCATCTATGCTTATACGTACTTTATCCATACAACGATAACCATCAGTGCCATAACATATAGTAAACATGCCCGGCAAATGTATAAATTAACTTTCACCTATGGAATATACGTTTCCAATATTTATTGAAGGTCACGATGTCTGAATCTGATGTTCAGATAATGTTTTACAAGACATTTGTATTTGATACAAAAATATAAAGTTGCCTGACAACATTTCACTTACCTGTATACTGCATACAGGCTGTTAGTAAATAAGTGTGTAAGATCGAAGGAGCGATGTAGTGTACTCGTGGTGGGAGACATTGCGTCCAGGAGATCTCCGTAATGCTGCCTCTCCCCCCCCCCACTTGTTCAAAAAAATTTGAAAAAATCATAGATTCAAGAGCTATTTATTGGCTCTATAGTGCTACCAATCGCGATTTATGAGCTCGCTTCTGTTATAATAACATCAATTTTGAAATGGGGGGCCAGCTTACCGGAAAGCTAACCCCGAAGTGAAAAAAAAAATTTTGAATTATTTTGACCACGTGAGAGTTAGAAGCTAATTAGGAGGTCCTGATATACGTTAGAAACAATGCCGTAAAAACAACCCCTGTGGATATATCCACGCCCAATCACGATAAAAGAAAAAAAAGATTTTTGATTCAAAATGATGAATACTGGCATGTAGCGTGGTTTAGGAGCTTTTAAATACCAACGATTGCAATTTTCAGTCTTCAACTATTAGTGAATAACAAAAAAAAAAAATACCCTTAGAATTCATTACAGCGAATTCTGTTTGACGGCAAAATCTTCAGCGAGTTAAAAACTAACAGGACCCGGGTAACAATCTCAGGTGGCAACTATATGGCGTCTACATGGCCAAACCAACCTAGCTATGTGGTCGCAATGTAGCCAGTTCGTGGTTTTATCCCGGCATATACATGGCAACGACAACCAACACATATGGCAAACATGAGGTTTTGATATGGCATATTTTTATGGCTTATTGATGGTTTCGAGGTGGTGGCTATATGGCCAAAATAGTCAGCTTCAATCTGGTTTTAACCAAGCTCTCACAAGGCCAAGCTCCCATGCGGCTATATCAAAATCAAGTAGGTGCTGGCTAGTTTAGCCACCTGGATGCCATGTCGAAACCTAGAAGTAACTGAGAAAATTCGCCAGCTCGCTGCCATACGGTTGCCGCATAAGTTGGTTGTCGTTGCAGAGTAATAGCCGGGAAAAAACCACGAATCCCTCACATGACGGCTGCACAGCTATAACCGGATCTAGCTATGTAGTTTGCGTACTTCCGCTACCTAGCCGCCACCTCGAAATGAAGAATTAACCATGAAGGTTTGCCAAGTCGCTGCCATACGGCTGCTTTACGAGCTCATTATAAATGCGATATATAAATACAAGAATGACATTTTTTTTCATCGTGGAAGTGCAACTGCATGAATTTATAGCACAATTTATGATATAAATTGTTATGATATGAACTTGTACATTATACATCAAGTACCTCTATATGTATAATGTATATATATGTGCAGTAAACCAAGTCGAACTGAGGACGTCCAAAACGTAATTAACACGAATTAAAAAAAATTAACATAAATTAAAAAGAATCGTCACATACCTAATTCATTTAAATTCTATTTATAATTTGCTTCAATTCGCATTGATTTCGTTTTTTTGACGTACTCAAAAAGGTACGTTCGATTGAATTCATCTGTGCTTACTAGGTAGTATATATACTTTTTTGCGAAAAAACTTTACGACAAATGGATACTTCTGCATGAAAGTTATACGGCGGTATGAAATACCATGGAAAACAAGTTAGAAATATATATATATGTAGTCTAATTGATTATCAGTACATGTGTTATACTCAAAATTGTTGTACCAAGGCCCTTGAAAATATTAGGCCTATAGCAACATTTTCGTTATTCGTAATAATGACAAATCAAGAAAGGCTAGCGAAAAAAATTTTATGAAAATTTATCAGGCTCCACGAGCCTTTTATAAGATCAATTAGTCGAGTGAAATGCCAATAAAATCAATTATTCGTCACGAACCAGACGCAAAAAGACAAAAACGCATTAATAAATCATGTCAATCGCTCGAAAACCCAGTTTGATTCAACCAATCATTTCAAATATATGCTTAAGTCCAAAATAAAAATGTCAGGTTTAAAAATAACATACATGTTGATCCAAACCATGGAGACTTTTTTATGGAAGATATTTATTCATAAAAAACTTCTAAATGAAATACTATTATGTCACACTATTAGCCGGTGCTGCTGCCGCTCTCGCAGCGCACGCCGCGTTCCTATTTTTTCGTCCTTCGCCACGATCACGTGCGCCAATCAGATAGTGGCCCACGAGGCGCAGAATATCTTTTTCACTCTGCCTTCAAACTTCTGATTTTTCATACAATTATGAATGAACTGTGATTAACTCCTAGTCGAGTATTATTTGCAGTCAAGGTTAAGTGGCCCGATCCTTTGAAAACTAAAGAATAAATTAACCAGCAAATGAATATTTCTTTCCTACAGCATGTAAATTTTTTACCGCAAAAAAAATTATTAAAAATGAAAAAAATTGTTGTTTTTTTTTGTTAAGATGTAATATCAGCCTACACTTTCCGAAACCACCAAGTATCATCAGATTGACGCTCTAAAAACGTTAACACTCCTGCTTGATGCAGGAAAACATCACTCTCGTTGTTCAAAGAAGCACTGATTGCCATTTCAATTCCGTTAATCAATACGTTTGTTGGTAATCGATGTGTCCATTCCTGCGGTACTTTTATTGTAGATGTAATCTGAACGTATTCCATGTCTGAGGAGACAAAAAAAAAAAAAAATAAACGCACATCTGAAATCTTGTTTGCCGATAGCAAAAACGTTGAAAAAAAAAATTGTGATATTCTGATACAACTCACCCAGGCGGGCTGCCACACCCGCCTGGTAAACGATAACGTCATTTCGAGGGTTGTTATCGTCGTTACGGTCACCGTTCGCCATGTGCACCCTCATTGCCAACCTTACTGATTGTACCAGAAAATCGTGAGGTATTTCGAATATCCACTCTATAGGCACCCGCACATGTTCTAAAATGTTCACGTACTCCATTTTTTGTTCTTGAAAATAATCTGAAAAAAAATGCACACCCATTAAATTATTTCCATTCACTGAAGTAAAATCGAAAATTGTTGTACACTCAAGGTAAAAAAAAACTGTATAAGTGCACTGATTTCAATCACCCACCTTGACGGTTTGCAAGCTGAACTGTTAATGAATTCATCAGACGGACGGAGCACCCCACTCTTCGTACAGCTTCTTTATATGTTTTAGGTTCACGATTAAACTAATACCAAATCATGAAGTGGTTGACACTTGTCGGTTACGTTTGCAGGATATATCCTTCTCACTCTGCCCTACTGCTCTAGTGCGTAGGCCTCGAAATCGTGAAACTGACACCGTGGGCAAAGTAAAACATCCCCGTAACGCTCCTGGAAAACGATATCTACTAAGCCTATCACAGTTCCATGTATAACTCTAGCGATTAGTTCACTCTCACAGCTCTCTCTCGTACATGAGGCGTGAGAAACTCCTTCGCCAAATTCCAAGAACTGCCTTCCTATCTTCCACGCGCTGCAGGTTCGTTCGAGTAATATCTTGAAATTTTTTCCGCTGAATAATATTGCATACGGTTGTTCCCGAATTTTCGGTAATGTGTGTGAGTCACGTCGGTGTTTACCCATAAAACAGATCGTGTCAGCGTAGAGCGATCATTCTAGAGCAAGCTTCGCAACTCTATCTTTGTCAAGTGTGTGTGTGATCGAAAGAAGAAGAAGAAACATGGATTACGACAAGTTTTTGAAATTAATACAAATTATGGAAACGGCGTTCAAGATTTTATCTGAAAAATCGTCACCGGCAGAAATTGCAAAATGGATTCGATTCGGAACCCAAAATACCAGGATTTTGAATAAAATCTTACGCAACAACGCCTCAACGATCGGGGAGAAGACAAGAATTTTGACTACAATTGGAATTCTGAAATCGTTGACAGTCAAATTTCAACAATTTCAAAAGGTGGGTGACGGATTACGAAGCCGACGAAGAAGCGATCGAGTACGGTGGGAAGATTTGGAGACAGCTTTCGAGAGCCGAATTCGAACGGGAGCCATTATCAATCTGCAGCATAAAGATTTGAACAGGTTTTTGGAAGATGCGAAACACCTCGTCGTTGCAAGACTGAAGAATATGCTACGAAGAGTGGGAAGTTTAAAAGCAAACTGTGTCTTGTGTTGTAAATTCAATATAACGAAAAACGCTGAACATGTTGAGGAAATGAAATATTTTAACACCAGAAACCAAATCATCCTCCAGCCAGCTGACATACACGGGTGGTTCGAAGAGAACGTAAAGCAAAAAGTGTTGGCCAAGGTGGAAGATTTTCAAGAGAGAGACTCTGGCTGGTCGCTGACCGAAATAATCAATTTGACTGTAAATATCAACGAGTACGTGCCACTGCGAGGCGGTGTGTTCACATACACACCACTACCCAAAGATATTCAAGATAAGAAGGCTGTCGTCAACATCCGCAACAGAGACGCGTATTGCTTCCTCTGGTCGGTCACCGCAGCCCTCTTTCCAGCCAACAACAATCCCAGCGAAATCACTTCATATCCACATTTCAGCTCAGTGTTACAATACGACGGTTTGCATTTTCCAATGTCTTTAGACCAGATTCCAAAATTTGAGAAACTTAACAAACTTTCAATTAACGTTTATGGTATAGATAGTACGGAAAAACAAAAGCGTAGTGAAATTGTACCCATTTATTTGAGTCGAAACAAGTCTGATAAGCCTACAATCCATCTTTTAGTAATAGAATCTGAAAACGACGATAACGATGATAGTATGGAAAATATTGAAAAGAATGTAACACATCATTTTGCATAGATTCGGAATTTATCGCGGTTGACAAGTTCCCAAATTTCCAAACGCTCACATCAGACGTGGTTGTGCGATAGGTGTCTATCTCATTTTAATTTCGAAAGATGTTTGTTGAAGCACCGAGTTGATTGCATGAATTCGAACAAAACCAAAGTTATCTTACCAGCAGAAAAGGACAAGATTCTCAAGTTTTCTTACTTAGGGCTGCCTTTAATCATCGATAGCGTTTACAAAGTTCTGACGTCGGTGCCATGATGTTAAGCCTGCAGAGATGAAATTAAGATTTCTGAAAACTGTAATGAGGTCAAAGCACTCCTAAATTTTTATAAATTTTTTCTTCCAATATTAAATTTTTTATGATTATTCAAATCTACTGGAAAATTTGCATTTTTTCAAACTCGATAAGATAGGCCGATTTTTCTCTATTTGTTTTACAGCTCTTCAAACATTTTGATCAAACAAACGAACAAACAAAATTTGGAATGAGAAGTAAGATTTTGGAGAATTTTCTTAGAAGTTATCAGGCGTAGACTATCATTGAAACGATCTGTACATTCGTGAAATTGTCTCCAGCTAGTAGAAGAGGCCGGGATGGGCAGGGGGATTTACGCGCCAAACGACGCGCCAAGAGACGCGCCAAGCGACGCGCCAACTGATGCGCCAAAAGACGCGCGTCTTGAATCGCCGATTTTGATCGTATTTAACGTAAATATTAAGGACCAATTCAAAAATATAATATCAGTCAAGAGAATGGAAATTAATTCTAATTTTTATTTTTCAGATTTCGGTCAAGTCGCTGATCCTGAAGAAAATTAATTTCATCGAACAGCATATATGACCGTTATATTTGCTAGATTTAGACGCTAGCCACATAAAAGTAGGTGGATAAAATCCCCACAACTTCGGCCTCCCCTATTTATAATTGTATAGCCCCGTAATTGAGGTAATTCCAAGATTTCTATTTTCTACAGATTCTAGGGTTCCCGGTTGGTGTAGATATTCCGGTATGTGTTGGGCTGTGGTTGAATTTCGATCAAATTTGTCAAGTTATTAATGTCACCTGGCGTTTTTTTTTATTAATAATGGGATTAGAATAAGTACGAGCGTCGCAGATCGTAACACAATCATTCATCCCGACTCAACCATTTCACAATGAAACTATATGGAAGAATGTTTAATAACGTGAAATTGTACTTACCAAATATCACCCGTCTGGCACAACACTAAAACTGAATTTAACGGTAGATGCGTATATGCGCAAAGAGCACGGCGAAGACTGGTTACAGATGAGGGAAAAATGCAGGCTCGCCCCTGAGTCGAGGCCAAGGGTCGCGTCGCGCCATAAATGCCACATGTCGGGAAATTCCCGGCGCGGTCAAACCGTTGGCCCTCGGCTGGCGCGGCGAGGCCTGGACACGCGAAATTTAACTGTAAAGGGCAATAGTTGTTAAAAGACAGAAATGGAGAAAAGGAAATATTTTAATGATTTTTCGCCGGCTTGCCGGTGGCGGGTGTCCGCCACATCACCCCCCTGCTAGTGATGGAGTCACGAAAAGCCGCCTTGCAGGCTGATGGTGAGCTTAAAGCTGAATTTGTAAGTAACTTGAAAAAATATTTGGAGTGGAAACAAAATACCAAAAGTTACATTATAATGGGAGATTTTGATATTGACCTAATAAAGCTTAACAATGGCGATGCAAAACTTGGATGGCGATGCAAGGTGGCAGCCAGGTAAATGCCAGGTGGTGGCGGGAGCTAGCGAGGCCATGCGGGGCCATGTAAATCTTGGATGGCGGCGCAAAGTGGGAGCCAGGTAAATGCCAGGTAGGAAGCCTATGACGTATATAAATCTGACAGCCATATGGGTTAGCCGTGTAGTTTATATCACGGAACCACATGGCCAGCCAAGGTAAATTAGCCATAATAATGCCATGTCAGAAAAACATGTTAAAGCCCTGTAGCCGCTACATAGTTTTCGAACATCGACCTGCCATATAGTCAGCCACCAGCATTGCCATGCTAATGCTACATGGCTTCAATGTGGCTTGTGGCTTGGCCATGTAAAAATGTTACTCGGGGATATGCATAATTTAATTTTTGAGCTATTCCACCCTGATCACCCCCTGCTCTAATTCGTTTTCAATCATCGCAGAGAACTACCCGTAATATTCGTCGCAGCGAATTCTTTCTTATGGCAAAATGTTCAGCGATTTGAGAGCCAGCCGGATATGCAACATTTGATTTTTCAGTCACATTCACTTCAGCTGACTTACCAATTTAAGAGTTCTTAGAGTACGTTAAGTTTGATACCTTCTACACCTTACTTAATCTTTTACCTCCAGCTCACATTCGTTGCCAATTACTATATGGAAACCAGATTTTCCTCTGGATTTGAATAAATCATCCATCTTGTGAGTGTATGTAGAAATTGATTGAATGTTCGTTCGTATTGTGTTTAAATACCAGTAAAAGGCCCTCTCAAATCGGTAAAACTTTTACCGAGCTTGTTGACTTATCTTTAAACACACATATACTAGTATTCAGATATTTTTATTCCTTCAAGAATATCTACGAGTCAACTGCTGAAGAAGTAGGTGAATTTTGGCAACTTATGTCTCGGCGACCAATCATTCAATTCGATTGGGTTTGTTTTTTTTTATTTAAAAGTGTGTAAGTCGAGCGTCATTTTTATACATTTTAAATTAAATTCAATTAATAGGAAGGATTGTTATTGACAATAACGTCAACCATTTCGGTCGGTGACATGTTTTGCGATGCCCATTATTCCAAGTTGTCAGTTGAACTGAACCAAACAAACCAAATGCATTTTTCAAATCCAATACATAATGCTCGTTGCCACGGTCCCACTTTTTGAAAAATTATTACATTTTCTCTTCTGGATCTATTGCCAACTCGGAATCGTGAGAAACTAATAGTTGCGATCAATTTTGAGGGTAGGTTTGTACTTGCAGGTGACTAATTAAACCAGGGAGGGGGATATGAGGGGGTACATTGAAACTCATATTATGCATATCCTGTTAGCTTTTAGATCGTTGTACATTTTGCCGTAAAAAAGAATTAGCTGCGATGAATATTGGGGGTACTTCTCTAATGATCGAAAACAAATTGGAACAGGGGTTGTCGGACGGAAGTATCTCAAAAATCAAATTATGCATATCCTTATGCTTTTAACTCGCTGAACATTTTCTGTAAAAAAGGATTCGCTGTGATGGATTCTAAGGGTGTTTCTTTTTTTATTTTTCACGAAGGGTTGAAAATCAAAGATTACAATCGTTGGTATTTAAAAGCTCTTAAATCACGCAACATGCCAGTACTCACCTTTTTTTTTATCCGTGATTGGGCGTGGATATATCAATATATCCATGTGGTCTTTCCTTGCTCTTAGAGCTATTATTAATGCTCCAATTGTTATTCTTCTATCCTCTTGTGATGGTCCACATTGATGAACTTCTCTTTCTAAGTATGCTGAAGTTCTCGAGAATTCTTCAGGATTAGTCAAGTCTCTTTCCTGCCATTGAACTTGTGCAATAGAACCATTTACTGATTCTGATATTTGCGTTGACAGTTTAAGTACTTTTTCGGTCGTTTGCATGAAGTCTGAGATCCTTTCGAATAAACCTTTGTTTATCTTAAATTGGTTATCTTCAGCTCCAAAGTCGTCTCTGACGACACCAGCGCCTTCTAGTACTTGACGCTGTTCAGCTGTTAAGGCTGTTGCTCTCGACCATCCTAGCAGGTTCTTTGTTGGTAGTCCTGCTTCTGGCTCTTCTGGAATCAGTCTATCAGGTAAATTCCAGGTGGGATTCCTTGTTGGATCTAGTGTATAACTTAGATCTTCTAAAATGGCTTGCGCGACGATGGCTGGCGCTGGAGAGGTTTCGTATTTGTAATGAGTGTTTGCACTCACTCTCCCAAAGTCGCCAGTTCTGTTCGGCCATGTTGGAAAAACAATACGATATTTGGTTGTCGCATTGTCTTGGGTGTCTCCCACTGATCGTAAGTATTCGTCAACCGGTGTTGGGACTGGGTGACGAGCTCCTTTTACATAGGTTAGTAACCTTTCTTCATTGAAGGTAGCTTCGCCACGGTGCACTTTTATCGCGATTTTCCGCGAATATAGGTGTTGAGTGCAGTACCAAACGAACATCGATTTGGACACAAACTTAGCGAAGTTCTTGTCTACAGTGTGAATTACATCATACTGTCGCTCCACTAATGGGATAAATCCCTCGAATGTATCGGCAAACTCGTTCCTTGCTGCATACGGTGTTAGTCCCTCGAAACCTTCCGCATCGAAGTCCAACCACATTGGGTCGTTCTTTGGAATGGTTTCTACGGTTGAGAGTTTCTTAGGCTGAGGTCTTGCACTGGTGTCTGGCTTAGGTGCTCTTGCTCCTCCTCTGTTTGAGGAAGATGTATCTTCTGTAGCTGATGGTAAATTATCAGTTGTTTGTTGCTGTTGCTGTTGACTCATATTGAAAATATGGTGTACAACTTTTGTTAGCCGAGCTCCGCTCTATACCTCAAAGAATCAAATTGAAAATATAGGGGTTATTTTTACGAATTGGTTTCTGACGTATATCAGGAGCTCCTAAACGTTGAGAGAAATCCTTTATTCACGGCGTGATTTTCAGCCTGTCTCGATCTGGAATTTGTGGGTCGTGCCAGCTATCACTATGCGTGATTTGAATAATTTGATCGACACACACTTTAGTTTAAAATACACCTTTATTAATAATGATATGGTCTTTATATTGGTTTCCGAGATATGGGTTTTTTTTATTGTTATTTACTCGGTTAGTGCACTAAAGTTCGGAGCTTCTGAATACAAGTATTCTATAGCAGACTGATCTATGACGTTTTTTGGTTTCGAGGTGTGCAATGGTTTCGAAGTCTGAATCAGTTCTGTTTCTTTTAATGTCTGAAGTGATTCTAATTTGCCACTGTCTAGTTCGGAAAGGATCTTGAATAGTGGGAGAACTGGAAGAGACTCCTGATTGGTTTTTGGCTACGTCAGTGTAAGACGATTGGTCTTGAAGAGGCCAATCGATGCAATACTGACAAGATAATTAGCTGCAAGAATGCATATTTGAATTCTAAGAATGATACTTTGTGAACTGCTCGTCTTGTCTTTTCTCACGTTCCTTAAATTTGGTCAGTGAGAGATCGTGAGCCTGAGTTGAAATTGAAGATATAAAATAAAGAAATGAAAATGATAAATGAACGATTGTCGGTGCGAGACCATTGCACACCAAGATGGTGACTAAATCTTAACTTAAAGGCTATGGTGTGAGCATGTGTGCTTTCTTATGGTAATTACAATTGCAATTGCACGTCGATAGGTTACGATACCGAGCGAGTACAGCCATAATTATCGGCTGGGACGTAACAAATCTATGATTTTTTCAAATTTTTTTGAGAAAGTGGGGGGGGGGGGGGTCGGAGCAGCTTTACGGAGATGTTGAGGCGGTGAAAGGTATCGAAAGTCACGGGTAAAACGCCTAATTATATAATGGCAACCAAGCTCACCCAACTAATGTTTCACAGCTATTCCACAGAGCAACAAGGCACAGCTTACGAATTTCCGATTACTGGAATATCCATCTATACCAGGAGCATAATGCATCAACCTTGCTCAGGAGCAAGTCAATATACGCTTCGCCTGTGACTACCCAACACGTCTTACAGACTTATGATGCTAATAATAAAATTTGCCTTAGGTTTCATTAAAAGAGGAAAAATTAAAATACGTAATCCATTTTCTTTTAATCCATGTATCAACAATTGAATAACGTTAGAATTGGAAATCGAATACTTATATAACATAGCTTCGATCTCCCTTGCTAATTGACGCGAGCCTGATGAAATGAAATTGCATTTTGAGGTTTCTCAAAAACTTTTGACCATGTAATGTAAAGACAAAGTATTTGTCGCGTTGTGAATTTCATGAGGCACATAAACGCAATCTACGTTTACCAATCTCAAATTCAGCTGAATTGGCCATCCAGTGGCTGGAGCTTGCCTTACCAGTGCTTATTGCAAGGACTATCGCAACCACCAAGCGATAAAAATTAATAATAATAACCAAAATAATATAGTAATAATAAACCCAACAATAATAATAATGATAATCATGGTTAAATTTCCCTTTTTTCCGCAAGCCTTACGATCCAGGAGACAAAGATGACACCTCCAATTTTGTACTCCACTGATGCCAGTCCACCGTGCCGTGGAGTTTTGTTAGCAGTAGCAGCTGCAGGGATCAAACTCAATGTTCAAGAAATACATCTTATGGATGGTGAGCATCGCAAGGAAGAGTTTCTCAAGGTAATGTAACTGTGGTGAGAATATAATTCCCAAGGTTTGACAGATGTTATTATTTATCATTGTCAACATTTGTTTGATCAGATGAATCCACAGCATACCCTGCCAACTTTGGACGATGACGGTTTTCACATTTGGGACAGGTGAATGAACTTTCATGATACTTTCGTCTTTTCACAGTACTTTCATGTGTACTGCAATATCCTCGCGAACAATATTTATTCGCATTTGTCACACACTAGTGTGATCAGTGAATTGTACTTTTGCTCGTAAGCTTCAGAGATTTGCTTAACTGTCTAGAAAAGAATGAAGCTAAATGACCACTCTAACCATAAGAAAAATCGGGAAAAAGTACAGTTAAGAGGTAATTTTCTGTTTGCTAATCTTTCAAAAACACACTCTATAACTTTCATTTGGGAGAAATTCAGCAAAAAAAAAAAAAAACAAACTTCAAAATGTGCCCCGAAAAAAAATCTATCAGCATCGATTAAATATTACATATTACACTAGCAAGAAACATATCCCAGGTCGATCTCTCCGATTAATTTTTTTTTTTTTGTTATATTTTGTAGTAGACTAAATATTAAGCAACACGTATTTTTTTTTTTTGACTACCATTAAACATATTAAAGGGGTGAACATGACCCCCAAAGATGATTATCCAACGGGGTGATTTCTTGGTGCGTTTGATGTATTTGAAACAGAGTAACGCTGAAATGTTTTACTAATGAATATAAACATTTCAGCGTTGGTTTCATTCAAATCTATCAAGGGTATCATGAAATCACCCCATTGGGTGCCCATCTTTTGGGGTCATTTTCACCCCCTTATTACAAACGAAATCAAGTTGAAGAGATTAACCTGTGATACCATCCTTGTAAAGTTTCTAAATTACTTTAGCATTTTATTCTACATATACAAAAAAAAAAATAATATTAATAATCAAACTAACTGAATCTTTGATTCGCTGTGCGGGTACAAATAATCAAGTAATTAATTATCAGTGTGTTGAGTGTAAAAACTGCTGATATCAGCTCAAATTGCTTATAAGTTAAATAATTTTTTCCATACACTGAATTAACAATGAATTACTCATCACTCTGAAAGTGTCCATTCGCTCCTTATTTCAATTTCAAGACAAGGGTCCATTTAGTCCTGTTCTCCTCTGCTCACAAGTTTACCTGCAAACTGGTGGAATTGCCATGTTAAAATAAACAGGGGCAGGGCCAGAAAGCTCATTTAGAAAGGGCAATTGAAAAGTAGACGATTTTTATAGGCAATCTATAAGCCCACTCATGGTTAATTAGTCATCACTATTTTTAATCACTTACTAATAACTGCATAGATACATCTATGTAAACAGTGCACGAGGAAGGACTGGAATCTAAAATATCTCGAATGGGAAACGTTTCACGATAAATTACTGAAGACTAAACGATTTGGATTTTGGATAAGAAATCAAAATGGAGGATATTGGATGCGACCTCACTTGCCGGCCTTGTCAGGCCCAAATTGATGTTTTCTGAATGTTACTCCCTCGCCCCACACACACCTACAATAACATCAAATTGGAAATAATTTTTTGTATTTGAACATCTGTTTTTCATTTTGGGCTCAGGATTCGATTTGGGTCTACGAATCCCAAGTCATTTCTTCTAACAAAAACTACCCGTTTTATATTAATAGGCCGCATATCTTATGTCTCTTGATTAATAATAATGTAAAGGCACATCCAGATGTTCATGATTTTTTATCCAAAAAAAGAAAGCTGACAGATTGAAAGATCGACTGTTACCTTACTGAGCCCCGAGGGAGCCTGAATCCGAATGGAAGACGTACATCCGAAAGTGAAAAATTCTGAATCTAAATCTGCTATGAGAAAGCGAATTTCATTTGAAAAACATTAATTCTCGTTTTATTGCGTCAGTAAACAATTCCAAATCCAATATCGGATGCATCTCATTCCTCGTCTAAAGTCCTAAATATTTTGTCCCCAGCAATATTTTGTGAAATCTTTCCAATTCGAGATATCTAGGGATTCCGTCTTTTGGAATAAAACCTATATAATAAAGCAGACACACAATAAAAATATGTGCGTTGCATAAGTGCTTATAACGTTCAACTGGCCCACATCAATACATAAATTGCCAGATAATGTCAATTCTTGAAATTTCAATATGACTATTGGCATTGGAGGTCATTCCGCACGGGTAAGACAGCCACCCCCATCTCTTGATTTGACCCCTGAGAATAAATGGATTATATTATTTTTAGTCACTATGATTTAGAAAAATTTATGTTACATTTGTTTTAACTATGATTTTGATGTTGACAGCCACGCAATCGTCACGTATCTGGTCGATAAATATGCAAAGGACGATTCAATGTATCCGAAGGATCTCCAGAAGCGTGCAGTGATCAATCAACGCCTTCATTTCGACAATTCAATTCTCTTTCCTGCTATAAGGGAAATTGCTGTACGTATTAGAACAAATATTCGTTTAAAGTACAGAATGAATGAAAAAAATATGTCGCTACTTTGCCGAATAATTATCAATTTTGAGTTCGAGTTTGATAAAGATAACTTCCATACATAGCCGTACAAAACTGACATTGACCTTGATATCTAAGGTAAATCATGATCAATATTTTTTCTGAGAAAAATTTTACCTAACGAGAAAAACAAAAATCTAAAGAATCTGAGGGTCACAAGAGAGTTACTCTGGTTCGGAATCAAATTCAAAGTAAAAGAAAGTCTTAAAACCATAAATAAAAATTAAAAGCTATTCAAATGATTACCTACCGATTTAATGCAATAGGAAGTTCTGGAGAAACACTCTATTAGGAGAATTGGCTGACCACCCATAAATACCCATTCCAATAAATACGTGTGACACGTTACTACAAAAAGGTTTATTCCTAAAATAACACGATTTTCTAATGAGAACTAGACATATTCGCGCCATTATAACTACATATGTGAATAACGTTATGGTATCAAAATTTCCAGCGCACTGCTGCCAAAACTTCCTTGCGCATACACTTTCATCACAGAAGATTGATATTTTTGTTCAGGACGCATACTACCATAATCTCAATTTTAGGAAGGAATGTTTGATAACATTTTTTTAGTCAGTTCAAAAACGAAAAATTCGATATTATAAAAATTTCACCGGAGTCCCCTCTGAAGACCATAAATTATGTAACGAATCACAAGTATTCTTAACTTTTTGTTTATAGGACTTCTATATAATCAAAAGAGAAACTGTCACTGATCTATTTATGCATAAATATTTGAGCGAGCCAGTTATTGGCGAAAATATAAAACAAAAATATAAGTCTATCCGGCGTCAAGAACTGACATGACTATCGATGATTACTTAGATGATTACTAATGCAGAATTTCGTTTTTGTAGGACTGATTTCAGTGTACTTTCCGAAATTACTAATTAATTTCGGAGATCACAAAATGATTTTGAATGTACTGAGACTTCAATCGCTTTCACGAAACACCCCTTGAGTCCCGTTACATGCACCGAAGTATTATATTTTTATGAATGTGAAGCCAAAGTCATTATGGGCCTATTACTGGTTATATTTTTATTCTTTATTTATGAAAAACGTAATTGAATATTGCGATTTTGATTGAAACTAGTTAGTTGTAAAGAAAAAGTATTGAACCTACAGAGAACATATTCAGGAAGTTGCGTAATAGTAGATTGTGCACCGAGGAGACAAAGTAAGTCTTTTTACGCCGAGCGTAAGTTTGCAATATTGCGTAGGCGAGCGCGTGCAGGAGCCGAAGACGAATATTGCATAGATATACGCAAAGCGAAAAAGACTTTGTCCCCATGGTACACACGTTACTTTATGTTAAAAACGTGTGGTTTACACATTTTCGGTTATCGCGGAGTACAAAAAAAAAACACTCTTGAGTACTGTAACGCGGATTTTCGCTGTGACTCGGCCATCCGGAGAAATGACCGAAAACTAACCATGTGCACAATAATTTGTCGACCCGCGATCAAAGGTGGAAAAATTGTTGTTATAAAAGATATCGCGAATTTTATTGGGTGTCTGGCGTGGTCAACACGCTGCTCAATCATCCGCAGCGACAATCCTCGGACGCATCTTTCGGCAGCAGATAGCTCAGTTTCACGGACAGGGGAGGGGTAATTTACAATTAGTGCAGAGAAAGAACGGACGCTCGATACGCTACGCAATTCAACAAAAAGAAAATAAAACAATATGTTATGCAATTGAAGCGATGCCAAAGAAAAAAAAATACTCAATTTGCTCTTCGCGATATCGAAAATAAAAGAAATAAAAATAAACACAATAAAGAATAACCAAATATCAACGAAATCTTAAACCTACTTGCAGTAATCCCACCCTCAGTAATAAAGAAAATAGCCAAAACCCAAAAACAAGAGATTATCGAACGCGCTAGTCGCGATCATCCTTTACTGAACAAAGCCGCTAATCGCAAACTACTTAATATTAGAAATCAAAAATAATTGTCAATTTAATAACATTAACTTGAGGCGACTAATCGCGACGCATCCGAAACTCGCCTAGTACTCTAGAAAAATCCAATATTTCAACAGTCGTATAACTAAATTGATATTGCAGTCGTATAACTGAATTAGTAGTATGGCTATGAGAGTTCTGCACGCAGATTCCGGTTACCGACACTTACCGACCGAGCCGCTTCCCGCAGCCCACCAAGCCGCTCCGCGCAGCTCAGACTCAAACCCTTTTGCGCTCCGCGCACCCCAGACGCGAACCCTTTTCCGCGATGACGTCACAGTCTGCCGTACCGAAGGTCAAAGTCTGTAGTGCTCGCCTGCCGACGGTAGAGGGTGCAGCGGGGGGGGCGAGAACTTTTTTACCGTTCCGCATTCTTCTCCCACGATAGGACTGCTGATGTGTAACATGAACCACTCCGAATTCCTTTCCCGGGGTAGGACTGCTGATGTGTAACGTCAACCACCTCACATTTCTTCCCACGTTATCAACCACGTGAAATTCCAAAATTAATAGTTCCGATGAGATTTCAGCGGACTCAGTCAAGGACAGAGTGCAAGGTCGACCAACATCTGAGTTAGCGTACGTTCAAAGCCGCAGGTCCTACGAAGTTGGGTTACTATCGCTCTTGGAATGCAAAACATGACGACGTTGGTGTACAGATTAGTCGAGAATGAGATGCAAGGTTGAGGTGCAGTTTAGATTTCGTTTGACAAGTTTTTATTAATTTTATAAAAAAGTATTAAATATAATATATATACATTCGGTTTCTCAACAAAAATTTTGCGAAAGGCTTCAACGATTGGAGAAAAGATGAGAATTATCACAACGATCGGACTCTTGAAAGCGCTCGCGGAAAAATTCAAACGTCTTCAGAAAACGGATGGAGGTACGCGGTCGACGAAAATAATACTTGGAATCTGTTCTATGCGACGTTGAATTCTGGAAGTTTCTGAAATAAACTCTTAACTAACAGGATAGAGGTTCTGAATTAAAAACGGATCGTGAAACAATGACTATAAGATCTGGTATTTGTTTATTTAACGAAATTAAAAATCTGTTTAGTAACTTAAATGTATTAAAATATTGTCGAAGACAAAAAAGGTTTGTACATTGTGTGACTATAATGATCTGGTACTTATCTAAAGAAATTAAAAATCTGTTTCGTAACTTAAATGTATTAAAATATTGTCGAAGACAAAAAAGGTTTGTACATTGTGTGACTATAATGATCTGGTACTTATCTAAAGAAATTAAAAATCTGTTTCGTAACTTAAATGTATTAAAATATTATCGAAGACAAAAAAGGTCTATACATTGCGAACTACAGCATCAAGTCGTGAAACAAAGACTATATGATCTGGTACTCATTTATTTAACGAAATTAAAAAATCTGTCTCGTGGAGCCATACTCGTATATCCCCTGATTCGTCGTAACTTAAATGTGTTAAAATAATAATAACTAACACAAAAAAGGTCTGCACACCGTGAACTACAGCATCAAGTCGTGAAACTATGACTAGATGCGGACAGTTTGAATTAGTATCTGACATTTTGTTCAATTTCTACCACGATGGTGAACCGAAATCCATCAAATCAATGACTTCAACTTTTTTCACTCAGAATTTTCCAAACTTTTTACGTCAACTGTTGAAGCTGCAGCGACACGCGTTCCGTTGTGAAATTTTTTTTTTTCAAAAAAACCCTGTTTATCCCACTACTGTGACATTATTCGTATATTACTGTATGATACACTACTACTATTAAACTGTCTGTCGTTGGTTGATCATTAAAAGAGATTTGAAACAAAGAAAAGACATATTTAATGTACTTTCTAAAAAAATTTAAGAAACCTAGAATCGTGAAAATTTGCAAATTGTATATTTACATGCTCTCATGGACGCGAGTTACGTAAGACATCGTCTGGGTAATGGACCACCACAGTCCGCCGTTGGGTTCATCTTCAGACTTGCTCTTTATCGGTATAACCCACGCATACTTTGAAAAGATATCAATGACTGTGATCATGTACTTGTAGCCTTTGTTTTGTCCAGCGTATGACGTCATATCAACAAGATCCGCCCGCCAGCTCTCGTCGATGCCGCGCACGTCGACGCGGGTAGTTCCGGCGTGCAGACCTTTTTTGTCTTCGTTCTTCCATTAAAAATCTGTCTCGTGGAGCCATATATCTCCAGATTCGTCGTAAGTCAAGTGTATTAAAATATAATCAAAGACGAAAAAGGTCTGCACGCCGTGAACTGCAGCATCCAGTCGTGAAACTATGACTATGAGATCGTCCAGTTGTTCCTCCTGGAGTCGTGTCTCGATCTGACGGTGTATATATATGCGACGTATGTTCGGTAGATCCGGTTCCGGAAACATCACATCCTGTGGTGCCGGCTCCGGACTTGGTGGCAAGTTGAATACATTGGGAACCATGATCTGAGGAAGAAAAAAAGGGTATATACAGAAAATTTGAAGATGTTTCTGTAGTCAAAAAATGTTAAGCTGAGAAACAAATTCGAAAGCTATTAAGCTGAGTTTGGAGATTTATGAGTAGTTGAATATGTTTTTAAAATCACTTGAAGTTTCCTCAATACTTTGAAATATATAGCTAATTTTTTTCGAACAAAAGAAGTGAATGAGTGTAATAAATTGAAAAAATTTACGTTAGGTAGCAATTTGTATAAGGACTTACCGTTTCTTTTCTGACAAAGTATATAGTCGAAGACGCAAGACACTTTACACCACTTGAGTTTGACTGCCAATGAGCTGGTCCAGGTCTTGCAGTCTTATATAACGAACCCTTGTGTTTATGTTTTGCAAACGTAAAAAATGTGATATCGTAGGGTGGTCCCATGTTCACCGAATGTCGTTATCTCGATTCATGTAATTGTTCTGATGCGTACCGCTCCACGCATCCGAACAGTCTCGCTCGTTGGACAAATCATCGTTATTAACAGTAGAAATTCAAAAATGGATAAAAGTCTGAAGTCAAAATATACGGCTTCTTAACAGAATTTTCCGTAACGGTCGTACTTGGTTATATGATAGATGTTTGACTCACTTTCAGATCAGAACTCACATACTTTTCCGATACTGCATAATCTGTCAGGTTACGATTCGCATTTTCTGACTAAAGCATTGGAACCTAAATTGACAGTCAAATTACTTACCAAGCAAAACTATGTTGTTCACTACCGCGTTTTGAAACAATGCTTACAATTAGGCTTAAAATTACTCAAAATACACAGAGTTCTCAAATTCAGACAAACCCCGTGGCTCAAAAAATACATAGATTTGAATATCGATTTGCGCAAAAAATCTCAGAACGAATGCGAGAAAAATTTTTACAAACTGATGAACAGCGCAGTTTTTGGCAAATCGGTATTCAAATCTATGTATTTTTTGAGCCACGCGGTTTGTCTGAATTTAAGAACTCTGTGTATTTTGAGTAATTTTAAGCCTAATTGTAAGCATTGTTTCAAAACGCGGTAGTGAACAACATAGTTTTGCTTGGTAAGTAATTTGACTGTCAATTTAGGTTCCAATGCTTTAGTCAGAAAATGCGAATCGTAACCTGACAGATTATGCAGTATCGGAAAAGTATGTGAGTTCTGATCTGAAAGTGAGTCAAACATCTATCATATAACCAAGTACGACCGTTACGGAAAATTCTGTTAAGAAGCCGTATATTTTGACTTCAGACTTTTATCCATTTTTGAATTTCTACTGTTAATAACGATGATTTGTCCAACGAGCGAGACTGTTCGGATGCGTGGAGCGGTACGCATCAGAACAATTACATGAATCGAGATAACGACATTCGGTGAACATGGGACCACCCTACGATATCACATTTTTTACGTTTGCAAAACATAAACACAAGGGTTCGTTATATAAGACTGCAAGACCTGGACCAGCTCATTGGCAGTCAAACTCAAGTGGTGTAAAGTGTCTTGCGTCTTCGACTATATACTTTGTCAGAAAAGAAACGGTAAGTCCTTATACAAATTGCTACCTAACGTAAATTTTTTCAATTTATTACACTCATTCACTTCTTTTGTTCGAAAAAAATTAGCTATATATTTCAAAGTATTGAGGAAACTTCAAGTGATTTTAAAAACATATTCAACTACTCATAAATCTCCAAACTCAGCTTAATAGCTTTCGAATTTGTTTCTCAGCTTAACATTTTTTGACTACAGAAACATCTTCAAATTTTCTGTATATACCCTTTTTTTCTTCCTCAGATCATGGTTCCCAATGTATTCAACTTGCCACCAAGTCCGGAGCCGGCACCACAGGATGTGATGTTTCCGGAACCGGATCTACCGAACATACGTCGCATATATATACACCGTCAGATCGAGACACGACTCCAGGAGGAACAACTGGACGATCTCATAGTCATAGTTTCACGACTGGATGCTGCAGTTCACGGCGTGCAGACCTTTTTCGTCTTTGATTATATTTTAATACACTTGACTTACGACGAATCTGGAGATATATGGCTCCACGAGACAGATTTTTAATGGAAGAACGAAGACAAAAAAGGTCTGCACGCCGGAACTACCCGCGTCGACGTGCGCGGCATCGACGAGAGCTGGCGGGCGGATCTTGTTGATATGACGTCATACGCTGGACAAAACAAAGGCTACAAGTACATGATCACAGTCATTGATATCTTTTCAAAGTATGCGTGGGTTATACCGATAAAGAGCAAGTCTGAAGATGAACCCAACGGCGGACTGTGGTGGTCCATTACCCAGACGATGTCTTACGTAACTCGCGTCCATGAGAGCATGTAAATATACAATTTGCAAATTTTCACGATTCTAGGTTTCTTAAATTTTTTTAGAAAGTACATTAAATATGTCTTTTCTTTGTTTCAAATCTCTTTTAATGATCAACCAACGACAGACAGTTTAATAGTAGTAGTGTATCATACAGTAATATACGAATAATGTCACAGTAGTGGGATAAACAGGGTTTTTTTGAAAAAAAAAAATTTCACAACGGAACGCGTGTCGCTGCAGCTTCAACAGTTGACGTAAAAAGTTTGGAAAATTCTGAGTGAAAAAAGTTGAAGTCATTGATTTGATGGATTTCGGTTCACCATCGTGGTAGAAATTGAACAAAATGTCAGATACTAATTCAAACTGTCCGCATCTAGTCATAGTTTCACGACTTGATGCTGTAGTTCACGGTGTGCAGACCTTTTTTGTGTTAGTTATTATTATTTTAACACATTTAAGTTACGACGAATCAGGGGATATACGAGTATGGCTCCACGAGACAGATTTTTTAATTTCGTTAAATAAATGAGTACCAGATCATATAGTCTTTGTTTCACGACTTGATGCTGTAGTTCGCAATGTATAGACCTTTTTTGTCTTCGATAATATTTTAATACATTTAAGTTACGAAACAGATTTTTAATTTCTTTAGATAAGTACCAGATCATTATAGTCACACAATGTACAAACCTTTTTTGTCTTCGACAATATTTTAATACATTTAAGTTACGAAACAGATTTTTAATTTCTTTAGATAAGTACCAGATCATTATAGTCACACAATGTACAAACCTTTTTTGTCTTCGACAATATTTTAATACATTTAAGTTACTAAACAGATTTTTAATTTCGTTAAATAAACAAATACCAGATCTTATAGTCATTGTTTCACGATCCGTTTTTAATTCAGAACCTCTATCCTGTTAGTTAAGAGTTTATTTCAGAAACTTCCAGAATTCAACGTCGCATAGAACAGATTCCAAGTATTATTTTCGTCGACCGCGTACCTCCATCCGTTTTCTGAAGACGTTTGAATTTTTCCGCGAGCGCTTTCAAGAGTCCGATCGTTGTGATAATTCTCATCTTTTCTCCAATCGTTGAAGCCTTTCGCAAAATTTTTGTTGAGAAACCGAATGTATATATATTATATTTAATACTTTTTTATAAAATTAATAAAAACTTGTCAAACGAAATCTAAACTGCACCTCAACCTTGCATCTCATTCTCGACTAATCTGTACACCAACGTCGTCATGTTTTGCATTCCAAGAGCGATAGTAACCCAACTTCGTAGGACCTGCGGCTTTGAACGTACGCTAACTCAGATGTTGGTCGACCTTGCACTCTGTCCTTGACTGAGTCCGCTGAAATCTCATCGTACTGTTCACGTTACAGTTACGAGGTTCAAAACGTAGCTTAGAAAACCTTCGTCTTTGCTCATCGGTGTTCAAACTGACACTTTCTCAGATTGTAAAAGTCGAATTGCTGTTACCAACAATTTGTCGAGTTTAAGGTGGACAGGATGGTTTTGCGTTGAGTGATAAATACATATATTTTTTTTATTCAATACAGAACGTCGTACCATTAAATGGTATAAAATAAAGAAGCTTCGTCAAACAATGTATACAATTTTCATAAAGGTTATGCAACGCAGAATAATTGGAGACGCTGCACACGTTGTCCAGGTACGGTGTGTACAAATTAAGCGAGAGTCGACGCATCTTTGAATTCAATTTGACCGTACTGACCGTCCATATACTGCAAGAACAACCGCTCCTCCTCCATCGTCAGCATCAATTTCTGATATTGGGTCCCGTCCTCGTTCAGCAGTCACACAATCCGTGCCGGTAAGAACACGCTGAATTCGGTGTTCAGGTCTGTGACGAAACGCTGTCCGAACCTCGTTTGGACTCGTCGAATGTTGGTGTGTGTGTGTGTGAGTGTGTGTGTGTGTGTGTGTGTGTGTGTGTGCGCGCGTGTCTTCGATTGTGTGGGTAACATTAGATGTGTACGGTTCGGTTTGTTTCTTACTCCTCGTTGATCTGACGACACTCGATCAAATCGGCTTCGCCTTCATCGTCATCCGGTTCAATGTCCGATAATACTGCAATTACTTCGTTTTGCCATTTTTAAAAAGTCAGGATCAACGTTTTGTTATTGGTAATGGTTATGATGGTCTCTATATATTTATCAGAACAATCCTTTATTTATAATCTTTGGTCTTTCACACAAAATACTTAATAACAAATTGGCGAAGAGAACGAGAATCTCTGGCTTCTTGTTTCTTTCTTAGTGAGTACCATAGAGTTAAGAAATTTAACATCTGAGAAACTAGACTCGTAACAGAATTACACTAAGGTAGTTTCGCTATCTGCCACCAGGGTTCCCGAACAAAGACAGTCGTTGTTAGTCGTTGTATCTAACACCCTCCCTCAACGAATACTTCATGTAGTCTTGGCTAATCCGATAACCCGCATTTTTCAGATATATTTTTTAATTTTACAGCTTGCAGCGGCTTTGTCAACATATCTGCCAACATGTGTTCTGTCGGGCAATAAATGTAGTCCATCATTCCCTTCTCTTTTAAGTCCCTTACGTAATGGTATTTAGTGTCTACGTGTTTTGTCCGGTGACTAAAGCCTTGATTTTGTGTCAGCTTTAGGCAACTCTGATTGTCTTCATTTATGATGATTTTTCCGTGTGGTTCCTCCTGCAGATCTGTCAGCAACTTTCGAATCCAGATAGCTTCTTGACAGGCTTCTGCGAGGGCTATGTATTCAGCCTCTGTAGATGATAACGAAACGCAACTTTGCTTTCGACATCCCCAACTAACTGTTGCACTGAATAGTTTGAATAAATATCCACTATTAGATTTTCTGTCAAACCTATTCTCTGCCCAATCTGCGTCGGCATATCCGATTAATTCGTTTTTTCCATTCTTGTCTCCTAGTGTCAATTTTCTGTCTCTTGTCCCCTTTAGGTAGCGTAGAACCCTTTTTGCTTCGGTCCAATCTTCTTCTGATGGTTGCTGATTGTGTTGACTTAGTATGCTAACGCTTGCTGCTATATCGGGTCTTGAATTTACTCCAATATATAATAGGGCTCCGATCAGCTGTTGATATTTCTCACTCTGTTTCATTGGCTTTTTGTCTTCTTTAGTTTTTAGATATCCTGGATCTAAAGGTATGTTTGATGGCTTCGCGTCTTGAAGTCCAAATTTTTCTGATAATTTTTGTATGTATTTTGGTTGATTTATGTTATAGAATCCGTCTGGATTTTTTGTTACCTCAATTCCTAAGTAGTTTTGTGGTAATCCGAGGTCCTTTAAAATAAAGTGCTTCTTCAGGAAAGCAATCACATTATCGATGTCCTTCATCTCTCTTCCTGCGATCAAGAAATCATCCACATATATTATTAGGTAGATTTTTTCTTCATTCTTTCCTTTTATGTATAAACATGGATCAGCTTTGCTCTGTTGAAATTCGTATCTCAGAAGAATTTTCTTTAGTTGATCGTTCCAGACCTTTGCAGCTTGTTTCAGGCCGTAGATACTTTTATTTAATTTACAGACCATTTCCTCTGATCCTTCGACGATGTAACCTTCTGGTTGTTTCATGTAAATTGTTTCCCTTAGCGGGCCATTTAAAAATGCTGTCTTTGCATCAAGATGTTTTATCACTAGTCCTCTTCTGCCTGCTATTGTTAGAAGTATTCTAAAAGTAGTTTGTCGCACCACAGGGGCGAATATTTCGTCGTAGTCTATACCGTACTTTTGTGAAAAACCTCTGGCGACAAGTCTTGCTTTATATTTTTTAGTGTCACCTTCGGCGTTTTCTTTTGTTTTAAATACCCACTTACATGTGATGATGTCTTTATCTATTGGTGCTGGTACTATTTCCCATGTATTATGTTTTCTTAACGATTCAATTTCATCATTCATCGCATTTATCCAGTGTTCTTTATTTTTTCCAGATATTGCTTCCTTTCGAGTTGTTGGTTCTTCTGTTTCTGTTGTTAATCCTGATATATCTCTGTATCTACTTGGTGGTATTCCTTTATTCGTTCTTTGAGATCTTCTGATTTCTATTTGTGATTCATCTTGAGTTTCTCCATCATTTGTTTCAACAGGAAAATCTTCATATTCGTCCGTCGAATCTGATGAACTTCCATCAGTGTATTCATCTTTGGTTTCTTCATTTGATGATATTTTAGGCGCAAAGATTATTTCTTGCGATGTTTTGTTTTCAGTGATCTTTGATTGATGATCAGAGAATATTACATCTCGACTGATTTTTATACAGTCTGTTCTTGTATCCAGTAGACGAAAACCTTTAGACTCCTTAGAGTATCCGACAAATGTAAGTTCTTCTGCTTTCTCGTCTAGTTTCTGTCTGTGTTCTTTTGGTACTTGTGCATACGCCTTACATCCAAAAATATGTATGTTTCCCACGTCTGGTTTTTTCTTGTGCCATAACTCATATGGTGTCTTGTGAATTGCTTTTGATGGCAGCTTGTTTTGTAAATAATTTGCTGTATTAATTGCCTCACCCCAATATTTCTTTGGTAAATTCGCATCAAACAGCATACATCTTGCCATTTCCAAAAGACTTCTGTTTTTTCTTTCAGCGACCCCATTTTGTTGGGGTGAATAAGCTGTTGTGTATTGCACTTGAATCCCTTCATTTTTCAGGTAGTTCTGTAAATTTTTGTTAAGGTATTCTCCTCCTCGATCTGAACGTATAAACTTCGGTTTATCTCGGTACCTTGTTTTTGTCATTTCGATGAAATCTTTCAGGTACGAGGCTACTTCTGATTTGTATTGCATGAGGTATATCTCAGTGTATCTGGAATAATCATCGATTATTGTTAGTATATACCGTTTGTTACCTGGTGTCATAGTTTGCATTGGGCCGCAAACGTCGGTATGTATGAGGTCCAATATTTGTTCAGTTTTACTGTACGATTCCTTTGGGAAGGGTTTCCGAGTCATTTTACCTTTTATGCAGCTCTCGCATATCTCTTGTATACCGCATTCCTTGATTTTTATGTTTGTTGCTAATCCCTTTGATTCAAGTTCCTTAATTGCACGTGTTTCTCGGTGTCCGAAACGCCTATGCCAAGTATGTTGGCAGTCATCGTTGTGTCCAGTTTCTGTTGTTGTGCATGTTCTTTCTACAGTCTTGATTTCATATAATTCGGGTGATAGACTAGCTGTAGCTTGAATTTTTCCATATTTCATTATGTTGCATTCGGTGTCTTCGAACAGTAATTTATATCCTTCAGCTGCTAACTTTTTAACTGACAATAAACTTGCCGTTAGTTCTGGTACGTACAAAACGTTTTTTATTTCCATATTTGATGTGTTACTGTTATTGGTTTTGCATCTTATGATACTCGTTCCGATACCCTTTATTTCGCATAACTGTTGTTCATCAGCCAGGCGCACATGACCTTTTCTTCCCGGATTAAACTCGGTGAAACATTCTTTGTAATTTGCCATATGACTAGTTGCACCTGAATCAACGAACCAAGTATTATTTTTCTTTTGACTTCCTCTCGCACCAAAACATGATTCCTCATTTATCTCCAGATCTTCGGGTGTAGTCATCATGAAGCATGATTCATTTTCATCGACTTGTTTCGCTTTTTCATTTTTTTCTTTCCAGGCTTTATATTTTCTGCATTCCTTCTTATAATGTCCATCCTTTTTACAGAAAAAACAGGTTTTTCTTTTGTGCTGTTCGCTGTCAATTTTCATTGCCGATTCATTTTTGTTTTTATCTGTATCTGTCTGCTTTCGCCTCTTATATTCATCTATGAGTTTACTTTTTACCAACTGTATTGTGAGTTCATTTTCCGATCTGCTCTCCAGGCCTGTAATCAATGCACTGTATGAGTCTGGTAAGCTGCCGAGAAGCATAGCGGCTACTAGGTTATCTTTCAGTGTTTCTCCCAACGCGGCCAGCTTATTAACCAAATTTGACATTTCGGTGATGTGGTCCTCCATATTACCACCTTCCGCTAGTGTTAATCTACAAATTCTTTTTAATAGAAAAATTTTGCTGGATAAAGTTGCCTTTTGGTGATAATTCTTTAACGAGTCCCAAGCTGCACGCGCTGTCGTAGCGCTCCTGACGTGGTGCAATTGGCTGTCTTCGACTAAAAGTCCAATTGTTGCACGAGCTTGATCGTCACGTTCTGTCCAATCGTTTGTTACTGGAGATGGTGCATCGTCCCTTATTACGTTCCACACTTTATCCTTTATGAGAAGTAATTCTAATTTATAGCACCATACTTCGTAATTTTCGCCGTTCAGCTTCTCTATCTTAAAACGTGAGCTTTCCGCCATTTTTGTGTGAGTCTGTTTTATTATCCGGATAAATTTAATGATTCTTCGTACCTGGGCCCATAACCTGTTATTGGTAATGGTTATGATGGTCTCTATATATTTATCAGAACAATCCTTTATTTATAATCTTTGGTCTTTCACACAAAATACTTAATAACAAATTGGCGAAGAGAACGAGAATCTCTGGCTTCTTGTTTCTTTCTTAGTGAGTACCATAGAGTTAAGAAATTTAACATCTGAGAAACTAGACTCGTAACAGAATTACACTAAGGTAGTTTCGCTATCTGCCACCAGGGTTCCCGAACAAAGACAGTCGTTGTTAGTCGTTGTATCTAACACGTTTTGTCCTGAAAATATATCCTGTGTAGTCTGTGCGGTTGCACACGAGCTCTCCGGACAGACTCAACGAGCCACCGAAGATCTTGTAGCGAGAACTCTGACGTCGCGTTGCTAAATCCGATAATTACTTCTTCGTTATTACGTGTCATGATGATTTTAAGGTTTTCGCCTCACAAGAATAGCAGTCTGACTGATGTACAAGTTTCACGTGCTAATCTATTTTATACGAACGGTGGACCTGGTCAGATGTTACAGATTTATGTTTGTGTATGCGCGCGCACCTTTTGGCATTCCCAGAGCGATAGTAACCCAACACCACAGATCCTTGGCTCTGAATGTACCGCGGTCATCGGTCGACCTTGCACGCTGGTCTTGACTGAACCCGTTCAAAATTCATCGTTGAGTTCACATGGCAGTTACAAGCCAAAAAATGTCACGTGGTTGATATCAAACCGTCATCCGAATAAGTGAAACACAATTCTCGGAACTATTAATTTTGGAATGTCACGTGGTTGATAACGTGGGAAGAAATGTGAGGTGGTTGACGTTACACATCAGCAGTCCTACCCCGGGAAAGGAATTCGGCGTGGTTCATGTTACACATCAGCAGTCCTATCGTGGGAGAAGAATGCGGAACGGTAAAAAAGTTCTCGCCCCCCCGCTGCGCCCTCTACCGTCGGCAGGCGAGCACTACAGACTTTGACCTTCGGTACGGCAGACTGTGACGTCATCGCGGAAAAGGGTTCGCGTCTGGGGTGCGCGGAGCGCAAAAGGGTTTGAGTCTGAGCTGCGCGGAGCGGCTTGGTGGGCTGCGGGGAGCGGCTCGGTCGGTAAGTGTCGGTAACCGGAATCTGCGTGTAGAACTCTCATAGCCATACTACTTGAATTGATACGCAATTACGAGATCTAAATCAACCTCAAAATTGGTTCGCCAGGAATTAATAGCGCTTACCGCTTCTCAGCCAATTCAAAAACTCGCCGACTCTGTACTTCAACATTAAGAGCTCATCGTCGCAAAGAAGCAGTCACAGATTTTTCGAAAAAAAAGACAAACGATAGAGACCAACGGTCCTCAAACTTGAAATATTCCAGAATAACACAATGCTCCAAGCTAACGCCAGGACTCAAGTGAATAGCTTCGCTACGCTGAGTCAAAATTTGAACATAAGCGCTATCAGTCGCGAAAGATTCCTCAGATCTTATTGGTTCTTGGATTACGAAATTCGTAAAGTCTAGCGTATCGCTATCGTCGTTTTCCACTGTCGCGGAGCGCTGATAGGCTGTCGTGTTTGACGCTTGCGCCATCGTTCGGCAGTGGTGTGATGATGGCTTCGCGAGGCTGTACGTCGTTCGCGTTCTCTTCGTAGCCTCGCGTCAGCCCCTGCGCTCGCGGTGTAACATCGCTCTCATTGTGTCCTCGTCGAAAGCCTCCGTTACCGTCGTCTTAAAACGCGATCGAATTTGTCGCCGATTCCATGCCTGCTGTCGCATGTACTCGAAACAAACAAAACTAAACAAAAATCATGAAATATCTTACTCGCTAGTAAAGGGTCCCCTCTCAGAGTTGCGCATGCGTGACCCTCGTCCTGGCGCTCTCTTTCAAAATCACCAGCGATTACTACCGCGAAATCCTTACTGCTGCGTTCCACCTAGAGTTTGAGTAGCCCTGTGTAACATTCATCAAAGATGCCACGTTACAGTACTAAGAGGTGAAAGTGCACGTTTACATACTTCGATGCTCCTTTTTGTGTACTGTCTCTAAAAAGATTATTTTAGGGACTTTTCATAAACAATTAGATTGCTGGTATCATTTCTTCCTATCACAACTATGTATCACGTTAAGTGATCAATTCCAAACTGTGAAAACATTTTTTATCTTTACTCTTTCATAATCGTTATAAAACACGTATTTTTCCTCTAATTATTTCTTATTTCTAGGCCCCGATTTTGTACAAGGGTGTCACCGAAATACCGCAAGATCGGATTGACTTCATTAAGCAAAACTTCGAATTCTTAGAAATATTTCTGGGAAACTCTGACTGGATGGCTGGTAATACATTAACTTTGGCTGATACCAGCATCATCGCATCAGTGACGTCCTTGATGGTAAGCAGAAGAATTTTTTAAAGAATAATTATTTTCTATCATTTATCGGTGCACCACACTGTCTTTCAATATACATCACCCCGTACTGGCAAAAATAAATTAGACGCTAATGAGAAAGTGTGCGCTTTTCGTGGCCGTCAGAAGGTAGAAAGGATCGCTTTTCCAACCATCATCTTCAGATCTACATTAACATTTGACAATAATAACTTACAAATGAAAATCCTTTCTGCGCTACAGCCCACAATCGGCAACGACGTTATCGATTTTTATAATACTACTATTCTTAAATCGAAATAAGAAATTTCAAGAATTACTGTTGCGACTTCCTTTTACGTATTGAGAGTGAAGAAATAAGTAACACTTATCTAAGTATTTCGCTGCTTTATTTAGAAATAAGAACAAAAAAGGCGCCTGCAACATTCACGATAACATAGATTATAGGCATGTTGCATGGCGATCATTTCCACGTGGGTGTGCATAATTCCAGCTTACATGTTTTGGTTTAATTTAGGTACCTTTTCTTACTCGGCTGACAATATAAATATTAAGTAATGTTTGAGTTTCGATATTTTCATACAACAGCCAATGGATCTATGTAAATGAAGATGATTCAGACGGATGGAGACTTTCGTTTACGGACTTACTTGACTGACTGACTGACTTACTTTTTGGGTTTATAAACGTACTATATTAAAGCTTCAGGCGCATTCGCATCTTCTTACCTATAAATCCTTAGGTCTAGTTTGTATGAATTTAAAGTAATTTATCTGAACATCTACCGAGTCATTTTTCGAATATAAACTATAATTATACTGTATAATAAATCATATTAAGAGCAATCAAATCTAACTGCTACCAAATTATTATTACCTCACGAGTAAGGATATTTTCTTCATGCGAGATTTAGACTCAAAAATAGTATTGTTCAATATTTTTCAAAAGAAAAAGTCTTCCCGAAAAAAGGAAATGATAGCTTGTTCTATGATGCCATTCGAGAAAAAGATCAAAAATTCGTCAACTTCGAGGGCTCAAATATGTATCAATGCGTGAAAAAAATAACTTTTTATGGTGATAATCGAATTACATGGCCTAAAAATACTTAAAACACATGTTTTCAAAAGTAAACGAGTTCTTGTTATAAAACTGGTAAAAAAAAGGTGACATACCGTTTGCGTATGTCTAAGTACTATTTACATTTAAAAATCGTCTAAAATTATGGAATAAAATTAAATAACAAGAACTCCTGTACTTATTGACGGCAGCTTGTTCCAAAACGCGGGAAAATCGTTCATTCAAATACAAGTTCACGTGACCACAACAGCCATTTGGGCCCACCCTAATGGTATGCCAATGGTTTTCCGAGAATTTTTTATTTTGAACTTCATTTTAAAACACATGGCAGACTGACTAAAATCGTACCAAAACGCATAATTTGCGTAAAAATTAAAACTCACTTTTCCATATGAAGAACCCAAAATGACTCTTTCGCGTCATAATGCCCTCTGAAAGGCATACTGAGTAAAATCACGTCCGAAAATCTGTCACTAACTTCCGGTCGAATTTTCACGTCTAACACACGCTATTTTTCCAACAACTATCGAAGAAAGATTGTTTTGAGAAGCAGCAAAGCTGTCACTTACATTGCGTAAACTTATCGAGAAAATAAAAATATCCACAAATTTTATAGAAACCTTTTCGTGTAAAAAAAATATTTTGTTTTTACAAATACTATTTTTACATCCAAAATATCCGTGCATCAGGATTTGATCCTTTAAAAATGGTATTTATTCTTTGAATACTTTCTTTTGTTTAAACAATCGTTTTTCATTGAAATTCTTAAGAGTCTGTGAATGCGAATTAACTGACATGCGAATGTGAGAGAAATATCACTGTGCGGTTCAAAATTTTCAACGACGCGCTGATTCGAAGAAAACATGCAAGTTGCCAAATGCTACCATACAGAGTTCCGTCCGTTGAATAGAACAATTAATATCTCCCTTCAACCGTCAAAATTGGATTTCTTACGTATTAATTAAATGGGAACGCTGATTTCCTTTCACGAGATTCAATATTATGTCAAAAAGTATGATTTCTTCAGTGGGAGAGAACAAAATAATAAAGTTTTCTTTTAAGGCAGTCTAGTATACACATTGTAATTTTATAGAAAACAGTTCAATATTTTTATTTACAATTATTTTGCAGGACTTATTCTGTATTTTTTCACACGTTAATTTATTAAACGGAAATATCTGCCGAAACCATGAGCCATTTCGTAGCGATCTCATTCCAAAAATGTAGGTTTCCGAATGGAAATTTTCCGTGCTTTAATTTCTTAACTAATATCAAAACTAATGTAAAGTTCACTCAACATGCAAAAGTTGCCGTTTTGTAAGTGTGCCTCGTGTATGGGTCAGAGAATTATTTATAACTTTTTCTACGAATCTAGTACTCCAGATTCTATTACTTGTTCTGGATTTCATTCATAGACAAACTGTCAGGGAAATGTTTTGTATGCCAAACAGAAGATTTCGTAGTGAACGGAAGAATTAAGAAATATAATGAGTATTTTCACGTGAAAGAACAGAAAACAACCGATTGAAAACATTCAACGATCTCGCGCATAGAGAAAATGCTGCTCATATTTTTTTTTACTGTAATCGAAATAGCATGTAAAATTAGCGGATACATTTAATAAACGGATCTCATTTATTTATTTATTCCAGGTTTTCGTACCCTTGGACCAATACCCTAAATTGGCTGCTTGGGTAAAACGATGCGAGGACAAAATTCCTGGCTACGCAAAGGCAAATACAGCAGGAGTTAAAATTTTTCATAATTTATTCGGAAAATTTTTCTCCAAAGCTTAGATTCACGGGATGATTACATTTGTAAAATTCTAACTGACGTATAAAAGAGGTACTATCAAATTACCTACGATCACACAATGAAACATTCATTTTTGTTACACACATACCTATGTATCCATTTGGCAAAATAATATTTGAACTCTGCATTATTCCTCCAAATGCAGTACAGATGTAACCACCTGAAAAAATGTCTTCGTCATCTTGAGAACCGTAAAAATAACTGCCCACGATATATTGAATAATGTGCATTGTGAGAATAAAATCCAAATAATATAATTATTTTGAATTCACATTTTAGATTACGCATTAGAATTCTTCACATTCCTTGCAAAGCTGTTAATGGTTACTTCCTTATTTTTCTAAAATATCATCACCCGAATACATGTATCCAACATAAATTTCTGCATACTTCCATTTCTTTTCAACTTCTTTTATTTCTATAATCCTATTTCAGGGCTGAGAAATCAATAAATCATCACAATTTATCCTGCAAATGTTCAAGGTAAGTAAGTACAGTAAAATCTTGTTAGAAGTTTTACAAGTGGTATGGCAATTATGATGTACAAGTGAAAATAACATCGTACTGCATACATGCATAAATGCTTCAATGCAAAATCGTATATAATCTCGACTTATTATTTAAATATCATTGAAATTGACGGTGTAATATCATCGAACAAATAAGACATAACAGAAACAATTAAATAACTTCATGAAATATTTCTTCATTACAGGCCCATCAGCGCTAAACGTTTGCTTTTCATATTGGTATCATTAATGCTCTGATAGATTTAAAAAAATCAAAGTTGAATATAACAGGCTAGAAGTATGAACCCGTACATATTGAATACATTTAAGAGGCCGTCTACGGTCGATTGCTTCTTTTCTTTTAAGAAACACTAGAGTACACCAAACATTCATATTCACATACGGCGCACACTGGGTGAAATCTTAGGAAAATGGACAAAAATCGATAACTTATTCAACATTGAGGGTAATAGTTTGAAACTTGGTACTCCGAAGGTTTTTGGGCCGCCGATTCCGAATCTGAACTCAGAACCGGTGAATTCACGATGGCAGATCCAATATCAGAGACAAAGATAATTTTTTTTTAATCCACACAAATGCAATATGATACTGATGTTTTTTGAGCTACTGATTTTTAATATCAACTTGAAATACCAAAAAAAATAAAAAAATAAAATGATGGATCCAATATGCAGGATCAGAAACCTGAACAGATTGAACATAATCTATGTCACGCTCAGTTCTCAAGGAAAACACTTGACAGTTGGTATCCTAGGTTTTTTAAGCTAATGCTTTTCTTTAATATTGTTCATTATCATATCGGTGTGAGTTTCTCACTTATCTGTATATTCCCAAATCAATTCGCACAACTCTTTTTTCGGAATTTTATATTCTGTCATTTTGATACGAAATTGAATATTGATGGGTGATTTGGTAAATCATTATTTATTAAAGATCAAACGTGAATTTTGTTACATATGGTTACAGTTATGTTCATCAACTGGGATGAGCAACGGCATCCAAGAAAACAAATAGTGTAAAATATGATAGTCCGTAAAGTAATGGAATATTAAGATATGTTATATTGTACGTATGATAACATTTTACGCAAGTAGGAACAGGTATAAATTGAACATAATGTTTCGTAGTAGTATAGCATCAAGTGTAGTTTATTATAAAAGACCATAGAATAACAATGATTTTTCGTGTAAATGATAATGACAGATATAACAGAAAATATCTCGTCACGTCAGCATCGAATACCCGTTCAATATCCCATAATGTAATGTCAGTTTCAACGCTTTTTGTATGTAAGGATTCGAGAAAGAAAACTTCACATACAGGAGAAATCACCATCTAAGGGCAAAAACACGAATCTCATAAGTATGCAAAACGAAGAATCTCCTTGTTACTTTCAGCCTGGAGCTGAACCGACCACGACATCTACTAAGTCGTTGTCTATCAAATAGAGGACGGTTTTCTCTTAATGAACCGTCCTATCGAAGGGCTGTGGCGTGGAATAGGCTAGACTATGCTGACCACGTGGATCTGGTGGATATAGTGTGGGGATCCGGGTCGAGGGCCATCACCACCAGATCGTTCCGGCATGAGGGCTCCGATGAGCGAGGGCCGGAATACAGCGCCAACGAAATAGCCCCAACGGGGAGTACCAGTAAAGCAAGGAGTAAAGTACGATCGGTCGCAAGTCCAAGGGATCGGTGACGCAATATTATCGCACACCTCAGTATCGCAACACATGAGCGGTACGACCTCGCCTCTCACCAACGATGCAGCACAGCTGAGGGTAAACATCTCCGACCACCTTCCGACGTCCAGATACCTCGATAACTGTCGTCGAGGAAGAAGAAAAACAAGCGGCGAGGGATTATCGCCGCCTACCTGTAGACCAGACCTACGCGACCCGCTGGCCTAATTAGAATCACGCAAATTTGAGGAAGAATCACGTGACAGCAGCATGACGAAAATCAGGATCATCGCTCGTCTCGTCACTCTACGTTCAGTTTTCCATCAATCAAGACGTGCTCTCGTAGTACCCAGAATTATTATCGCTATCCATAGATTCAGTTCTCGCTTTATTACCGCATCTTCGGTGCCTGTTCTATCTTCTTTTTACGTAAGTGAGATTCCTTTTCTATTTTGTGAAGCCACGAAATTACTTGCAATATATCGTATCTTTATCTCTCTCTCTCTCTCTATCTTGCAGTTGGTCTGCGTGAGCCACCTGGGCTCGTACCTTATTCTCTACTATTTCTTATCTTGTCCCTTTCTATTTCTTATTGCAAGTAACTTCGCGACTGGTTGACTCTTACTTACGCATTGTTAGTGACTATTGCTTTATTTTGTTATCTCTCTCTTCTAGAGTACCTAAATATCTAATATCGCTGTATAGCAGCGTGTTAAATGATCAATTCTTATCTTAGCTTCTGAGCATTACTATTTCGTTATACTTTCTCTGATTAATTCATAACTGTTTCTTTACCTATTATCTTTGATTAATTTATCTTAGTGAGTGTAGCGCGTGAGCGATCTTACATCGCCGCGCAGTCTCACTGATCGTTCTTATGACTTTGGAGTATTGCGCCGTATCGCATAACATCTTTTTCATTATTTTCTTCTCTAATACCGCTGATCGTAGTTTTCCGTAGTCTCTTTGGTTTGTCGTATGTTGCGCATTAATTCTCTTGAGTATTATTTGTCTTAATCCCGAAATTATCTTTTACCGTACCGACTATTATCTTTCTTTCTTCTCGCACGTATCGCAAACTAGAGACCACGTATTATCTGTTAGTTTCTATATTTTATAGTAATTCTCTACTTGACCTGTTTCCTTGAATTTACCCCGCAATTAATAATTCCCTGCCTCTGTTATATCTCTGATAATTCTGGTAATGTGATAACTATTACAATTTTTGTATTTCGCATGTTTCTTATAATCGCTTCTCATATTTTATGGTTTGCTTGATCAATGCTTAATTTAAGTACCGTATACCTTTTTCTGTTTTGCCTATTCATTATAAAACCGTGTTAATTATTATCTCGAATCATAGTACCGCGAGCCTACGCATATCTCTCGTTTACTCTGAATACGTTCTGTTATTTGTTACATCTCTCGCTTAACTTTTCTCTAGCTGTAAATTAATTATCTCACCTATCTTAATTGTATCTCAATCTCTTCAGTTGTTTGCTTGTTATTAAGATTTATTGCTTCTTAGCCAATATATTCGATACTATTTCTGCTTCACCTGTTTCTTATTTTATCTATTGGATTCAACCCCTCTCCTCTACCATTATCTTGTCTATACTGAGCAAGCTGTGCAAAACCGTCGTAGAACCTGATCTTGTCTTTATCTATATCTTTTTCTCTAATTATCTATTTTCTGACGCATGTGCGTCTGGCGCCCAACAATCATATCTTTCTCTTTTATTATCTCTCAATATCTAATTATTCAGGTTAGTAACTGCGCCGTAGGGTTACCAATCATCTCACTTATTCTTTAACCTTCACACACAAAATTAATAATATTGGTTACAACGTATAACGAAAAATCATGGACGTGAAGTACACTCAAAGCTATGAAAATGTATGTCTCAAATATTTTATAGAGTATTCATAACTCTGCACAAGCCCGCGAAAGAAATATAAAAATATGCGGCTAACGTCGCGGCAGGCAATTCGATCGTTGTTTATGAATAAATGCCGAACTACATTTGCAATATTAGAAAAAATTACACCTTGTTCCACGTAGTTTAGGATGTTGTAAAAAAGAGGAGGTCCTTAGTATTCCGATTTTTCTCCACCTCGCATTCACTGTGCGGCATATGCTTGTCAATGGATGGATCAACTTTGTATGAGATAAACGCGAGTGTCAATGTCATCTTCTGTTAGTATTCCTGCTGAATGCAGTGAAGTCAGGTCGAATTTTGCAATAATTATGTTATTGATAACGATATCTAGCAATCTGCTGGTAATAACAATCCGAAACATGAAGTCTATCGAATCCGTGAATCGATCCGTGTCCTCGTCAAGATGAAATTATCGACACGTTGGCAGGTGATGAATAAACACTTTATTTTTTGAATCGTTAATTTCACTGTGTTTCATCGGCGTAGATATACATTCATGTTCCTTGTTTACCAACAAAATATGAAAATATTTGATGTCATGTTTATCTTGAATTTTTGATTTTTATTTAAGTCGATTCTGTTACCAGTATGCTGGTCACTAATAAATGTAATCTAATCTAATATAATGTTAATTCTATACCCTTATAAATACATTTTCAATGCCTGCGGTAGTTATACCCTCTGTATTATCTGTAGATTTTTCACTGACTACACTCAGCGCGCACAGAATGCAATTTTCCCACTTTTCAACTAAGAGCAGTCAGCTGTGAAAAACGTTTTTGTAGCGTTTTTTTACTGGCTGCCCTCGATGAGCACTGAGTGCAAGTTTCTTAGGATTCCGCGTGTGTTGTTGGTTGAAAAATGGGAAAATCGCACTTAGTGCGCATCAAGTGCAGCCAGTAAAAAACGCCATTAATAACGGTGTCTACCCGGACATGAATGATGAAAAATCCGTGTAGATGGGGTAAGAGACCCGATTTTTCACGATAAAAAAAATATTTCGTTGATTTAAGAAAAAATTTTGAAAAAAAAATTTTTTTTTTCGAATTTGTTTTTTTAATTCTGAAAAAATCGTGATACATCCAAAATGATTGTATGCAACCTTTTACCCTCTTAGTAATTTTACGAAAACCCAGTAGTTTCAGAGTGAGACTACCCCTTATAAATATGGTCGTTTTTTGCAAAAAGTTGAATATCTTTGCGAAAAAAAATCGTAAAAAATTTTCCAAAACATGAGATTAAAGGTTATACTCCCTCCTTCAAGTTTTTCATAGAAAAAAGTCGAAAATTTTTTTTTTACGAGATATGCGACAAAATTTGCACCCTCCAAAAAAAGCCAAACAATGACCATCTTTCAGAGTGCGTACCGGGCTCAAAAAAAGTCGCAAAAATTTTTCCGAAAAAGGTAAATGAAGCTAAATATGTCCTTTTTAGAACGCCGCTTGGGAAATTGAGATATCTTCATTTTTCAAAGAGCGATACAACTTCTTGTGTGGCTCGGATCTGGGGCGAGTATTTCCATACTTATGAACGGTAGTGTATCGTGACAATAAACAAATTTAGATACGAAGCTTTCCTTGTCATACATATAACCTCTCCTTAACTCAACCCGAACAGTATTAGATGCTAAGAAAAAACGTTACCCTGATAAGTCAGAAATTACTATAACTGAAAGTGCAGCCACAGTTGGACTCCAAGCATTGTTAAACCATACAGCTGAACGATTAGTAATAGCGCATTCGGACGTTATTAGAAGTTTTCCTGAAAACAAACTTGGTAGTTTAGAATTGATATGCAAATGGGGATGCGATGGCACTCCTGGTCAACGCACTTAAAAACAAAAATTCAGCAATAAAGACGGCAATGAATCGGATGCCAAAATTTACTTTATTTCATTTGTGCCCTTGCAAATCTATAATGAAGTCAATCCACAGGTTATTATTTGGAAAAATTCACGACCTTCGTCCACCCTTAAAACCGATTCCTTCCTTCTTCTATCATTTCCTGTATTCGGAGTAATGGCACGTAAGCGCATAATCAACATGTAGGAACCTTAAAATAGCTAAATCACACCTTGGGTGGACATAGAGGAGGTTTCGGTAGCTGCTTATCAAAGTCTACACGATCTACCCTGTAACACCGTAATAAGGTACATCAACTCATATTTTGGAAACTGAACACTTTCAAAGTTACCTATTGTGGATTTGCAAATTAGCGGTTCCCTTCTACTCATTTTCTTCTCAAATATTGCATTACAGTAACAATATTAACTTCAACCACGTAAAATCTTGAAAGTGGCAACATATGAGAAACAAAGTATGATGAAATATCAGCATCATTTTTTCATCTGAAATTCCTTCAAGTGTTGTATAAATTTTTTCTTTGTATCTTCATTCGTTTTTAAGATATTTGAAGAATGAATGACGGCCACCCTACAATCTCACTGCAATTCGATACCTAGTGCAAAAATTCCCATGCAAAATTGTTGAGACCTTCGTCGCCAAGATTTAGTCGCCTGATAAGAACAGTTTTTTTGCACGAAATTGCTGACGCAACTAAGACAGAAGTTAATTGTATCGAAGTGCAAGAAAAAACCTTGTGCTCTTTGAAAACATATTTACGGAAAAAAGATTGACATCTATTTCAAACTTGTGTTGACAATGATAGATGGTAAAGTTGTTAATTCGATTACGAATACATCGTGAAGTATGCGTTGCTACCTTTGTGGCGTGTCGTCGAAAGCATTCAGTAATATCGACAAGATATTGCAAAGACCGATCAGTGAAAACTACTTCAAATTCGGAATATCGTCGCTGCATGCTTGGATACGGTTTTTTAAATGTTGCTTGCATGTATCTTACAAATTAGAAATACAAAAGTGGCAAGCGCGCACAGAGCATAAAGAAGAACTTGAGAAAGAAAAAAAATATACAACAAGGTTTTCGTGAAAAATTAAGACGTATTGTTGATCAACCGCAACAAGGCTACGGAACTTCAAATGACGGAAATACAGCTCGGTGGTTTTTCGAAAATTCCGAAGTTTTTGCTTCTATAACGGGAATTGATGAGGTATTGATAAAGCAATTTCATGTGATATTGCAAGTAATTTTTTGTGGTTTCGAAATCAATATAAATAACCAAATTTCGCGACGACACAGAAATTACTGCACGAAAATTCGTCGACTTCCATGCATGATATTACATGCCAACATCAGTGCACGACATTCTCATTCCCGGTTACAAAATTATTGATTATTTGTTATTGCCTATCGGATAAACGTCTGCAGAAGCTCAGGAATTGTGCAACAAAGAGATCAAAAAATTCCAGCGAGATTTTTCACGAAAATGTGACCGAATTAAAACCATGGGAAACGTTTTTTGCAAGCTTTTACTAACACTCGATCCACTAATATCTAGTTTACAAAAAGTTCCTCCGAAAAAACTAAAGGTCATTAACCACAGATGCGGTTGAACTATTGATTTCACCTTCAGTTACGAAATCGAATCAGAGTCCTCTGAATAATACGGAAAGCGATGAATTTAAAGATGAAAATAATGATTTTCCACCGGATTCATCGGATAGCGAGTAAGACTAGACATTGTATAATTATATCGAAATAAATTTTCAGTATCTATATAATAGGGATCAACTATCTTATTCCAAACCTCTTCTTCCCAAACCTTAACATATAAAGTGCCCTAAAAATTTTCTATTTAATTCATATGTGATCATGATTTCGGATCCGTCATTTTGTTTTTCGAAATTATTGCTCGTAATTTATAAGCTGTGAATAAGATGATTGACCAGGAGATTTATTATTAGTCTACTAAGTTTTCGGTCTAATATATCCGCGAGTTTCGTTCCTGCGCGTCTGGTGTAGTAGCCATAGACTTATACAGATAGACCGCGCGCTCTATGCATCAAGATGAAGCCGTGAAAAGACAGAGAGAACAAAGGTTGCAGGCATTCCTTCTCACTCATTGTTGAGTCTTACATAATAATTGGATATAATGGTGTTATTTAATTACGATATGTTAATAAAATAATAATATATAATAATGTATAATAATATTATAGCTCTTTGTAGTTCGAAAATTTCGTAACATGGTTTTAAGCTCTGGTTAATGAATTTCATAGTTATTTTTATCTAGGGATATTTCAAATAGTTCGACAGTTGTTTTAATACCTTCTGGTTACAAGATACTCGTTCTTCGAGTTTGATTAGTTGATAAAAGTGACATATAATAATAATGATAATAATTGATAAAATATACGAACATTCCGGTCGGATGTTACACCCCCACTGTATGACCGCGCCTATGTAAACCCACCCTTATTATTTCGCTTTTACTAGTTGAAACCTGGGGGAATTGCGCTTATTGCGCTCCATCTGCCCACCGAGTACAGCTAGTGGAAATCGCTATCAGTATTCTTGACCCACTATAAACAGAGGCCAATAACTGTTACATACCGTCAACTATTAATCGTATTAATCCTCTATTTTAGATTAAAAAAATCTACCGAAGTTTTTCCTTGCCAGCGGTACTTCGAACCGAATATTTGATTCAAAATTAACCTCCGGAGGACTATACACAGTGTACTACAGCCACAAAGCTGTATCTTACAATGTCAAATTTGTAGGTTAACTTTCTTCACCGGAACATTTAAAGAGGTCTGTGTTTGGAATTTTTACGGATTTCACTTCTTTATTTGATCACTCTCTGTTTCTTCGTGTAACACGCTCACGTCGTGAGTTATTATGGAACTTTCGACAATTAAGCGACATAATAGCTTCTCTGATTTACATATATCAATTCTGAGAAATCTTCATCTAAAACTGTAAAACAGACTTATTTCCGTGCTTTTAGGTTATATTTGACTAAAAACTGCATTTGTCAGATGCATAAGATTCGGTTAAATAGTTGTCACTTGTTACCTCGCTGGTAATGTACTTTTTAATTTTTTACTTGCTCAACAATTCGTTCATGAAATTTTAGACCGTGGGTTGTTTTCACTTGTGCATGAGATACAATTTTCCAAATGCCTTAGTAACACTCCTAATGTTCGCATCCAAAATATACACTTAGAAAATTCTATAGACTGGTTGATCGAAATTAAATTTTATTCTGGTAACCAATTGATATTGTTGATTGTTGACATTTGTGATCAAACGTTATTATTAAGCTTCTATCAAAATTACTCTCATCTGAATGAGAAATTTGTTGACCGAAAAATTTCTGATGCAGTTCCTATACAGTGAAAGCTATAGAATTATATGAATGCTTAGATCCGTCTTAACTAATTATTGTACATTATTCATAGCACATGAACATGTGTGATGCTCATTGTGATTACATTGGCAAGTTTTCAACCATCTGAGATCTCAACGACATGTACTTTAATTTAATACATTTTTTTTTTTAACTGGTGGTACACATCCTGGGGGTAGCCACTAATGATACACCGAGGTAACTCGTTACCCCGCGATTTAGTCTGTCACTTGATTTTTAATTGTCGTAGAAGCTTTGTCCATCCACTAATCTGTTTCAGAAATTGATTACGAAATGATAGATACGTATTTTTTTGAATTTTGATAGACATAAAATGGTAAAAAGTGTATTTAAAGGAATTAAAAGCAAGCTGACGATGAAAATGCTGCGGTAACCAGTTACACCGAAGTACCAATGTAGGTTTAAGAATTGGTATATTGCAATTATAGAATTATCTGATATTCAGGTAATTCTAATCAAGCAGAGACCCCCACTTATATTTTTGTTCAAATGAATGCTTAGAGAACCGTATGTACACAATTCAATTTCTTCGAACTTGCAAAATGATGATTTTTCGTGTACTATTCTATTAATTTACATTATCAACTTCAACCTCATATTTTAGTTGAGGTAAAAAGTAAGCCCAAAACCGTCATGAACTAGTAGCATGCATCGTACTAGAATAAAAAAATTCTATTCTAAGGTTAATTACATTTTTTATTGTTTTTCTGTGCAGATTAGTTGTATTGAAGTGTACCAACAATGTTACACCAGTCATATGGCCTGCAAAGTTTCATTCGGCAAAATATTGTTTGCCATCATAGGAATCAGTGCTATATTTTTCTTGTTGGACAAACAAAGAGACATGCAAGCATATTTATAACATCAAAGGCAAATAGCAAGCATAACAGTAATTTTGTGTTGAATTCACCAAAACTGGGATTACAGCATAAATTGAACATAATTGCGTATGTAAATCCTAGATGGAGATACGTTACAGCGTCTGGTTTATCTAGTATATCAGATGGAGAAACAAAATCTGGGAATGATGAAAAGAAAAGGCACTTCGATGCAGATCAGAAGATACTTAAGGCTGCGGTGAAAGAAAGAATTATCGAATTAAATGCAGAAAACTTGGGGAAAATTAAAGAACGACCTCTCGATACAGAGAATAACGAAGAAAAAGCAATTAAGGACACAACAAAAAAACCAGATAAATCCAAGGATGCCACAGCCAGAGAAGTATCCAGCAGCAGGCCAATTATCAGTAAAGAATGAATCTTAATCTTATTTATTATAATGTTTTGACAGATGATATTTGAATTATTGAATCAAGTTGATTCTTAATGTAAAGACTACACTTCTTTCTCCTCTAACTTAAACTGAAATATTTCATATCTGAGCACTGATTTAGTGTATCCTTTCTTTAAGACCCACCAAAGAAGAGAGTCAAAGTCGATCTATCTGTTTCCTCTTTGGAAAGGAATTTTATTACTCCTATTCGGGCGATGTCAGATTTCTTATTGAAGCCAGCAGATTTAGAATCGTTACCCAAAACGAAAAGGAGATCACCACACGAGTTTGAACCTCCAATAACGGTTTATTGGAGAAAAGATGTTGAAGCTAAGTAAGAATATTAGTTTTCTTCAAATTTGTACTATTTCTCATTTTTCAACCTGCATATTATCATGTAATCGATGAGATTTTAAAGGAAATTGTGATTTTAGAGCTGTAGAAGTATGGGGATCTCGAGAGGCACTGTTGAAAGAACTCCTCAAAAAAGAACTGGAACGAAAAACATACCAGCAAAGTAATTACTCTTGCCAATGATATTGAAATTGTTAGTTGACAAAATGACTATTAGTAACAATATAAACATCATCAATGTGTCAGTAAAAAAAATTCTACAGTACTTTAACTTAATATTTTGAACGCAGATAATTCTTTTGTTTTGGAATCATTCAGTATTCATAAATTTGTCCGTAAATTTCGTTTCAGATGTTTTCACTGTAAAAAGAAGACTCAGGGATTATAGACGTGAAATGGGTAAGCAGGCAAAATCAATTAAAGAAGATGGACTCTTTGGTAGATCTGGTAAAGTTGTTCTCACAGCAATAATAATGTGAGTGATAAAATTAATTAAACTGGATTTAGTATGTTCAAATAACAATGTTGACCACTCTTCCAAGGTTTTATTGGCTATACCTAGTGGATAAATTTTCACATAAACCTATTGAAAACTGTTATGCAAAATTAGTTAGTGATATTCCATATAAAATTCTACATATTTTGTGTTGAATAAAAATTTAGAACCACGCAAACTGATATAATATTAATACTTTAATAGCAAAACAATGGCAATCTGATCTCCAACAGATACTTAATGGGCATTATTTTGCATAGTTTTATCACTCAAAGTATTATTAAGGTAACAAGTTCACTTCTACATTTTTTTACATAAATATGTGGAATCTGACATGAAATAATGGTCCACTAACAACTAATTTTGCATACCGACCGTAGTGGCTCGGCGCGAGCACTCGAGTCTACGAAGCCGAGGGCAGCTCGGGTTCAAGTCCCTGGTCTGTCAATGAGGGTCTGAACGACAACTTGAAAAAATGTAAGACAGGTCACACCGTTCAGGTGTTGAGTTGCTGGTCGATACTTTGAACTAGGTCCGACTACATTCGGGCAAGGTTTTCTTAAGTTTTCCTTGTCCCTCGTGTGAATGCAGGTGTTTCTATTGAACATTTTAAGTCAGCTGTAGCTGCACAATGTTTGTTACTGATTCATCCCCTCTCTTGCCCCGAATAAGCCAGAAAGTACGGTATCGGGTATGGCGGGTGTAGGCAGTAGTAAATAACAATGTTACGTCCGTGATTAGAGTTACTCCTGAGCGGTAAGAGTAAACTGGTTGGCTTCGCTTTTAAGTTCCAGGACAACCGGAAATCAGGATGAGGATCGAATAACGTAGGGTTTGTTTGAGATATTACTAATATATTTATTTCGAGGAAGTTCAGATGACGGTAAAAACGAAGTGTGCTGTATGAAGCTATGTAAGAAGTTCAGATGTGACGTTGTTGAGAGTTAGAATAGAAGTGTCCCTCGAGACGTGAAACGTACGGGTGCAGAAAAGGTGTGACAATGCTAGGAGTAGGAAATGGAATTTGATGAGTAAGCGTGATAGTGAATAGCGTGAGACTACGTAGAGATAAGAGGACAGGACAGAGACCATGAGATTAATGTAAGAACTGTGGGAGAGTTAGCGAGTAGGAAAAATAGAGAGAAGTGGTATGATGGACGTAACAACAAAATAAAAAAAACTACTTTTCAACAATTTTGCATGGGAATTTTTGTACTAGGTATCAAACTGCAGTGAGACTATAGGGTGGTCGTCATTTATTCTTCAAATATCTTAAAAACGAATGAAGATACAAAGAAAAAATTTATACAACACTTGAAGGAATTTCAGACGAAAAAATGATGCCGATACTTGATCATACTTCATTTCTTATATGTTGCCACTTTCAAAATTTTACGTGGTTGAAGTTAGTATTGTTACTGTAATGCAATATTTGAGAAGAAAATGAGTAGAAGGGAACCGCTAATTTGCAAATCCACAATAGGTAACTTTGAAAGTGTTCAGTTTCCAAAATATGAGTTGATTTACCTTATTACGGTGTTACAGGGTAGATCGTGTAGACTTTGATAAGTGGCTACCGGAACCTCCTCTATGTCCACCCAAGGTGTGATTTAGCTATTTTAAGGTTCCTACATGTTGATTATGCGCTTACGTGCCATTACTCTGAATACAGGAAATGATAGAAGAAGGAAGGGATCGATTTTAAGGATGCTAGGTAGTAAGGGAGGCGTTGGTTTATTATTAATGCTCAAGTGTTTGAATTATAACTGTGGTCAGTGTAACGGAGTCCGCTTGGATTGGCATGGAGAGATATAATTAAAAGTCACGTGTGTGAAAGTTAGGATGGAAGTGACTAGTCTAGAGAATGTAGAAGACTTGATAGTTACAAATTAGAGATCAACCTGCCGACTTGGTACGAGAATCGAGGCAGCTTGGTGAAGATAGATAGATTATGCCGGGTATAAAGTAACTGTAAGACTATGGGAAGGCAAACTGAGTTCTGTAGGACGTAACAACGGTTCACTGAATTTTAGACGATCCTAAAGTTGGGAAATAATGATTTTTTCTGAAAAATCGTGACATCATTACAAACTGCATCTTCAAGAAATTTTCTGATAGATTTTTCTCTTTGAATGAGAAACAAATATTGTCCTGTGGGATGGTAGCAAAATCGTTGCAATGTACACTTATGTCTGGATTTACAGAATGACGGAATTATTCTTTGGCATAGAACTTTTTGCGGTTGATAATTGATGTTACAAAAGGAAAGGAGTGCGTTATCCGATCTGTATTTATGCTGTCGATTATTTTCAACCAATAGTTTCTAATTACTACTGAATCAGCTGTTATACCAAATTTTTTGGAGTCGAATTGAGTGCTGGACAATTTGCTTCAGCGTGATGAACTCTGAATACATCTTTGATGACAGCATAAATATAATGTTTTTTTTTTTCTTGTGAATCTGCTTGCAAACGTTTTCATTTAAAAGGTGCAGTTGTGTGTTCATAGCCCTAAGCTATAATAATATAAGCCCTACAATAATCACCAATGCATAGTTGAAAAAGTGGGCGAATGTCAGAAATTGATATCTGGATGATAGAAGTGTCTAAATAGTGGTTGAATCAAATAGTATTCGAATCATTCAAACAACTCGAACATATAACGTTTTTCGAATCATTCATATGGTTCGAATAATTAGAATACTCAGAAGTATTAAAATTATATGATTCAACGATTTACAGCGCTCAACTCTCGGAGCACACGCCTATTTTTTCGATCACAAAGCACACGGTCTGTGAAACCCTGTGCACTATTTCACGGTCAACCATTTGAAAGTTACTAATCCCTTCAACTTGAAAAAATTCTCAGATATGCTTGAAACATTGTAGAATCTATCCCTTATTTCAAATATCTCTTTAGAAATATTAAAACTTCGAGAAAAATTCCTGAAAAAACGTTTTTCCAAAAAAAAAAAAATTTTGTAAAAAAAATTATACTTTCAGAAATTTTTTATATTTTTTGCTAGAACTCTAGGTTTGTATTTTCGAATAAATATTCAGAATAGGACTTGAGGGCAGGATCTGTCAAAGAGTTTGTCAGTCGATCTGTAAACCTTTAGAGGGCCGGCATTTTTCCCTTGAAATTCGATATTTTTTAGAGGTATGATTTATGTATCCATAGGCTTATGGCATACTAGCAGCCCATCCCAGCTTCGCACGGGCATATAATAATATAATAAAAGAAAATACACAATGTTTACAGTGAGTTTCTAAAAAAATAACATTTATATTATTACATAATATTGTTATATGCCCGTGCGAAGCCGGGATGGGCTGCTAGTTTTTAATAAAAGGACGCTTATTGTGACGTAACTATAAAAGATAGAGACATGCTGTCGCGACATTTTTTATAGATAGTGATGTGTCCTGAAAAATTGTAATACATCATTTTGTTCTATCATTAATAGTTTTCGCAGCGCACGCGATTGAAGGAAGTTTTTTGTTTATTTTTTTACAACTTGGGTTAGATTTTTCAAGTTTTAGTAAGCATCCCTAATTTTTTTGAAAATGAAACATAGCCTATGTCACTCGGGAATAGTGTAGCTTGCCAACGGTGAAAGAATTTTTTAAATCGGTCCAGTAGTTTCGTAGCCTATTCATTTCAAACAAGCAAACAAACAAACAAAAAATCAAATCTTTCCTCTTTATGATATTAGTATAGATAGATGGGTCAGGTTGGCCCTCTAAAGGTTTAATTTATTAATTTCTTTGCTTTCCCATGATAATTTGTAAATCTTAGTTTTGTTTCATCTTGTTCTTGGTGATTCAGTTTGAAACGCGACTTCACCGGGAAGGTGGTTGAAAACCTGGTTGAGAAATGTTTAACATAAAAATTCAAAATCCTATTCAGGTTATTTGGGTTAGGTCAGACTAGGTGAATCACCCAAGCTCTCCCTTTTGTTACAAAAGTATTTGGCACCGGGATGTCATCTGCTGCTCGTACGATCAGTAAAACGTACACATTATTTGCCATGATATGTATGAATCATATTCACAAGGAATTTGCCTGCTGTATTACAAATTTTGTCCAACGGCTTCAGGAGGTTATGATTGTGAAAGTGAAAATCTTGGAATTTCTGTTGTAAATCACCCACTCTGTTACAAAAATATTATTGTTGAGTAGTATTGCCACTCTAACTCGAGAGCTTCTAATATTTGATTTAATTTTGCTATTGATTCTTGACAGTTTGATTGTGGGCTAGAGTCTACAAGGCCTGTAACAGCATCTATAATTTTGTCAGAGACGCCGATGAGTATAAAATTTTTGTCTACCTGAAACGCTGTGACATTACACTTATTATTGTTCACGTATACCGCCAAATCACCTTTCTATCTTTTTCTATTGGCTTCCACAACGGCCGCGTTCGTAAAATTAGTAACATTTCACGTCAAGCAGACCGCTTTTGAGTGAACGTCACCGATTTTATCGTCTTAACCGGGTATTTTCTACCAAGTGCAAATGAATTTGCTTTTTTCGACGAGTCTTTTTTACGTAACCGCGACATACATTGCGCTAGCTCTACGCCTTTTTTGAATATTTGAAGCTTAAAATGCTGCTATCTCGAAAATGATTTTAGCTATCAAGATGGGGCACGACCCATCGTTCAGAGCAAAGAATATCCTTGGGATCCAGGATGGAAATTCTTATATTCGATTCGAAAGGCATTCGTAGCCCGTTTCAAAACAGACAAAAAATCTTGGCTATAAATTTCAAATTTCTGAATTATGGTTACCAATCATTCCGAAATTTTTGAATGTGTCGTCATTGTGCCGAAATCTTCGACTCCAATGCTTTTCCTACAAATTGATCACCAGCTCGATAGATACAGTGCTCAAGCGGAATCCTACATTTTACACGCCCAACCCTGCGTGGTCCAAATTTAGCTATAGAAGAAAAATGGATCCTACATTTTTTGTAAGAAGTTTATCAAGCTTCATTTTTCACATTTACTATTTTTGTCGTAGGTTTAACACGTACGCACAGATGTACGAAAAATCATTTTTATACACCTTTTCCGTACACGATTGACGTAAAGCCCTGTGCGGAGACTCAGACTTTCAGATTCTGTTTCTGTCATGAAAATGAACCTGTGTAGAAAACAAGATTTGAATAAATCTGAATTATTTTAATGAAAAATGCTAACTTTTCTGGGCTAGTTGGCTACCTAGCGGAGGTAACAGAAATGCTATTTTCACGCACATTCTCTTATTCTGCGATTTTTACCTCAGTTGTTGAGTAAGGAAAGTTTAGTTGTTCACAGTGATTCCTCGTAGCTAATAAAACGCGCTTTTGAGTCATTACACTTACATTCCTACTCGGCATGAATATGTTACTTAAAACCGCAGTCTAACAAAAAGTTGTACTTTTGTTCTCTAAATGTTCTACCAATTCTGAAATTTTTTATCTATATTTCTAAAAAAGACAACAAATACGCTTAACAAGTGGCAGAGCAGGATTATTGTCGCCCCTTGTTGTCTGCTCTGCAAGTCCCTCGTCCGAGGAAACTTCATACACTGGTTTTAGTCGGTCAATCGAGACTATGCCATGCTTTTCTCAGACTTCAACTAAAAAATCCCCGGTACGGCTTTTGCAAAGAAACTTTCTGGGTATCGACGCATGTAAACACGTAGGTGGCTTTAGCTAGGCCCTTTAACGAACGCTTATATATCACCATGTCATGTTCCGGGTGTAGGGTGTAGATTCAGCCAAGTTTTGCCTGAGTTCCTTGACGTATTTGGGAGCTTCGGCATGGATCGAGGAACAATTGTCAAAATGGTTGTGTCTAGGGTACTCGGAAATTTCAGATTACCCAAAAATTTCGTACCCGAAAATCGTGGGTTTGCCGAAAACTGCCGAGTTTTTGCAAATTTTGGTCACGGCTGTTTTCGCTTCTTCAAAATTACCGGGATTTCTAAAGTGAACAGAGATGTTGGAAAATTTTGAACTTACCTATGTCGTTTCCGAAATCCCGAACGATCTGGAGGACAACTTCGTAACCGTCTTGAATTATGAGTTCTGGAGGTTCTATTCTCAAAAAATCAGACTAGAGGCTCACCGAGAAATATACTCTCGAATTATTTTATATATGCTTCATTGGCACGTCTTCGTGAATTAATTTTATCATCGATCAGTAGAGGTGTGCGAGTACTGAAATTCTCTAGGTCGGGTAGGGTAAAATGGATTACTTTCGGTTCAGGTATCCGAAAATTTCGGGTACTTGAAAATTTCGGACTACCCGATGATTTCGGGATGGCCAAAAAACCCGACCCGATTTAAACCCGAACCCGAGTTCAAGTACCCGCACACCCCTAATTGTGTCATGAACGATTGTGTTGCTTGGATCGAAACGTCACAACGGTTGGCTATGTTGGTTCTCAGAATCTGTATTTTTCTGAGCTGTGAGGCTGACCCTCGTGTAGATACGCCTGCAGTTCGTTATCTCGTTCCTGTGAGTGTGCCGTGGGGCATTGGTGGTATTCGATCGGTGCTGTGACTTTTTTGATCCGCGACAAGGTATCGGTGACGACGTTGTCCTTTTCCGAGGTGTGTCGGATGCCTGCGGTGAACTAATCAATGAAGTCGAAGTATCGGAATCAGCGAGGTGAGCACTTATCAGTTTTTTGTTGGGAACCGGACGTGACTGGCTTATGATCGGTGAAAATCGTGGTATCTCTTCCTCCGACCACTTGCCGGAAGTGTTTCTCTTCGAGGTAGACGGCTAGCTTTTCTTCGATGCTTCGAAAACCTCCCCAACCTTTGTAGTCCACCCTACCGGTGGTCGCCGTTCTACGTTGCCCTGAGAGATATCGCGCCGAGGTGCCTCAACGTACCTAAATAAAGGCTGCAAAAATACGGTTCACCAGAGTTGAGTAACCCAGAGAGCATCCCCTTTAATAGCAAACAACCCCTTACTGAAAAAATAGATTATTTTCATGTAATATTCCATCTAACCATCGGACAATACCTCAAATTAGGGTGGCTCGAGATATGACTAAAAAAATTAAATTATGTGTCAATTTTTCGAAAACACACCTGGTGGTAATATCGTCTGTAAAGATGGCACCTAATCTTCGAAAAAGAAATATTTTGTGGAGTCCTGGACTTCTCTCAAAGAGTTCCAGTGTTTTTACTAATTTTCAGGAGAAATTAAAGCCAATACGACTTCAAAATCATTTTGAATAAGCGGGTTGCCAACATTACGGCACGTTATTCTGGATTTTTTTTTTTTAGTGTTCCCTAATTTGCGACCCATAAGAACAATATTTCTCTATGTGAATAATGCGAGAGAATTTTTTTTTAATACTATCACTATTCCAAAATCACCAATTCCCTACTAAACATAAAAAAGTTTGGAAGATTTCTGAAGTTCTTGAAAAAATTTGATATTTTGTCCTATTACCGATATAATGAATATTATCCACGGGCATTATTTATGACGAAAATCAATTCTACACATTCTGAGGCTTTTTACAAGACTTCTGAGTAGCTAGTTATTGGGGTTTTAAGGGAAGCACCGCTATGACGGGTTACAAAGAGGTCGTTTTTTCATTTTCTTTTTTTGTTTACTAGATTATTTATTTGGGATTATAGAAGAAGGTATATTATTAAGCATGCTTTGAACTTATTTCGTGTAAATTTTTATTAAGAAGAATTAAAAATTGACCAAGTTATTGCGGTATAATAAAGCCTCTGTATAAAAAACGTGGTCCAACCGCCGGGTCGATAACTTGACAATGTTTGGTCTGAAAAACAAAAAAAAAGCTTTATAATCTATATGAATGTAGTTGTCGTTATACGTAGCCGTGTATTGAGAAAAAATTCACAAAGTGGCGGGTGTTAAAAAAAATAAAATAAATTGAATTCAGGTGAAACTTTTACTTATGTTCGGGGGCTTAAAAAATACTGAATTTCAAAAAGCAAAAACGACTGCGTGCATAGAGAACTACATACAGCTGTAAAATCCTGAATATTAGCTTAAATATTAGAGCTGTTTTAATGAGATCAAAAAAGGAACTAGGAAATATCCATAAAATGGTGAGAAGTATCATTATTTAAAAAAAAATTTTTTTAAACATCGACGCACCTTTAGGAAAACTGAAAAAATTACAGAAAATCACCCTAAACCATGTATTCATGCTGTGAAAAACAGGAGGTGGTCACTCTTCAAAATCTACCGGAAATCAGGAATCTGAATGTCTATGAATTTTTAGCCGATGGAGTTTGGTAGCAAAAAATATGAAAAAATCCTGGATGTATGAACAAATGTCGGCTGAATCTATAATTTTTCAAAATAAGTTTTTGAGTAGAAATCAAGTTTTCTTGCGACAATCCGAATAAAATGGGGGTAAAAGGCTGAAATTTGGTATGAGTAATTCATTTATAGAAAATACTAGGCCACTTGCAGAATAAATTTGACGCAGAGGCAGTTTTGGCATGCTCACTCGGCTATAGCCTTTCAGTCAATTCGATTAAGGGCAGTTTCGTGTTATAACTGATTTACGCAGACCTTCGGTAAAAATACACTTCAACGGCGGTGGATTTTTTTTTTTCAAGTAGTATTGAAAATCTCATAGAAAACAGTAACGTTTTTATATAACAACTTTCCTCATGCGTCACATCGATTTGAAGCAGCATGGATCCGAAAAATCGGTGAATTTCTCAAATCCGATTTTCCGGTTGGCCGTCACGGGGAATCGCTGGATCCAAAAAATCTAAAACAATTCATAGCTAATAATTTCAATATGTTTTTAAACCGTGTTGAAGAACAAAAAAATCGAAAGGAGCCAGGGAAGTCGCGGAGCTTCGATTTGATATGGAAAGCCTCATATATTCCCACATAAAATTGTTTGTTTTTCTTCACTGAATGAAGATTCGTAGAAACCTATAAAGAAATTCTAAAGTTTTTTCACCACGGAAAAAAGAAAAGAGAAAAACAAAAGAGCTTTTCGATTGTGACATTACATATATTGTATGCAACGCATGCGTCACGTCATTTTAGGAATTCTTTTGTATGAATCTAACTCACGATTCTTATGTATCCTGTTTGTTTCAGAAACGCTAGTAATTTTCTATTCAAATTATTCGCTTGGTTGTACACTGGTTCTCACAGTATGTTCTCTGAATGTGTACATTCGGCAGCTGACACGTGTAACCAGTTGATTTTAGCATATGGAATTCATAAATCTGTACAGGTATGATATATTTAAAACGTTTTTGCCAGAGAGCTGGTGACAAAAAAATTCACGTCCCTTCATTAAGAAAAATTTCCTTAAGGGGCTGCCCTACTGTAATACAAAATTAATTGTTTTTTCCGTTTAAAAAATAGTTTGAAGAGACATATCTTTATCAAATTATATTTTTTCCGATAAAATATTTGAACACACCCCTTAACGCGTACATAAGTTAGAATCAAAAATTTATTCATATTGCACCGGTAGTTTTTCCGAAATTAACGTGTAAAAATTAGCCTGTTTCGACGTTTGTCAAAGTAAGGTAACGCCTCAACATCGCTAAAATCTGATTCTAAGTTTGCCTTACACAGGAACTTTATATAAGGTTCGAAAAATGAATTCAGAAACGTAAATTTACTAACGTTAATTTTAGGTTTAGTAGTAGGGAATGATGTTTCATATTCAGCATTAACAATGACAGACACTTCGGTTGGTGAAAAGTAGTGGTAGAAATTAATTAAGAGCGCTCAAAAACGTGCCCTACTCCCGTCATTCCATGAAGGTTGAGACAACGATGACTATTTAAAGGATGTCTTGAAAATTCTATATGCATAAAAAAGGCAAACGAAAAACTGGAAACGTGGATTCTAGTTCACAGACACAAACACTGACTTGTCTATTCAATGCGAAACATTTGCCGAGCTCTGTTATACCTGCTCAACGTATCGTATTCTCGAGGTTGTAATTCGAAAAATACTTAGAATTTATTTCTAAAATTTTAAGGTTAGTTGCTACTATCAAAGACGAATTTTGGAAATTCCAATTTTTAGATGCTCTGAACCAGGTTCCCCCGTTAAGAGAATATATATAATAATAAAACGACATTTTTTCTGATGAAATAACGTATATTCTTTGTCACCAACGCTTGGTTTATTTAATTTACATAGCTGATAATTATTATTTGAAAATATTATACATTCCAACAAATCTAGTTATAAATAATTGCAAAAATATTTAATGAGTTCAATTTCGTACTGCAATTGGTGTTGTTTTACAGTACCATCTGATTTTTTAGAATCCAAACCCCGATCACCCATATGGATACACGAACATGAAAAACGTATCCTCTTTAATTTCTGGCGTTGGAATATTTTGCGTCGGGACTGGCTTGTCCTTTTACCATGGTATTCATGGTTTGGTGTATCCTGAGCCTGTGGATTCTTTTTATTGGGCATACTTTATATTGGGTGGATCACTGGTATCTGAAGGAGCGACATTGCTGGTTGCCATTAACTCAATAAAGAAGGGTGCTTTGGAAAGGCGACAATCATTCAAAGAATACGTCATTGGTGGCCAAGATCCCTCCGTAAACGTTGTTCTGATGGAAGACTTAGCAGCGGTCAGTTTTAAATCTAATCATTCAATATTTACACCTAAGTCGCCAACCTTGTATGATTGTATAATATATCTCTACCGCGTTCACGGAGAGAATGACTCACAACCTGTCCCGATTTCGTCCGTATCGCGCACATCCCACCCGATGGAACGCCCACTTTACTCACTCCAAGTCACCAAACCTGACTTGTTGATGGTCAAACCCGACTACACAGGTAGGGGAGCCCATGCAGGCAAACTCTTACACGACATTTCGAACGTTTGACCGTTAGTTGTCAGTGAAAATAGTTCCCATTGATACACACAGTGAAGTTTGCAGCGTGAACCGCGAAGACAGCGCTGCGTTCACACAAATACCAAGTGTTGTAGACGCATGAGTACTACCAGCGGTATGACACAAGTTTCCCCTTCCACTTTCTTATTTGAGAACTTGTGACATTCTATTACCACAGCAACCAAAATAAATGTTGAAGAATAAAGTGACTAGCAAAATTGGTACCATTGATTATAATAATAACAAACAATAGAAATGAGTTTGGTTTTCTATCTCGAGAGGGCATTGCGAAAAAATGGTGTTACCAAAAACGTGATTAAAAACTCAAAAGTTTTTACAATAGGTTGTCAAATAAGGGTCCCATTCTAAAGCATTGAGTGTCACACCGCTGAGTACTACTGTCCGACCTCTCAATAGTGCCTCTGAATAGTTTCGCTTCCCCAGTTTCATCCGCGAACTGCTTCCCCCACTACTCAGAGGATTAGCCACGTGCTCGGATTTCGTATACCTACTTCTCAATAGTTCCGTCAGCTAAAACTTTGTTTTATTCGAGTTTTAAAGCATGAAAGCGTTCGGAACTACTGAGAGATAAGTACAAAAGTGTCGTCATTACTAGTTTCTTTATTTTATGTAATCTGAACAAATAATAGTACATTATACACCAAGGATCTTACGCGAACCTTGATTTCAGAATATGATGTTTACAAGACGAGTAGTAGAATTGCACGGGCCTAAGGCGCGCGCAATTCGAATACTAGTTCTGTAAAAAAGCACATTCAGATTGAAGGGTAGGGTAACTTTCGAAATGCATACGTTATTTTAATCCCAACAAGTACGTTTAGAGCGAGTAACGTCGTCTGGGACAAAGCATAATGCTTTAAAATAGTCCACGGACCTTCGAAACACTGTATTTTGGCAGATCACTGTGCGTGAAGGCGGGATCCAGGGGCGAAGCCCCTCCCGACTCACAACAACCTAAAATCTAATTTTTGATAAAGTGTTTTTCGCAAAATGAAACAATAATGTGATACAAACCTTCTTGAATGGTGGAGAAAAAAAAGTGATACCAGTACATAATAATTCCTAATATAGTTTTGTTTATTCAATTATTATGGAACAATCTTAAAATTAGTCTTTGGAAACGAAAACAAAAACGAAATCGGCAAAAATTATTGCTGCTTGCTACTATAGTTAAATACAACGGAACAGTTGTTGAAACTCATTTACTTCGAATTGGGTGATGCGATGAGCACTTCAGCGGTTGGTTTTTGTATTTTGGTGTTCGTTGTATCAATGCTTATATCATGCAGTATCTTACCTTTCTTTGGTTGCTTTTCAGAATGCGTTATTTCAGAAGATGTAACAGTTGATGAAATTATTTTATCAATTTTCATTTTGTGTTGGAGCGACTCTTCAATGTACCCCTCTTCGGCAGTGCTCGATTTCCATCCCCCATGACATTTCAAACCTCTTATGTCCGCCTCGGAATTAGCAAGCAATATCGCAGAGGTATGCCGAAAGGCATGTCTAGTGTAATTTTATCGATCTGTAATATTTAAGTAACATGGAATCTCATGAGGCATTGTAGCAAATTTATATTTACCAATCACCTGTTCAGTACACTTGCCCTTTCTATAATTAAAAAAAAAAACTCAGTCGCAACATTTTTTGGGTGCAGAGCTTTGTATTTTTTGAGTGTTCGGGCGTGGTCTTCAGGGATGACGAATCGTCGAGCTTCCTTCGTTTGGTGTCCGGTACATCCATGATGAGCAATCTGCCTTCTTCTCTCACGAACTTTTATTTTCATCAACTCATCTCCGCGACAAGCTCTCCCTCATATTGATATTTTAAAAATATTAAAAAATATCGAATACAATTATTAATCAATATTAATTTATATTTTTCATATCCAGAACCATGAATTCAATAATTATTACAATTTATTACTTTAGTTATCATGAAGCTGTTTGAATATAAGGCAGTATTTATTGTATAAATCCCATGAGAAACCGCTTCTGTATGCAAGTACGCCCACCTTTGTTGCTAAATAAACATCGACAGGCGCTTCTGTAAAAAATGTCTCCGTTTCGCGACCGTAAAGACCTTGGATTTTTTGCTCTGATGATTTTTGCAATTCACTTTCAAGAGGTTTTGTAATCGGCCGTACTTTTGAATATCCACATGTTCTTAAAGTATTATCGTTGACTTCAGTGTCGAAAAAAAACTCCATATACTGGATTGCGCATGTTTTTTGCTCAATTCATTATAATAAGCCAACAAAATATCTTCATTCGAATCTTTTATTTACTCTTTTTGTTTCCATTCAGCAAATTTCTTATACGTTGAATCGTAATTCTGTTTCGATTTTTCTGGTATTAACTGTGCACATGCTTCTTCAACGGCTTCTGCTATCTTTGCCGGAACCATTTCCAACGTTCCTAGCATTCGCACTCTGTATTGCATCGTTTCGACGCTAAGAATCTGCATAATAACATTGGCTCGAAGAGCTGTAAAGCGCAGATGCCAGTTTTCGTCGCCGACCCCTTTAAAATCCCGGACAATAAAAAGTCACCTCTGCCCCCGCAATACCTTCAAATTGCGCCGGTCGGTAAACGACTACATTAGGTCTTCGTTTCAGAGGACGTTACGAGCTCTAAACGTGCTTGGTGGGAATAAAAGGATTTTTTTAATTTTAAATAATTTTCACATGCTCCTTTCTAACTTCAGTATTATTAATGAGTTTCGTTGTTTGTCTAAAAGCATACAATACATAGGGGGGACTTCCACATCTATGTTTTCTGCCATTGCACCAATCTGAATACTAATGTAAATAACAAAAAAATAAATCACTCAAAGCCCAACCATATTACGCAACAACTAACGCTCGAATTTATCAAATAAATGGTTGGGATTAAATTCCCGGGCCCCGTTGTCTGCTGTGGCCGGGTTTGACCAGCTGCACGACCCGTTTGGCAAAGTGGAGAGGATAAAATGGGTGGGACGTTGGGCGGAATCTGACCAAACTTGACGAATTCTGTCGCACTGTTGTGTCGTTTTCTCATTGAACGCAGTATAGTGTGAATGCAGCATGAGCTAAGGTGAGTGCTGTAATTACACGAGTCAGATATTGCCCATCCGCACGTGTGACACAAGCTACTTTTTCCAATACCTGCAAAGGTAAGTTTGGTTTGAGAAGCGATAAGGCGTGTAAAATTGGGGTTTGGTAACTTAGAGTGAATTACAGTCACTGCGTAAATTTTGATTATTAGAAAAGTGTACATTTGCCAAAAAAGCCCTCGTGTGTAAAATTGAGCAAGTCAGTTGTCCGTGTGCGCTATCGCCATTTTACAGTATACTTTGGAAATACAGCACTTTACGCACGCTCTATAGACTTCGAAAGCTGAATTTTTCCGGCAGGTGTTGGAGAATAGTATTTTGTGTAACAACGAGGCGAACTCGGTCTTTTAGGGCCGAGCGTAAGTTTGCAATACGAATCGTAGGTGAGCGCGCATGCAAGCCGAAAACAGGTATGCTGTGCGAGCTGAAGACGAATATTGCAAAAACGCGAGGTGAAAAGACCGTTACAATCTCGTTGAACATGATTCTTTATATAACAAGAGTATGTTACGTATTTGTTCAAGAAGTACGAAATTGAGGTTAGGGTCGCGTAATGTTGGATTTTTTGCGACAGCGCATGCGCGCAGCACAGAAATGCCACTTTTAACTCGTATCTTTTATACTCCGCGCGTGCGCATTCGCAAACTCACTCTACCGCCATAGAAAAAGGTACTTTGTGTACAGAAAACAATGCATAAAAAACGCGCGTGAAAAGAATTACCGAGTCAATGTGATTTATTATACAGTATAACTACAGCCTATATTAGAAAAATTCTTGTAATGTCTCATTTAGACTCAAAAATATAATTATTTAATGTTTTTCGAAAGAAAAATTCATTTCGAAGAAAGAAAATGATAGTTTGCTCTATGGCGCCATTTGGGAAGGCATTAAAAAAATTCGTGCACTTCGAAGACTCAAAACTGCATAAATGCGCAGAAAAATAGTAGTAGTTGACTCAACAGTTGCCAATAAAGGCTCAAAATGTGTAAATGAAGATATGAAACATACTGATTGAGGAACAGTTGTTGCAATGCTATTTTGCTAACTAACAATGAACAATTGGAGAAATTACACAATTTGTGCAAATTCATTTTCGGACGAAATAAGCTATAGTTTTTACTTGGATAAATTATACCAAGTATCTCCTTTTGAGTAGCATGATCATATATCTTGCAACCGTCAACCCGCTTACCTACCCGGGAAAACAATACAGACACCGAGGAGCTTGCCAAACATATACGTAATACGTAAGGCGAGAGAGAGAGCGAGTAACGTAATTCGACTAAAGCTAATACCTGAACAAAATTTGTTGGGCGTCAGGTACAATCGTACCGCGATACTGAAATACAAAAATTAGTAAAAAGGAAGGAAAAGGAAACTCGGCAGCTCAGGGACTTAGAGGGGAACGTGGGTCAATGAAGGGAAATATCAAGCACTCTTTTATACAATGCCAAATTCGTAATAAATAAAAAAGAAAGCAATTTATTGAGGCAAAGAAATAAGTAACTAATTATGCCATTTTGTACAGTACCTTGAGTAGACGTAAAATATAACAAGGTAAGCAATTTACGAACGCGACATAAATAACGGAATAACTCTAACGCAAGTACACAAGTTACGAAGTATAAAGAAAAGCTACGCAATCTTAGAGACGAAGTCTTGAAAAAGGGATTAGACTTTCCATCGCGAGGAAATCGGGCGTACTTACACTACAGTAGGTAGCTAATTGACTCGATATAATACAAACGGGCGAAATAACATATACAAGGGGAGTGTGAGTCGCTAGCAAGCTAGGTAACGCGTCTTATGAACACCAGAGTAAATTCGGTAACAAAACGGAGCTTAACAGCTCGCAATAATTACAGAACAAGGTATTGTAGGAAATAAACTTGTTTACACAGGTGTAACGTACGGGTTAAATTAGCATACAAGTAACGCGAATCAGGAGTTAAGATATAATACCTAGCGGGGATCGACTATGGATAGAAATACATAGGTACTAGCAAGCCACGCAGGACGAGCGCGCGAAGGATTCAAGGAAAACTAGGGGTACTAGGTATCAAGTTATAGGTTGTTGAATAAAGGAATATCAGATAATAACGAATCAAATAATAGCTTACGAAATGGTATTTAAAATAAATTAGGATGTAGTAAAAGAAAAACGCACAAAAACCCGAGAGGTGATCGACGTCGACAAAAATTGTCGATAATAGAAAGAAGGAAATGAAAGAAAAGGATTCGGCAGTTCGAACGGTAACAAAAAACTCACTTACGTGATACCAAAAAAAAACGGGAAAAATGCAGGAACCGGTGAACAGGAACGTAATAGCAAACAAACTGAAGGAACTTGAAACGCGAACAATAAAGAAAGACTGAATTAAGGGAAATGAAAAGTGAAGAAGGATAGAGCTCCAGAAGTGTCAACGTTGCAGCTCGAAGGACTTCCTTCTTAGTCGACCGCAAGATCATGAGCCGCGTCGGGACCCAGATCAGAAATGACGAAGTGAAGAGCGATGCAGACCTCCTTTGGGGTAGCTGCGACAACGGAACGGTTGCGGCCCTGACGTCAGGATGAGTTGTGCCCACCGTCTTCGTCATGCCCTGCGTTGCATCAAATATAGAGATGTAGGGCGCCAGCCGGACGATTCGATGCAGCTTGGGTATTCCTTCAAATTCTCTCTCTGCCAGTCCGATAGAGATAAGTAACGTTTGTAGCCTTTCGTCCGGATTTCTCGAAGAACCAGCGTAAGGTGCATGAGCCCATTAGCCCCTGGTTTAGCGGGTGGCGATTTCTCGCTCCGAAGAAGTGGACGGTGGCGGTCGTGCGGAATCCGGACTCCAGAGGAGGCTGTATCGGTAGATTTGTTGAGGCACTGGTTCTAGCGGTGGGACGTTGGGTGGATGCTTTGCTGTCACTGTCGCGTCGTGCCAATTCAACCCCTAGATCCCGTACTCTCTCTCTCTCTCTCTCTTATTCTGCTAAATGCGGTAGCCGGCCTGGCTGGCCTCGTTGGTCACTCCTCGTGTCCATCTCTCGATGCGTGGCTCGTGGAGGGTGTTAGGAAAAGGAAGGATATAAAATATAAAATAGTATCAGAAATTAAGTTTAGTTACTAAAGCATGGCCATGTCCAAAACCTTGCTCCTTGCTGTGGACGACTGTTTTGCGATATACTTGTGGGAGTTCGGAGGTCCAATAACGCGGAGTGAAACAATCTCTAGAAAAATAGATTTTATGAAAAAATGTTCCCAATAAAAATTTTAGGATTCCAAGGATGACGTGAAATGACTCTACCAAAAACATTTGAAGGAAATTTAAACTTCTTCAATAGGAAATCTATCTTTTTATTCAACACAATCATAGTTGTCTTCGAGACAATCATTATGAAAAAAATGTTGTAATCGGTATCGAAAATTCAAGACTTCTGTCACTTTCAAGTTCAAAGACGTTTCATACCAGTCATGCGAAGCAACGACTGCACACGTACGTATAAGTGATTGAGGGCCATTTGGAATCAAAAAAAGGTTATCATTGTCACGTCATCCGAGTTTATAATTTATAACACAAAATACCACGAAAATTTGGCCATTTTAAGTCTAGAAATATCGAAAATTTTAGTGACTCTTCATTTATTCCATTTTTCAAGATAAGCCAAATGATACTTTTCGAGAAATTGGAAAGTTTCAAATTTGATGTGATAATTTGAGTTTCATACTTGAGTATCATAAATTATAGAGTCCACCGAAAGTATCAGAATCATCAATCTGAAAATGTTACATTATTTAGTTTACTTTTTGGTATAAAGATAAATACCCCCCCTTACTACACGTGAACGAGGTTCAAAACTTCTATGGACCCAAATATGTCATAACTTCAGAGCTCATGAAGCTAACTCAAAAAGTTTTTCTAGTTTGATTTAATTGCCTGTCAAAAAGTCTAAGACAACCTGGACCTCTCCTTAGTGAACTTACGAAGACAGTTTATAGCAACATTTTGTGTCCACCTGCATATCCTGAAATTTTCGTCCGAAATATTTTTCTGTACGATCTATTTTGCCCGAGATATTTGACCATGCTATTTAAGATGCAACACCTGATACATTTGGTGTTAAAAAGATCGTAAAATATTATGATCTCCCTGAAGTCATCAACTAGCGTGTTGAAAAATTATTCTTATGAGCAAACGATATTGTTTTGATCAAATTTACCTCTATATTAACTTTAATCATATCTTTTAGTTTTTGTGTTGAGAGTTTTTTGATCCAACGAAAATGACACCGTTTTTGAACTTAAGCGCACGGAGAGAAGAAAAGAGCAATTTCACATAAAATTTCAGGAAAAGAAGAACACATCAGATTTTCTTGGTAAAGTATACTTCGTAAAATGCAGAATTTACTAGTGAATCAGTGAAAACCACCACTGTATGCAGAGTGAAATCTGCTACATTTATGGTAAAAAATATAGTTACATGGGACATGAGATATTCTTTACCAAAAATTTTGATGTGTTCCTCTTTTCCTGCAGTTCTGAGTAAAATCTACTCTGTTTCTTTTCTCCGTGCATAATCTGTACGCGAAGAATGTATACATTTGATATTGTGCAAACGAAAATGTCGTTTTAGAACAAGCTTATCGCCAGATCAAACCTTACTTGTTTTATCTAGGTCTTGGGAGTGACGGCTGCTGCCGGTTGCATGGGGTTAACGTCATACCTGGGTAATCCAATGTTCGATGCGATTGGATCTCTTGTTGTTGGTGGCTTACTAGGTGGTGTAGCATCTTTCATTATTTATACAAATGTGGCAGCTTTAGTTGGACGTAGCATACCTCAAGAAAGTCTCGACAAAATCAATGCTGAGTTGGAAGCTGATATTATGGTGATGATTTTTTCTAACATCCGTTTCTCATCGCATTTATAGAACAACATTGAGTTGAACGTAAATTTTACAAATATCATTCAACGTATTGGTATATTAAAATTAGTATTTTGTTTTTGTTTCAAAAAATGGTGTCTCAGGCATTCAACCATGATTTCAGATTCGTGCCATACATGACGTCAAAGGAATTGACATGGGAAATTCTTTGGTGAGGTACAAAGCAGAATTGGATTTCGATGGACGAGAGTTGACTAGATCATATCTTGATAAGCATGACCTTAATGCTATGCTGGAGGTTACTTCATAACAGGTTTATCATATGAGTAATATTTATTCGAAGGTCCCAAGAATATTTTCCATTTCAGGAGGTGAAGAAAATGGAGAATATCGATGAACTTGAATTGTTTCTGTTGAAACACGGAGAAAACATCGTCGATTTATTAGGCGGCGAAATCGACAGAATAGAATTGAAGTTGAAGGTAAGAATAGCGGCAAGTATATTAAGCTTTCGCTGCAGTAAAACCTCGATTGGTCGAGTATTAATCTGGGATGAGAATTAACCGGGATTGTTGCAAAATATTTTTTTTCGGTTATTTAACGTCGAGAGATAGAGTTTATGTGTCCTGATGGATTCTGTTGTACACATAAGCAAATAGATTCTGACTGAAACTCCAAGAGTGGTAAGCCACTCTAAAAATATAAATATATGTCTTTCTAGTGATATAATGACGATGCAATGGTTATAAAAAAAATGTTATTCTCATTATACTACAAGGGATACTTACAGAGTCAATTAATAACTGTTTGTAAATTTAAAACCATGTCTGTCATTTTCGGAATATCGGTGGACTTCATTTATCCGTATTGTTCTTGGTCCCATTTCACTCGGATAGTCAAGGTCTCACTGTAAATAACATCTTAATTGTTTTGCATTGCAAACGTCGTAATAAAATGAAATCATTATAAAATAAATCAAGAAGTTATGTACAGTTTAATCTTTAAAGTGATGAGTTCAATCAAATCAAATCGTAGGTAACGCACGTGGCAACATATTGTACGAAAACTCAAGTGAATGGGTCCATCAAATTACACAAATTTTAGCTTTGGAATTCGTCCGTCATAAAAAAATGCAATCTATTTTTATCCTCATAATTCTATAAAAGTATAGAGGGTTCAAGGTATTTGTCACAAAATTTCTATTTTCGGACTTCACTACCTTATTCGAATGAACGTTAAAAGGATTGGCTCCTAATTGTGGCTGCTAGATTCAGTCTCGTCACCACTTTTCATTTACTTGTTATAAAAGCTATCGTGTGTAACTAGGGCCAAAAGTTGGCGAACGCAAGTCGTGTGATTTCGCTTCGCTCAGGCGCAATCTTCACAGTCGTCGCAATCACCAACTATCGTCCCTTGTTACACAATATATCTCTGTTCGTAGAACTAGACTTTTCATAACTGCAGTCTTATCACTCATTAGCAGTTTCCGAACCTATACCGCGTTATGATACGAAGGAACTATGCTTTTACCCTAAACACCACAAATAACTTGATAATAACTTATGCTAGATACGAAAAAAGACGCATGAGGAACTGTCCTCACATCTGCAACAACTGGTATCTTAAAGAAAAAGTCACTTTTCATTGAAAACATGGTGGTTACTTTGAATTACCAAAAATTTATGGAAACGAAGGCATTTATTATTAAATCAACAATGCCAACATTTGTCACTTTCAAAACCACGAAACTTTTGTCTGAAACTTTTGTTTGTAAACCGCTATTTTTGAGACATCGGAATGGATAGATTAAAATAAGACATCCTATCACTTTCACTTGAAAGTATTTGAAAAACTATTATTAGAGGCTGAGGCAGTTTCCGTAGGATTGACTCAAAAGATTAAGGATAATATATTTTAATTCCAGAAAAGCCACCCGGAAATTCGGCACTGTGACCTGGAGGTTCTATAAGAAACATGTATTAGGAAAATAAAGTTTATCATATGCGATGTAAATACGGCTTTCACCAACAATATTTTATAATGTGATAAGTAACAGCTATAGGCAGATATTTTGTAATTATGTTTTATTGCTTTGCTGAAACTGCATACTATATGTTAACTAATTGGAAAAGTATTTTCGCTTTTTCTACGCTTTGTAAAAATATTTTTATTCTAATCAGTTACTTCCCTAAACCTATGATTCTTACGATTAGTACGTCAATAAATAACGATTGATTTTAGTCTATCAGTTGTCTAGGTGGAAGTATAATGATCTGTAGAATAATTATAATAAGTGCTGTCATCTGAACCGGTTTCATTGAAATATACTATAAGTTAACTTGAAACTGCCCAATTTCTTTCACAACAATAAAAACCTCACTTTGAAAAATCTATTTCGTTGCATAAGTGTCTTGATTAAAATGTATATTCGGGATTCCATGTCATTTCAACTATCGGTGAAGGTTACCGACGCCAATCTTACTATCCATTTTCTCTCTCGTTTGTACAGCAAAAATAGTGACAGCGCAGAGTGGAGCCAAATACCTAAAAGTTGAACAAAACCTCAAAAACGAAGATTCGATTTCTGGGATTTCCAATGTTGGGTTGGGTAGAGGGATAATGGGTTCATGTCATACTGAAAGAAGAGGGTGGTAATTAATCAAGAAAGGATCACACAACTTGAATCTGCGACGAAAGATTTTTTGCTAAAAAAAAAGAAGTAAGGCTAACCCCGTAGTTTTGCGAGAGAAATTGATTGACCACAGTCCGAATACGCTGCGAACAACGAATCAAAAGTTGCGGCCGAAATAGTAGGAAATTTTTTAGTATGTCTTCAGCTGTTGGTCCTTTGCTATTCTACATGTCTATTTTACATTTCTGAGAGTTCAATTTGTCTTCAAAAATCGCATAAAAAGCAAGGTTTACCCTATAAACAACGGATCAAAAGTTATGGCCGAAACACATAAAATTTTCATCGGGTTCTCAAAAAGGTGGGGAAGAAAAATTACAAATTCATACCTCGAAGTCGTAGTTTATTCAATATGCCACTGTATGCCACAATAAGAGGTAAGGCCACTGAAGCGGCGGAAAAAGTATGCATATTTTGAGTATTTTTTTCATCGGGACAATGAAATAAATCACAATTCTGAAAAAGTGCTTTATTGTACGTATCATAAACTGGATTATTATTTTTTTCAAAGTAATGTAAAAGGAAATGGCGACTGCACAGCTTTTCGTCGACGAAGCCTTTTTTTTCAAAGACGCGTGGCCGGACCAACTGCACCTGCAATTTTTAATTCACGGTAAATGAAAAACTTTTTTCGGTTATACATGCGAATAACTACAGAAGTGCGCAGGATTTTTTTGGTATATCGATTTTTGCACAAACGCCGTGTTTTTGAAATAACAGTTCAAAATTCTGCGCGGCTCTTCTTTTCTGTACGCTTTTTTGATGCGTTGCTCGTCCACCTTCAGGCATCCATTATAGCTGTTAGGCCCGATTTTCATGTCCATAGCATCCATTATGTGCGTAATTCATGAAAGGCCGTCGTTGTACACACAAATGGAAATATTTGTCGCAATATCCAGCACAATTTTTCCGCTGGAAACTGATTTGTGCGCTAAAGCCCACACCGTCGAATTGAAACTTTCATTACTGTTCTGAGAGTAAAATCACCGATATATCGAACGAGAAGATTGTCACTGCTAAGTTCTTCATAAACAGGTTTTATGGCCTCGAAGACATCTTTACTGAGAGCTGGCTCGTGTTTACAGCTGTCAAAAATATTCGTAGCCTTTGTTTTTTGCCAATTTCACCATGAATCTTCTCCTACTGAGCACTTATCATGTTGCGGATTTTCATCTGTCGATAATTTACGGTATAGTGTGGCCCATATATCATTTTTCATTTTTTGCACTGAATCAGTATTTCTTGGGATTGCTAATCCGTAATGAATAGTCAAACTGTCCATTAGCTTTCCGATTAACTTTCCTTTTCCGCCACGGCCTTTTACTTTTTTCTGTTTTGTTATCGCAATCGGGTGCACATTCTTTTTTGCACATGGTCAACGCATTCTTTCTTGAACACTGTAAGGTTTTCATATGGCTTACCATCTATGATTCCTTTGAATGTTTTCGAGTCACCATCACCTACGTAATATGCGTATTTCACGTCATGCAAAGGTTGAGAGCGCTGAAACATTTCAATAACTGCATTAACCTCCATCTTTCCAGCCGATCCTTCGTAATTTGCATTACATTCACTTGCACGACTTTCTGCCCATTTAGCGTATTCTTCAGTGTCACGTTTATTACGTCAATATTCACATGGTTTACAGTATTGACATTCCACCCACCTTAATCATTTGAGTATATCATTTGTAAGATATTAAGGCATCTTTTGAGAAAATTTTTAACAAATCGAATGTTTGAAATTTCCACAGTGGCCTAACCCCTTAGTAATTTAACAATTTGACAAACTGAATTAAATTGAAAGACAAAGGAGACCGCAAAAATTTCAATCAACATTACTTAAGGAATATAATTACTATATGTGGAAATTAGTGTACAGTATACATAGTCTTAAACAGAATTTGAAATATACTATATCAGATGGTTATTAATATAGTATCGAAATGTAGCTTGAGTTTCGACCTACGTACAGTTGCAACACACCTCCGCAGAATAGGATATGTGATGTATGATATTGTACTGTCTCTATTTTATGTAAACTGTATTAAAATAAACGATGAATGAATTTACACCGTGTTTCTATTGTATTTCCTCAGCTGATAGTCCCATGATGATCCACATGCTTTTTTTTTCAATCATTGGTGTCGAATTAGTCTAGACAGGGTCGTCTGAATCGATTCTGAGACGAAAAATTTTTAGCTCGAAAACAGGGAAAGTAAACCCCTTCGAATTTTTTCAATTTAACTTTTGCACATCGAAAAAATGCTGAAATTAATTCATTCCACCGCCATATCGCCGTCATTTCGCAAAAGAAATCCGTTGCGCATACTCTTGCTGCGAACAATGGATCGAGAGTGATATACGAAAAACGAAGAATATCTAATACAGTAAGACCTCAGTTCTACGTTTCGCACTTGTACATCTTTCTCGTTTATATGTAATATGTTCTTGGTCCTGGCAATTTATGCCTTTAAACCATGTAAAAATACTTCACTTATATGTTTCTCGTTTATACGTTTTCCGCACTTATACGCCAACGTTGGCTGAAGAATATAAAGACAGTTGTCCTGATAGGCTTTGGTGTGACAACCGAAAATCGTCGTGCGCTTGCGCTCTCTGAGATGTTCCAACGGTAGAGTTGAGAACTTATTGCAGAACATCAGAGAGTTAACGATTCCGACATGATGCTGGCCGCATTCACCTTCCGAGTAACACAGTCTTCGCAATGCTAAGCCCAAGACTTGTCGAAGATACAAGAAATTAATACTGAGAATATTCGTAGCAAAACAGTGATTTAATTAGAGTATAGGTACCCGAGAGAAGGATGTACACAAAGATCATAAATAATAATAGATCATATGTAATAATGATACAGAGACCAAAAAGTATACATGTATGTGCGGTCCATGTACGACATTAATATATATGATCCATTTATGATTGATACGTGATGCATACTATAAATTTTATAATTTTCCAGGAGACAAACTAGATTATCTACAATAATACGTCTATAATATGAAAATAGAAGAATTATTCATTTCGAAATGGGATTCTATTCGACACGCGCTCGATGTATTCCATAACATTAATATTCATAATTATTCCAACAACATTTGCTCTGTCGATCTTGAATTTTCGCAGGCGTAGAATCGAAAGGCTGTTTTAGCTAGTCGCAAGTGAAGTATCTACGTTGGGTAGAGAAACAGAATTGTTTTTCGAAAAGTGTTTGGATGGAAAAAAAATTCAGAGTAACCATAATACATCACGGATGCGCTAATTTTGATCGATGTGAAATGGATGCTCCGTACATGAAACAGTATTTAACGCAGTTTCCTGATTTGAAGAACCTAAAAGGGTGAATGTCGGCGATTTCTTTTGTTTCTTCTTGAAGCTTCTTAAAACTTCAAGAGTATTTTAACACATATTTGAAATATACGAGCAAAAATTTTTATCATTCTACTGTCGCAGAACGCCAGCGTTATTAGCTGACCCGTTAACTGAAGGATATATCTTCAGTCAACGGCTGACCATCGAAGGGCCTGGCCGCTTGAGTCTGGAATCGGCAGGAGAGATAAAGTGCGTATTTCTTGTATGAAATGTGGAAACTGAAATCATTATACATCATATCATATCATCATACATCGTACATCATACATCATACATCATACATCATCATACATAGTATTAGGTCAAAACCAAAGCTTGGATGTCAGATGTTCAGAAAGTGACGTCACCAATTCAAAATCAGCTAGCCGAATTCCTCAGTCTGGAAACAACCGCGCAGTAGAGCGGACGGATGAGAGTCGCGCTCCGCAAATTTCGAGTACCGGGTTCTCAACCTCCCGGATCCCGCGCTTCGGGTCCGCTACGTGATGAAACTCGACTTCCAGGATAAGCGCTCCGTGATTCCTGGTTCATGTTTACAATAAATTATTTCAATTCGTTTTCCGCGCAACCCCAAATTCAGTAGCTGTCAGTGCGCTAATGAAATTTCTATAACTTTATAATCTTCTCATAATCTTTTTGGTAAAATATGTCGATAAAAAAATTATATTAAACCTTACACATTATTTTTGATTTGTTCTCATGCTGAAAATATTTATTAGTATTCGAGGTATAACTCGAGGTGGTTGGCGGTGGTCGTTGGGGGTGGTTAGGGGTGGTTGCGGCTAATCAAGGTGGTTCCGGAGGAGGAGGACGAGGATTTGTGCTCGGTGAGTTTAACGTTTTTATAATATTCGATGGCAATTGTAATTATATTTCATCTAATCTTTTTCAAACTTGTCATCTTTACAGTAAATTATTTCAATTCATTCTTCGCGCAAGCACAAATTCAGTAGCTATAAATGCGCTAGTGAAATTTATTCTACTAGTAATTAATTAATTAATTATATTAATTCTCACACAATATTTTTGATGTGTTCTTATACTGAAAATCTTTATTATTATGGCAGGTATACCCGGGGTGGTTATCGGTGGTTGTTGGAGGTGGTTAGCGGTGGTTGGAGGTGGACGAGGAGGAGGACGAGGAAGACGAGGAGAACACGGTGGACGAGGAGGACGAGGATTTGTGCTCGGTGAGTAAAACACTTTTATCATATTTGATGGCAATTGTAATTATATTTTGTCTAAAATATCTCAAACTTGTCATGTTTACTATAAATTATTTCAATTCATTTTTCGCGCGAGCACAAGTTCAGTGAATATGAATGCGCTAATAAAATTTATTATATAATTGATTAGTTAATTAATTACATCAATCCTTACACAATATTGTTGATGTGTTCTTATACGGAAAATATTTATTACTATTCCAGGTATAACACGAGGTGGTTAGCGGTCGTCGTTGAAGGTGGTTTGAGGTGGTTACGGGATGGTTGCGGGTGATCGAGGATTCCAAGGTAGGCATCTTAGATTTACGAGCAAAGTCTGATTAGTACTTTGTCAATCTTGTGAGACCTATGAGATAAGTTCCTAACCAGACAAAAATATATTGAAAATTTACAGTATTTGACAACAGTGATACCTTATCACATGGACAATGGCCCACCTCATAATCAAGCTTTACAAGTCCTCATTAAGAGTAAGTTTTACAAGTTCTTGGTAACAGTACCAACAATTACTTAATAACTTCATTCGAAATTAATAATATGTTTTTGTTTTCAGTATTAAAGGCTATTAATGAGGATAGTCCAACGGTGCCCACATTATTAACGGACTACATATTGAAAGGTGGGTTGATTTCTTTCACCTTGTCTTGAATCCGTGCGAGATAAACACTTGTATATTTCACGGTCCAGTTATTATCATGAGGTTGAAGTTGGTGATGTTATTCAGGCGATGAATTTTTAGAAAAACTTGGAATACAACTTCAGGATTGTCTGAAAATAAGTGAACCGTAATAAACCAAATAGTAATCATATCAAGTTATCAGTAATAAGCAATTGCGGGTAAAATATTAGCTTACTTTTGTAAATATTTATGAATATAGCCTCTATGAATGTTCATTGTTGGTGTATAAGGTCTGGCAACGTACCTACTTTCTGTAAGAGATGTTGAAGATTTTTAACATAATTATGTTTCAGTTCTGTGCCCCACCTACTGATCCACTGGTACATATCCTCCGACGTGACATCGCTCTACTACGTATAAAGAAGAAAAGATTTATTAAGATGCAAATTGCTCCTCTCTTCTTGCCATTGTGCTTTCAGCCATTGTTGTGCCGTGTGTTTAAAATTTAGGACAGTATATAATATAGAATAACAGGTACAGCTACGAATATAACACTACAATAAATCTTATAGAAATGAGCTCTCGTTGAGATTTCTCTGTATTTATAACTCGACGCGAGAAGGCAAAAATCAATGTAATGCCATCTGTAAGGTAATTTGACTCGTGTTTGCACAACGAGAACTCGTTGGGCATTTTGCGGTGAAATTTGAAAAATTGTTGTACAAGAAATTAAATAACTATAAAAATGGATAAAAAATATTATCTCTAATTGTGAATGTAGCTAATACAGCTTTAACCGTATATTGATTATGTTAATGATCTATTGTTACAAGATCGGAATTAGATAAGCTCTCTAAATACTCTTTTCTAGACTATTAATTTATATCACGTATATGTATACTATGATTACCCTTGCCACGTTTTATGTTGCGCTTGTGTAATTTGTATATTATTAACCTTACGTTTTACTCTATTTGCGACAAGTTGTGAGTGTTTCTAATTTCTTGGCAATTATTTATGTACATGTATGTGTATATATGTATATGTATACTTATGCATGTGTATATACATATGTACACACATTTAAAACTAGATTTTTACAATAAACACAGAGGTTTTAGTATATTCGCATACGGATTTCTGTGTATAGGTATACTTGAACTAAAATATCCTTATCTCTAACACGGAGTATTTCGTAATTCGCATTTGTTCTTGTAACCCAATGTCCTGCATACGATGGCAAAAATCAAGATCCAACTTAATTGAGTCTCAAAGCCCTGTTGACATAAAAGCAGCTATTTGATAGAAATTATAGTTTATAGTTTACACAGCCCATTGCATGATATTTCATTATAAATACGTATGTTTCAATGTACTTAGGAATAATTTATCAAATATACAGAGGTCATGTGCAAATAATAAATGAATTCGACCGCAGTTTGACGTATTCATTAGAGCTTTAACAATAAATTTAAGCTTTGTTACTTCTTTTATTTCATTATGGATAATCAAAAACATTTCCGACTATTCCTGCTGTGGAAGCATGGGGATTAAACCAAATGTAGCAAAAGATTAGAAACAGTGTATGTAGAATACGGGTATTTTTCTAATAATGCAAACACGTGCCGCTAGCTTAGTTTTGACATATCTAGAATACCACGCCTTGCGAATTAGCTTTCCAGACAGAGATGAATGATGAATTTTAAGGACTGCATTATCGTTGTTGAATAATCTATGCCTCGTGGGAAACGAAAATCTGTAACGATAAAATTGATGCACCGGATCATCGTTGACTTTAACTTTTGAAATGTCCTACAATTTCCGAACATCTCCAACCATCCTATTTACCTATATTACTAGATTAGCTATGATATGAAAAGAGAAGAATTATTCATTTCGAAATGGGATTCTATTCGACGCGCGCACGACGTATTCCATAACATTGATATTCCGATGTATTCCATAACATAAATATTCATAAATATTCCAACAACTTTTCATTTGCTCTCTCGATCTTGGATTTTCGTAGGCATAGAATCGAAACGCTGTTTTAGCTAGTCGCAAGTGAAGTATCTACTTTGGGTAGAGAAGCTGAATAGTTTTTCGAAAAGTGTTTGAATGGAAAAAAATTCAGAGTAACTGTAATACATCACGGATGCGCCAATTTTGATTAAGATGAAATGGATTCTCCGTACATGAGACAGTATTTAACGCAGCGTAGTGATTTAAAGACCTAAGAAGGTGACAGGAAGAGAAGGAACGAGGCTTCTTAACACTTCGAGTGTATTTTAACACACATTTGAAAGGTACGAGCAAAATTTTTCATCATCCAACTGTCGCAGAACGGCAGCGTTATCAGCTGAGCCGTTAACTGAAGGATATATCTTCAGTCAACGGCTGACCATCGAAGGGCCTGGCCGCTTGAGTCTGGAATCGGCAGGAGAGATAAAGTGCGTATTTCTTGTATGAAATGTGAAAACTGAAATCATTATACATCATATCATATCATCATACGTCGTACATCATACATCATACATCATACATCATACATCATACATCATACATCATCATACATAGTATTAAAGGTCGAAACCAGAGTTCGGATGTCGGATGTTCAGAAAGTGACGTCACCAATTCAAAATCAGCTAGCCGAATTCCTCAGTCTGGAAACAACCGCGCAGTAGAGCGGACGGATGAGAGGCGCGCTCCGCAAATTTCGAGTACCGGGTTCTCAACCTCTCGAATCCCGCGCTTCGGGTCCGCTACGTATTTCGAGTACCGGGTTCTCAACCTCCCGAATCCCGCGCTTCGGGTCCGCTACGCGGTGAAACTCGACTTCCAGGATAAGCGCTCCGTGGTTCCTGGTTCATGTTTACAATAAATTATTTCAATTCGTTTTTCGCGCCAGCCCATATTCAGTGGCTGTCAGTCCGCTAATAAAATTTCTCGACTTCCAGGATAAGCGCTCCGTGGTTCCTGGTTCCTGTTTACAATAAATTATTTCAATTCGTTTTTCGCGCAAGCCCATATTCAGTGGCTGTCAGTCCGCTAATAAAATTGCTCGACTTCCAGGATAAGCGCTCCGTGGTTCCTGGTTCATGTTCACAATAAATTATTTCAATTCGTTTTTCGCGCAAGCCCATATTCAGTGGCTGTCAGTCCGCTAATAAAATTTCTCGACTTCCAGGATAAGCGCTCCGTGGTTCCTGGTTCATGTTTACAATAAATTATTTCAATTCGTTTTTCGCGCAAGCCCATATTCAGTGGCTGTCAGTCCGCTAATAAAATTTCTCGACTTCCAGGATAAGCGCTCCGTGGTTCCTGGTTCATGTTTACAATAAATTATTTCAATTCCTTTTTCGCGCAAGCCGAAATTCAGTAGCCGTCAGTCCGCTAATAAAATTTCTCGACTTCCAGGATAAGCGCTCCGTGGTTCCTGGTTCATGTTTACAATAAATTATTTCAATTCGTTTTTCGCGCAAGCCCATATTCAGTGGCTGTCAGTCCGCTAATAAAATTTCTCGACTTCCAGGATAAGCGCTCCGTGGTTCCTGGTTCATGTTGACAATAAATTATTTCAATTCGTTTTTCGCGCAAGCCGAAATTCAGTGGCTGTCAGTCCGCTAATAAAATTTCTCGACTTCCAGGATAAGCGCTCCGTGGTTCCTGGTTCATGTTTACAATAAATTATTTCAATTCGTTTTTCGCGCAAGCCCATATTCAGTGGCTGTCAGTCCGCTAATAAAATTTCTCGACTTCCAGGATAAGCGCTCCGTGGTTCCTGGTTCATGTTTACAATAAATTATTTCAATTCCTTTTTCGCGCAAGCCGAAATTCAGTAGCCGTCAGTCCGCTAATAAAATTTCTCGACTTCCAGGATAAGCGCTCCGTGGTTCCTGGTTCATGTTTACAATAAATTATTTCAATTCGTTTTTCGCGCAAGCCCATATTCAGTGGCTGTCAGTCCGCTAATAAAATTTCTCGACTTCCAGGATAAGCGCTCCGTGGTTCCTGGTTCATGTTTACAATAAATTATTTCAATTCGTTTTTCGCGCAAGCCCATATTCAGTGGCTGTCAGTCCGCTAATAAAATTTCTCGACTTCCAGGATAAGCGCTCCGTGGTTCCTGGTTCATGTTTACAATAAATTATTTCAATTCCTTTTTCGCGCAAGCCGAAATTCAGTAGCCGTCAGTCCGCTAATAAAATTTCTCGACTTCCAGGATAAGCGCTCCGTGGTTCCTGGTTCATGTTTACAATAAATTATTTCAATTCGTTTTTCGCGCAAGCCCATATTCAGTGGCTGTCAGTCCGCTAATAAAATTTCTCGACTTCCAGGATAAGCGCTCCGTGGTTCCTGGTTCATGTTGACAATAAATTATTTCAATTCGTTTTTCGCGCAAGCCGAAATTCAGTAGCCGTCAGTCCGCTAATAAAATTTCTCGACTTCCAAGATAAGCGCTCCGTGGTTCCTGGTTCATGTTTACAATAAATTATTTCAATTCGTTTTTCGCGCAAGCCGAAATTCAGTAGCTGTCAGTACGTTAATAAAATTTCTATAACTTTATAATCTTCTCATAATCTTTTTGGTAAAATACGTCGATAAAAAAATTATATTGAACCTCACACATTATCTTTGATTTGTTCTCATGCTGAAAATATTTATTAGTATTCGAGGTATAACTCGAGGTGGTTGGCGGTGGTTGAAGGTGTTCGGAGTTGGACGAGGAGGACGAGGAAGACAAGGAGATGAAGGTGGACGAGGATTTGTGCTCGGTGAGTAAAACACTTTTATAATATTTGATGGCAATTGTAATTATATTTGATCTAAAATATTTCATGTCATGTTTACATTAAATTATTTCAATTCATTTTTCGCGCAAGCACATATTCAGTAGCTATGAATAAGCTTGCACAATTTATTATATTTTTAAACAATTAATTAATTATATTAATCCTTATACAATATTTTTGATGTGTTCCTATACTGAAAATATTTACATTACATTATTTCAATTCATTTTTCGCGCAAGCACATATTCAGTAGCTATGAATAAGCTTATACAATTTATTATATTATTAAACAATCAATTAATTATATCAATCCTTATACAATATTTTTGATGTGTTCCTATACTGAAAATATTTACATTAAATTATTTCAATTCATTTTTCGCGCAAGCACATATTCAGTAGCTGTGAATAAGCTTATACAATTTATTCTACTATCAATCAATTATATTAATCCTTACACAATATTTTTGATGTGTTCTCATACTGAAAATATTTATTACTATTCCAGGTATAACCCGAGGTGGTTGGCGGTGGTTGGAGGTGGTCGGAGGTGGACCAGGTGGACCAGGAGGAGGACGAGGACCAGGAGGAGGACAAGGTGGACGAGGAGGAGGCGTGGTGGGTCGTGGGAGTGGAGGGGCGGGGGAGGGGGAGAGAAGGGGCAGAGGTGGGCGGGGAAGGGGGTGAGGTGGGAAGGGAAGGGAAGAGGTGGGGGAGGGTGAGGGGGAAAGGGGGAAGGGGGAGGGGGGCAGCGGAGGGGGAGGGGGGGAAAAGGGAGGGGAATGGGGGTGGGGGACGGGGAGGGGCGGGAGGGAGGGAAGGGCGGGCGGGCCGGGGAGGGCGGGCGTGTGGGGGGGGGGGGGGGCCGTTCTGCTCTATTAAGTCCAACGGGTTCGCACTAACATCCGTCCTCGTCCTCCACCCCCCCCCCCCCCCCGCCCACCCCGGCCCTCCCTCCCTCCCTCCCTAACCCTTCCTCCCCTCCCCCTCCGCCGCCCCCTTCCCCCTCCCCCTCCGCTGCCCCCTCCCCCTTGCCCCTTTCCCCCTCACCCTCCCCCACCTCTTCCCTTCCCACCTCACCCCCTTCCCCGCCCACCTCTGCCCCTTCTCTCCCCCTCCCCCGCCCCTCCACTCCCACGACCCACCACGCCTCCTCCTCGTCCACCTTGTCCTCCTCCTGGTCCTCGTCCTCCTCCTGGTCCACCTGGTCCACCTCCGACCACCTCCAACCACCGCCAACCACCTCGGGTTATACCTGGAATAGTAATAAATATTTTCAGTATGAGAACACATCAAAAATATTGTGTAAGGATTAATATAATTGATTGATAGTAGAATAAATTGTATAAGCTTATTCACAGCTACTGAATATGTGCTTGCGCGAAAAATGAATTGAAATAATGTAATGTAAATATTTTCAGTATAGGAACACATCAAAAATATTGTATAAGGATTAATATAATTAATTAATTGTTTAAAAATATAATAAATTGTGCAAGCTTATTCATAGCTACTGAATATGTGCTTGCGCGAAAAATGAATTGAAATAATTTAATGTAAACATGACATGAAATATTTTAGATCAAATATAATTACAATTGCCATCAAATATTATAAAAGTGTTTTACTCACCGAGCACAAATCCTCGTCCACCTTCATCTCCTTGTCTTCCTCGTCCTCCTCGTCCAACTCCGAACACCTTCAACCACCGCCAACCACCTCGAGTTATACCTCGAATACTAATAAATATTTTCAGCATGAGAACAAATCAAAGATAATGTGTGAGGTTTAATATAATTTTTTTATCGACGTATTTTACCAAAAAGATTATGAGAAGATTATAAAGTTATAGAAATTTTATTAACGTACTGACAGCTACTGAATTTCGGCTTGCGCGAAAAACGAATTGAAATAATTTATTGTAAACATGAACCAGGAACCACGGAGCGCTTATCTTGGAAGTCGAGAAATTTTATTAGCGGACCGACAGCCACTGAATATGGGCTTGCGCGAAAAACGAATTGAAATAATTTATTGTAAACATGAACCAGGAACCACGGAGCGCTTATCCTGGAAGTCGAGAAATTTTATTAGCGGACTGACGGCTACTGAATTTCGGCTTGCGCGAAAAAGGAATTGAAATAATTTATTGTCAACATGAACCAGGAACCACGGAGCGCTTATCCTGGAAGTCGAGAAATTTTATTAGCGGACTGACAGCCACTGAATATGGGCTTGCGCGAAAAACGAATTGAAATAATTTATTGTAAACATGAACCAGGAACCACGGAGCGCTTATCCTGGAAGTCGAGAAATTTTATTAGCGGACTGACAGCCACTGAATATGGGCTTGCGCGAAAAACGAATTGAAATAATTTATTGTAAACATGAACCAGGAACCACGGAGCGCTTATCCTGGAAGTCGAGAAATTTTATTAGCGGACTGACAGCCACTGAATATGGGCTTGCGCGAAAAACGAATTGAAATAATTTATTGTAAACATGAACCAGGAACCACGGAGCGCTTATCCTGGAAGTCGAGAAATTTTATTAGCGGACTGACAGCCACTGAATATGGGCTTGCGCGAAAAACGAATTGAAATAATTTATTGTGAACATGAACCAGGAACCACGGAGCGCTTATCCTGGAAGTCGAGCAATTTTATTAGCGGACTGACAGCCACTGAATATGGGCTTGCGCGAAAAACGAATTGAAATAATTTATTGTAAACAGGAACCAGGAACCACGGAGCGCTTATCCTGGAAGTCGAGAAATTTTATTAGCGGACTGACAGCCACTGAATATGGGCTGGCGCGAAAAACGAATTGAAATAATTTATTGTAAACATGAACCAGGAACCACGGAGCGCTTATCCTGGAAGTCGAGTTTCACCGCGTAGCGGACCCGAAGCGCGGGATTCGGGAGGTTGAGAACCCGGTACTCGAAATACGTAGCGGACCCGAAGCGCGGGATTCGAGAGGTTGAGAACCCGGTACTCGAAATTTGCGGAGCGCGCCTCTCATCCGTCCGCTCTACTGCGCGGTTGTTTCCAGACTGAGGAATTCGGCTAGCTGATTTTGAATTGGTGACGTCACTTTCTGAACATCCGACATCCGAACTCTGGTTTCGACCTTTAATACTATGTATGATGATGTATGATGTATGATGTATGATGTATGATGTATGATGTATGATGTACGACGTATGATGATATGATATGATGTATAATGATTTCAGTTTTCACATTTCATACAAGAAATACGCACTTTATCTCTCCTGCCGATTCCAGACTCAAGCGGCCAGGCCCTTCGATGGTCAGCCGTTGACTGAAGATATATCCTTCAGTTAACGGCTCAGCTGATAACGCTGCCGTTCTGCGACAGTTGGATGATGAAAAATTTTGCTCGTACCTTTCAAATGTGTGTTAAAATACACTCGAAGTGTTAAGAAGCCTCGTTCCTTCTCTTCCTGTCACCTTCTTAGGTCTTTAAATCACTACGCTGCGTTAAATACTGTCTCATGTACGGAGAATCCATTTCATCTTAATCAAAATTGGCGCATCCGTGATGTATTACAGTTACTCTGAATTTTTTTCCATTCAAACACTTTTCGAAAAACTATTCAGCTTCTCTACCCAAAGTAGATACTTCACTTGCGACTAGCTAAAACAGCGTTTCGATTCTATGCCTACGAAAATCCAAGATCGAGAGAGCAAATGAAAAGTTGTTGGAATATTTATGAATATTTATGTTATGGAATACATCGGAATATCAATGTTATGGAATACGTCGTGCGCGCGTCGAATAGAATCCCATTTCGAAATGAATAATTCTTCTCTTTTCATATCATAGCTAATCTAGTAATATAGGTAAATAGGATGGTTGGAGATGTTCGGAAATTGTAGGACATTTCAAAAGTTAAAGTCAACGATGATCCGGTGCATCAATTTTATCGTTACAGATTTTCGTTTCCCACGAGGCATAGATTATTCAACAACGATAATGCAGTCCTTAAAATTCATCATTCATCTCTGTCTGGAAAGCTAATTCGCAAGGCGTGGTATTCTAGATATGTCAAAACTAAGCTAGCGGCACGTGTTTGCATTATTAGAAAAATACCCGTATTCTACATACACTGTTTCTAATCTTTTGCTACATTTGGTTTAATCCCCATGCTTCCACAGCAGGAATAGTCGGAAATGTTTTTGATTATCCATAATGAAATAAAAGAAGTAACAAAGCTTAAATTTATTGTTAAAGCTCTAATGAATACGTCAAACTGCGGTCGAATTCATTTATTATTTGCACATGACCTCTGTATATTTGATAAATTATTCCTAAGTACATTGAAACATACGTATTTATAATGAAATATCATGCAATGGGCTGTGTAAACTATAAACTATAATTTCTATCAAATAGCTGCTTTTATGTCAACAGGGCTTTGAGACTCAATTAAGTTGGATCTTGATTTTTGCCATCGTATGCAGGACATTGGGTTACAAGAACAAATGCGAATTACGAAATACTCCGTGTTAGAGATAAGGATATTTTAGTTCAAGTATACCTATACACAGAAATCCGTATGCGAATATACTAAAACCTCTGTGTTTATTGTAAAAATCTAGTTTTAAATGTGTGTACATATGTATATACACATGCATAAGTATACATATACATATATACACATACATGTACATAAATAATTGCCAAGAAATTAGAAACACTCACAACTTGTCGCAAATAGAGTAAAACGTAAGGTTAATAATATACAAATTACACAAGCGCAACATAAAACGTGGCAAGGGTAATCATAGTATACATATACGTGATATAAATTAATAGTCTAGAAAAGAGTATTTAGAGAGCTTATCTAATTCCGATCTTGTAACAATAGATCATTAACATAATCAATATACGGTTAAAGCTGTATTAGCTACATTCACAATTAGAGATAATATTTTTTATCCATTTTTATAGTTATTTAATTTCTTGTACAACAATTTTTCAAATTTCACCGCAAAATGCCCAACGAGTTCTCGTTGTGCAAACACGAGTCAAATTACCTTACAGATGGCATTACATTGATTTTTGCCTTCTCGCGTCGAGTTATAAATACAGAGAAATCTCAACGAGAGCTCATTTCTATAAGATTTATTGTAGTGTTATATTCGTAGCTGTACCTGTTATTCTATATTATATACTGTCCTAAATTTTAAACACACGGCACAACAATGGCTGAAAGCACAATGGCAAGAAGAGAGGAGCAATTTGCATCTTAATAAATCTTTTCTTCTTTATACGTAGTAGAGCGATGTCACGTCGGAGGATATGTACCAGTGGATCAGTAGGTGGGGCACAGAACTGAAACATAATTATGTTAAAAATCTTCAACATCTCTTACAGAAAGTAGGTACGTTGCCAGACCTTATACACCAACAATGAACATTCATAGAGGCTATATTCATAAATATTTACAAAAGTAAGCTAATATTTTACCCGCAATTGCTTATTACTGATAACTTGATATGATAATATCCCCTGTCCACCCCCCCCCCTCCCGCGCCCCGCGCCCCCGTCCCTCCCCTCCACGCCCCTCTCACGACCCACCCCGCCCTACCTACTTCTGCTTCTACTCCTACTCCCAATCCCACTCTAACTCCTACTATTCCTATTTCTACTCATATTCCTACTCCGAGTCCTATTCCTACCACTACTCCTACTTCTCCTCCTATTTCTACATCTTCCCCTGATCCTACTTCTGATGCTGATTCTACTTTATCAAATATTGTAAAAATGTTAAACTCACGGAGCACGAACCCTCGTCCTCCACCTCGTCCAGCTCGACCACCTCCAACCACCGTCAACCACCTCGGGATATACCTGGAATGGTAATAAATATTCTCACAAGGGGAGTGTCAAACTTGGGAATCACAGATTTCCATCACTTTTATATATATTGTAGGGCAGGGTCCCCTCAATAAATATATAAAGCGGCAAGACGCCATTCGTTTTTGTTATTGAGAAATTTCAACTCAAAGTTCTATATGTAAATTAAGTAGAAGGAACCTTTTTACCGGTTGCAGCAATAGTTCCGTGGCGTAGCGGTAACGCTCTTGCTTACTGAGCGACTTTATTTTTGATAATATTGATTACTTTGTTATTATAATTATTACAAATCCTATTTTTATCATTTTTTGTATTTTTTCCTAACTTAAAAATAAAAAAATAATTTATAGAAATATTAATTATTAATTATTTATTTTTGTATTAAATAATTTATAAAAAAAAAAAAAAAAAGTAACTCTAACGGAACTTGAACAGCCGTTCGGTCCCTCAGTAAGCAAGAGCGTTACCGCTACGCCACGGAACTATTGCTGCAACCGGTAAAAAGGTTCCTTCTACTTAAGTTACATATAGAACTTTGAGTTGAAATTTCTCAATAACAAAAACGAATGGCGTCTTGCCGCTTTATATATTTATTGAGGGGACCCTGCCCTACAATGTATATAAAAGTGATGGAAATCTGTGATTCCCAAGTTTGACACTCCCCTTGTCAGACTAAGAACACATCAAAAATATTATGTAAGGATTATTCTAATTAATTATTTAATCAATATGTAATAAATTTCATTAGCGCGTTTGAAGCTACTGAATATGTGCTTGCGTGAAAAATGAATTGAAACAATTTATTGTAAACATGACAAGTTTGAGATATTTTTGTGGGTGGTGGGGAGGGAGGGAAGGGTGGGCGGGGTGGGGAGGGGAGGATAGGGGACCCTACCCTACCCTACCCTACCCTACCCTACCCTTTTTTTTTTTTTTCTCTCTCGATGGGAAAGTGCCTTATGCACACCCTGTGTTTCACGCAAGAAACACAGGGTAGTGTGGGACCCGCCCCCACTAAAAACCCACCGGCCACTGTGGTACGGGATGAGAGACTCCCCGGAACCACCGAAGCATAACTTCGGGGGGTCTCCCGGCACCTCAGCGCGCGTGCGCTCATTCCTAACTTGGGAGTTGCGTCTCCCTTTCCTCCCTCCGCTCCCCGCCCCTTCCCCTCCCCCTTCCCCCATCCCATCCCATCCCCCCAAACCCCTCCCCCCTTCCATACCCTTCCCGCCCCTCCCCTCCACTCCCCTTCCCACTCCAACTCCAACTTCTACTCCTACTCCTACTCCTTCTCCTGATCCTACTCCTATTCCCACTTCTACTCCTACTCTATTCGTTACTTAAGAATGTTATACTCACAGTGCACAAATCCTCATCATCCTCGTCCACGTTGGTTTCCTCGTCTTCCTCGTTCTCCTCCTCGTCCACCTCCAACCACTGCCAACCACCGCCAACCACCTCCAACAACCACCGATAACCACCTCGGCTTACACCTGGAATAGTAATAAATATTTTAAATATTAGAACACATAAAAAATATTGTGTAAGGATTGTTATAATTTTAGTATTGACAAATTTCACCAAGAAGATTATGAGAAAATTATGGAAAATTGTAGAAATTTTACTAGCGCACTGATAGCCACTGAATTTGGGCATGAGCGAAAAATGAATTTAAATAATTAATTGTAAACGTGACAAGATTGAAAAATTGTAGATAAAATATAATGACAATTGCCATTTGATGTTATAAAAATGTTTTACTCACCGTGCGGAAATCCTCGTTCTCGTCTTCTTCGTCCTCCTCCTCGATCAGCTGCAACCACCTCCAATAACCACCTCCATCCACCTCCGGTTATACCTTGAATAGTAATAAATATTTTCAGTATAAGAACACATAAAAAATATTGTGTAAGGATTAATGTAAGTCATTAACTAATCGATTTTATAATAAATCTGATTATCGCATTGACAGCCCCTGAATTTGGGCTTGCGCGAAAAATAAATCGAAATAATTTATTGTAGCCGTGACGAGTTCAAAAAATATTAGATAAAATAGAAGTACAATTGCCATTATATATCACGAAAGTTATTTACTCACCGTGCACAAATCCTCGTCCTCCTCATCCACCTTGTTCTTCTCATCTTTCTCGTCCTGCTCCTCCTCGGTCTCCTCCTCATCCACCTTGATCACCCGCAACCACCCCTAACCACCTGCGACCACCTCCGACCACTTTCAACCACATCGAACGACCACCGCGAATCACCTCGGGTTATACCTCGGATACTAATTAACATTTTCAGTATCAGAACACATCAAAAATTTTGTGTAAGGATTATTGCCCAATTGCAATTGCAATTTGTTGATCCTGGTCGTTCGGTTCTTTTCCCGATTCAAAATGTCATCCGAAGCATGCATGTTAGTTTGATGGTACAAAACGTGACGTTTTCAATAATCAAACTTGTAAACTTGAAAATTAGTCCTGGAGGCCAAAAGTCACCAGATCAATGACCTGGACAGTCAGAATTACGGAGCGCTTGTTCAGGAAGTCGAGTTTCACTGTGTAGTGAACCCGGCGCGCAGAAACTACTGAGCGCTTGTCCCTGAAGTCGAGTTGCATCAGGTAGCGGACCTGGAGCGCAGGAACCGCGGAGCGCTTGTCCTGGAAGTCGAGTTTCACCGCGTAGCGGACCCGAAGCGCGGGATCCGGGAGGTTGAGAACCCGGTACTCGAAATTTGCGGAGCGCGACTCTCATCCGTCCGCTCTACTGCGCGGTTGTTTCCAGACTGAGGAATTCGGCTAGCTGATTTTGAATTGGTGACGTCACTTTCTGAACATCCGACATCCGAACTCTGGTTTCGACCTTTAATACTATGTATGATGATGTATGATGTATGATGTATGATGTATGATGTATGATGTACGATGTATGATGATATGATATGATGTATAATGATTTCAGTTTTCACATTTCATACAAGAAATACGCACTTTATCTCTCCTGCCGATTCCAGACTCAAGCGGCCAGGCCCTTCGATGGTCAGCCGTTGACTAAAGATATATTCTTCAGATAACGGGTCGGCTAATAACGCTGCCGTTCGGCGACTGTTGGATGATAAGAATTTTTGCTCGTACCTTTCAAACGTGTGTTAAAATACACTCGAAGTTTTAAGAAGCTCCGTTCTGTCTCTCCCTATTTAAAAAAAAATAAAATCTCCGACATTCACCTTTGTAGGTCTTCAAATGAGCACACTGCGTTAAATACTGTCTAATATACGAAGCATCCATTTCATCCTGATCAAAACTAGCGCATCCGTGATGTAATGCAATTACTCTGAATTTTTTTCTATCCGAACACTTTCCGAAAAACAATTCTGCTTCTTTACCCAACGTAGATACTTCATTTGCGACTAGCTAAAACAGCGTTTCAATTCTATGCCTACGAAAATTCAAGATCGAGAGACCAAATGAAAAGTTGTTGAAATCTCTCTATCTAATAAAAAAAGTTTCAAACAAATGAACGTAGAAAAAGATTATAATAACAATAGTAAAAAAAAGATTATAATAACAATAGTATACGCATGAAGTTGGCGGTGGGGTGAGATCCCGAAAACAAAACAAAAAGCATCTAGCAAACCCTTTGACAGCTGTCATCGGCTGTTTATGACAGTCTTTGACAAATATCTTTATAGGTATCTGTTTCTGACGCGCAGAAAATGAACATGCAAACGAAAATTATCAAGATGATTCCCGACGGGAATTGTCTTTTTCGCGCGTTGGCGTATTGTGTAAACGGCACTCAAGATCGACACGCAGAGGTGAGACTGAGTATCGTTTCAAATATAGTGGATAATTGGTCTACGTTTGCGGGTTTTATTACAGGTAATGAGTCAAACGGTGCTGTGATTAGGTCACCTGGTGATTACAAATCACATATGAATAAAAATGCAATATATGCAGCTGCGGACATTTTTGAGATATGTTTGACCGTGTATCGCGAAGAACAAATTCATCCACACCGGATCGGATCACAAAATGAAACACAATTCTCGCTACTCTTCACCGGCGACGGAGACAGTGGACACTTTGATGTCTTGCAGTACCAAAATAAAATTCAGATAGTGAGTAATAAGTATGAAAAGTAACAATCAAATAATAGTAAATCTAAATATATCACCAAACACTCAAAAGGACAGCCAGGATTTACGATGACAATGGAGAAAGGAGGAGTTTCAAGCAGCAGACAAGGCGATGAAGATGGTGGATGGTCGGACGTATCACAAAAGAAAAAGGAAAATAAAATTGTAAGTGCGAATAACCAAATAAGCCAGAGAATAATAATAAACAAATATTCCTATAACCAGGCAAGAGGACGACCAAGATCTATGTTAACCACAAGAGAAAGAGGTGTTTTGCGGAGTGAACAGCAACACAAATATAGAGAAAAAAATAATATAAAGAAGGTGATTTTGGAGAATAACGGGCAGAGCGGTAGCAAAAATAATTCAGCAAGTCAAGGATATAGATCGATATCAATACAGAAGGAACACCAATTTTCAATCAACGAATGGAAGCTTCGATTGATGAAAAAAAGAAAAGTAAGCACAGAAGGAATTGAAGTGGACAGCAAGTGCAGACTTGTCATCAAATCAACATGAAGGAATTCGCCTGTCTACTAGACAATGCGTAAGGAAATAGTGAGGCGCGAAGCGCCGAACAACGAGGCGCGCAGCGCCGAGTGCCCAAGGCGCGTAGCGCCGAGATGGGGTTGGCGCGCGAAGCGCGCAGGGACGAAGCCCCTAGTAATTATTAATATTAATGTTATGGAATACATCGAGCGCGTGTCGAATAGAATCCCATTTCGGAATGAATAATTCTTCTATTTTCATATTATAGCCGTATTATTGTAGAGAATCTAGTTTGTATCCTGGAAAATTATAAAATTTGTAGTATGCATCACGTGATTAATATCGTACATGGACCGCAGATACTGCATACTTTTTGGTCTCTACATCATTATTACATCTGATCTATTATTATTTATAATCTATGTATACACGCTTTTCTCGGGTACCTATACTTCAATTAAATCACTGTTCTGTCACGAATTTTAGACTAAATTTATTTGCTTTATTAATTTCATGTATCGCTGACAAGTCGGTTAGTACAGGCCAAGTACTGGCTTGGGTATAGCATTGCGAAGACTGTGTTACTCGGAAGGTGAATGCAGCCAGCATCATGTCGAAATCGGTAATTCTCCGATGTTCTGCAATAAGTTCTCAACTCTACCGTTGGAACATCTCAGGGAGCGCAAACGCACGACAACTTTCGGTAGTCATACCAGAGCGCATTGGCGCAACTGTCATTATATTCTTCAGTCAACGTAGGAGGTGTTTGGAGGTGTATGGCGGTGATCGGTCGTGATCGAGGAGGACGACGAAGACGACGAAGACGAGCGGTCGGCGGGGGACGAGGAGAATGAAGGTGGTCGGTGGTGGTCGGAGGTGGTTGGTGGTGTTCGGAAATGGTAGGAGGTGGTAGAAGGTGGTTGGTGGCAGCAGGATGTGGCAGGAGATGGATGAAGATCGGTAGGAGGTGTTTGGAGGTGGTAGGACATTGTAGGACATGTCTGGTGGTGGTTGGAGATGATGATGGTCGTGGAGGACGCCGCCGAAGAGGACAATGAGGGGGTGGAGGAGGAGGTGGGGGAGATGACCGAGGTGGACGAGGACGATGGTGGTCGGAGGTGGTCGGCGGTGGTTGACGGTGCTCGGTGGTAGTTCGGGGTGGCTTGCGGTGGACGCGGTTACGCTTCTTTTTACGGGGATTATTGAGCTGATCGACATTTTTAAGTCGCAGTCCACAAGTAGTCTTACGTACTCTCTTTTTATCGACTCAATCTCAAGCTTTCATATCGACAGTACTTTGGCTGCTACGAATGTCAGTGCGAGCAAGGAGGCATCCTCCTTGAGTGCGAGCTCGTTAGGTAGAGTCGATAGAGCAGAACCCTCCTACGCTCCCAGGCCCACCTGAACCCACTTGCCCGCCGAAAACTGTTCCAAAAAATGTACCCAGGGGTATCCGTCTTTATGTTCTTCAGTCAACGACGTCAAGCACCTGTTCCATCCCCTAGCCCTGTTCGTTATTCAGTTATACTTTGTATAGTGATTTTTTAGTCGCATCTTTCGAATTCGATTTGATGTTTGACTTGTCTACGACTAGTTATCGCGCGTATTTCGATGTTTTGTGGACTTGTCCACCGCTGGATGGCGCAGCTTGACCTGCGTGCCCACAAGGTCCCTAGATTAGACACGCGTGTTCCAGTTTTTCCCACTATCACGTGGGCAAAAATGTTCTACGCGCGTTCGCCCAAAAGTATCTTATAAAAAATTTTAATATTAAACTTACATTACCGCATTAACCAGTTTTGACCAATTTTGCTCATTTTTTTGAGGTTAAGCATCAACCAGTTGCGCCCATAATTTCCTGACGTTCACGAAATAAATAGAAGCACGTATATATTTTGAGGTTAATCATTGTGACAGGTTAGGAATCAAAACCACACCGGGTGCTTTCCATTTAGAGCTCAGTGTGACACAGTGTACAAAGTTCTGTTGTAAGCGGCCAATCCGGGCAAAGGAATAGACCTGAAATGTTTACACCGTGTGAAACTTTTGGCGAATTCTCACTAATTTTGTTGCCCACGCGTGTCTTGACCTGTCTAATCTAGGGACCTTGCGTGCCTGTTGCTATCCAAAACACGTTGTGGCAAGTTCAGGTTAGCATCTCACCTATGGGAAGGTGTTCTTTACTTACCGTCACTGGATTAACCTTAACCCTTCGAGAACGAACCTATCATGTCGATCATGTAGATCTGGGTCAAATGACCCTACCCCATTTTTACTGTATTACCATTTCAAATGTACGTGTACAATATTAATATGGGTTTAGCCGACAAACCATCAATATAATATAATATAATTAATGAACTCGTTTGCAGTTCGTCTGCAGATGATTGTAGTGCAAATAGAATAGTTTGATAGTGAACCAATTTCTTTAAATAATACAATAAAAAATTCTACAAGTATCTAGCTGACAATTATATATAGAGTTCAATATTTTCAATAAATTCCGTCAGATATCGATAAAGAATCGTTTGTAGGGCAATAATTTATTGTTGCAATTGTTTGGTAGTTAACCCCTTTTTCTCATTTTCGTCGGCTTCGAAATCTTTGAAATAGTACGATTTGATGGATTCAACCCAAGCGGCTCCCGAACCCAATAAATAGTTCCAGTTTATAAAAGTGGGTACGACGCGGTCGAACTTAGCCAGAAAGTCATCAACCAGTGCCTCATTTTGATAGAAAGCTGATAACAATGTAAAAAGTAACGTAGTAATGAAACATTTCTGTTAAATAACTCGCTTGTTTATTTTGAAAATAAATATATCGAATAGGATTACCTTCAAATCTAAACTACGTAAACACACTGCATGTATCGGCCAGTTTTACTGTCAGCTGAGAGATTTCGAGTAAGGTCTGGCAACGTGGTATGTAAAATTGAATTGACGATTTAACTCGAATAATGAGCAGTGTGTCGCTTTTTCACAATCTTGTTGAATATGAATATAGTTTTCTCATATATTAAATAAATACTTATTAATTATAAGTATATATAACGATAGTAAACATTTCAGAGAGAATTGGTAAAGCATGAAGGGCGGCGTCGGGCTCGTAGCGCGAGTAACGCAAGGTCAACGCTAGGGTGGATTCTGTAGAATTACGATTTTTAGGATCATTTAAAACATTTCAGGTATTTAGTATTCAATTTTACGTAAGCTTCCACAGTCTTACGATTTTTTACTGGCGGGCGAGTAGTGGGTGGAGGAGCGGGGTGAGGGGTGGGGGGCAAAATGGGCAAATATCGTCGTACATAAATACATAAATGAATGGCCGTTATCAACAGGCATTGGCATATTAACCACTGCGGTCCACCACCGTTTGCCGACGCGAGTATTTTTTATACCTATCGTCATACATACTTATGTTGAATATAAAATAAAAGCGAATAAAAACTAGTGGAAGTAAAGAACTTCATTTTATGAGAGATAAAACAGCTAGTAGTTGCATCATACAAGTTGTGTTGAAAGCGTGAACTTATTGGCGATAATGGACGATAAAATATTAAATGATATTAACTTTACTGATATTTATTGAAAATGTGTAACATTCCAAAAAAATAGTGCAACCAAATATAGTTTGATTGTTTATAGATTTTTAGTTAACGATTATCATAATGATTGTATTGTAAGTGACAGTGTAATGTATTGCTGTAATCTGATTACGTCCTGAAACATTTCAAATAATGTGCACAAAGTTCTTATACCAAAACCTAAGATATATTTTTCAGCTGATGGGAGAGTAAAATAATCTTCGGCTACTGGATGAAAGTGAAATCAGCAATTAAGTTACCGTTTTATAACATTCTCGATTCATTCAATGAATATACCCCGAAACAATAAGACAATGCCGTGTTTGAAATGTAGTATTACAAAGTTTAATATACTAAATGATAATGCAGGACAAATATTAGGATAGATAGATAGATAGATGCGTATTTGTTTGATTGCGGGGCAACACCCCAGCAGCGATAGATAGATATATAGGTACATAGAAATTATACATACTTACATACAATATAAGGTAAGGTGATCGGTGAACCGAATGAAAATAAAATAAAATAACAAACACATTATACTGGCACAACGTAAATAGGCACAAATCCAAAGAAAAGCATATATACACAGAGCAGCCACATTCGCGTACATCGTACATCATACAGCATACAGTACATCAGACGATTTCACTTATGTTCCACACATAACCCTCGTCGCACACGTTCAGCCGCTTCCGCGCGTAGGTAGTGCAAGTAACCTAGTACGAAACACCGGCAAAGTGGACGCTGGTGTGATTGTCGGGGGCAGAATTCCAGAAGTTAGCGCCAACGTACACAAAAGGCTTTTCATAAACTACTGTACGAGCCGCAGGTAGAATTAGGGTGTCAGTGCGCGATGCGTCGCGACGACGCGATGTATGTTAGCTTGACTGGAAGCAGTCGAATAGGCTAGGAAGCCCTTCGTGTACGGCCTTATAGAAAATACAGAATACAGCCCATAATGTACAGTCGATAATCGGGCATGGTGAGCCACCCGAGCCTTCGTCAAAAGTCAGAGACGTGTATAAAATGCGTTTGACCCCTCAGTAAGGTTAGTAAACACTCTCGCACAGTAGTCACTTATCGGTAAAACTACTCTGGTAAAGTGGTCGATTTAGTTATGAAAAGCAGTTACTGCCAAGGCTGTACGTTCTGGAAAAATAAGACTCATAAGAAAGAATATGAGGAATGGTTCGAACATCATGAAAAAAATTGCATGAAGAATCACGAGGGCTCCGCGAGAAAAATGGAGGTTGATTCTATGATAGAAATGTTTTCCAGATCTGAAGAGAAATTTGGCGTAAGGTATGGCAATTATATAGGTGATGGGGATTCAAAAACTTTTAAGGCCATTCTAGAACTAAGTCCTTATGGTGGAGTTAACTGTTGTAAAAAATGAATGCATTGGCCACGTAGAGAAGAGAATGGGCACCAGACTCCGAAACGTGAGAAAACAAAAAAAACTTTCCGGAAGAGGCAAGTTAATGGATAAAGTTGTCAAAAAACTCTCGAAATATTATGGTTTGAGCATTCAAAGAAATGTAAATAGTGTTGAAAATATGAAAAAGGAGATTATGGCTACTTTGTATCACATTTTTTCAACAAAAGAAAAGCCAAATCACGAATACTGCCCGACTGGACCCGAAAGCTGGTGTAAATGGCAAAAAGCAATCGCCTTAGGTAAAAATCCAAAATTGAAAGATTTTTCACCCTTACTTCACGAAAGTATCCAAGAGCATCTCTTGCCAATTTATCAAGATTTGACCAGAGATGATTTGCTAAAAAGGTGCTTGGGAGGCCATACCCAAAATGCAAACGAAAGCTTCAACTCGACGATCTGGCGATTGGCTCCAAAACATTTGCATTCTGGCTTAAAAATTGTTGAAATTTCGGCCTACATCGCTGTTGGTATAGTCAATGATGGCTTCTCTTCAATCTTAACGATTATGAATGCATTGGACATAGTTGTTGGCACCAACTGCAGAGTTTTTGCCGAAACCTCGGATGAGGCGCGAATTGTACGGCAAAACAGACTGAGTCTTTCTGAGACGAAAGAAGCTCGTACTGCCCGGAAAAAACAGCTGGCGGTAGAAAATCAGCTTTTCGAGGAAGAAGAAGGTCTGCTGTACGCGCCTGGCATCGCTGATTAATCGGTAAGTCACTACAATTACTAGTTTTCACATGTTGAAACTTTCGATGAAATTTTGGGAGATCACACTCAGTAATATTATCGGAAGGATATACCTAAAGTTTGAAAGATAGCGTGTGAATAAATACCTTTTTAGGGGTCAAGTATGTCGAAAAAATGGTCGAAAATTCGAACTTTAGAGTAAAAGCGCTCCCAAATTTTCAATTTTGCACTTTGTCATCATTTTTTAGGTATATCCTTCCCCTTAATATGTCAGTAAACGAATGACACTTGTTAAATCTTTTTCAGATCAACAGCAAAAGAGTGACAACTGCAGCAGTTTTCGATGTCACGGAAAACAGGCGTCCGAAGACCCTTAATAACGCCGCCATTTTGTGTATCATCGCAACAAAAAAAATTCCTTCCAAACTTGAATACTTCAATAAAATTATGTTAAAATTTGAAAATGATTAGATTATTTTATCCCGTTTAAAAAAATTCTCGAAAAATACCTATTTTTCACGCTTCTCAAGGGATTTCTGGCCTTGATGCGGTACGCTTATACACTTCAGAAAATGTGTTTCATGCATGACAGTGTTCGATACAGATCACGAGGTCATTTGCGTAAAGTAAATAGTGACATCGCAAAAGGCACTGGGGGGAGATTGTTTATAAAAAGTGAGAATAATAGCGGGCCGAGAACACTACCTTGCAGTACACCTGACAGGGGAAGACGTAGCCGCGAGGTCATACCACTGGGATGGCGAACCACTTGCGTGCGGTCAGACGGGTATGAGTTGAATCACTCCAGCACGTTGTCTGATAGTCCGATAGATCGCAGCTTTGACAGAAGCAGCGCATGGTTTACTGTGTCAAAAGCTTTGAAGAAATCCAGAAACATCACCAAAGTCACCATGCGACAATCAAGCGCAAACCTAGTCACCCACCGAAAGCAAGAGGGCTGATTGTATGCCCTCAAGAAAACCAGTCTGACGTGAGTCGAGATAATTACCGCGCGCTAGATGCACCGCGAGTTGATTATACACTATCCATCCGAACACCTTAGAGAGTGCGCAGAGAAGCGAAACTGGTCTAAAATCTGACGGGCCAGCGGGATTGCGAACTTTCGCTATAAGTACAACAATTGCGATTTCCACAACGACGGAAGCGATGCCGTTGTTAGGAGCGAATTCAGACAATACACAATCAACGGTATCAGTAGACCTTTTAATGTCTTAAAAGCCTGTATCGGAAGGTTATCGGGACCACATACATGAGTTGTAGTCCGTGCCAGCGCACTGTCGACACATCTATTCGCGATCGGTGAAAAGGTGAAGGATTCTCTCTGCCTCTCGGCAGGGCTCTGAACCGCTGGGCCATCATACCGCAAAGTCACAGAGCTAGACACAAAGTGTTTATTAGGGTCATGAACCGAAGCCCCAGCAGGCAAAGCAGCTGGTAGCTTTTTACACTTGGCAAGACCAAGGTTCTCCATCTCACGCCAAAAACATCACGCACCACCACAAGTATTAAACCGCTCTTGTATGTAAAAAGCCTTAGCGGTTGTTTAAGCACGCCTTATGTTTCTACGATATGCGATATATTTAGCAAAAAATTCCGCACTGCGAGGTCTCTTGATGGGCCGATAGCAGGCGTTGTGCTTTTCCATCAGACGTCTGATATCTATAACGATATTTAAGGCGGAGGTGAATGTCGCTCAGTAAGTTTCGGACAGGCACGTCGCGATCCAGTACCTCATTCATGAGGTTATTAAAGATTGATACCCGTTCATCCACCGACGGCAGCGACGAAAACTGCGAGAAGTCAAACGTAGATAAGGCAGCAGAGGCGATCTGTGATTGGTCATCGCTTGTTCAGAGCTCACCGCCAAGGAGACCAGCATACATTTTGCCGTATGGTCCGATATGGATATCTTGGCAGAAAATACATTAATGCTCTCCTCTTCCAGACCGGTGAACTTGCGGATCCCCTTGTGCTCCGAGGGCAATGCGCGAACGAGCAGAGATACAGGGAGTTTGGTGAGCACTTTTTTCAATCGCTTCGTCGATGCAGACTGCCTTTCAATACTCTAGGTTTCCCTCAAAGTCGGCTAGAATTTGATTTCGGCGCTAGCGTCGGGTGAAGAGCACAATGGGGATCCGCGCACAGTCCACCCTGGGCGCGGTATTGCTCAACTAGGCTGCCAGTCTTCGTCAAATTAAATAGGTCATTTTCCGACTCATTTACGAAAAAACCATTCGTCCAATTGCCGGAGTAATCTGCTGAAGGAGCAGCGCGGTGGGATGACCGCAAATGCTTGGCGATGGAACGAGGCTCGTTCGTAAAATCAATAAAAATTTATTACTAAGAATGATTTATTTACTCTTAATCTGCAATTCATCTACTAGGCCAACACTTAGCATTCTGTACAAAATAGTTATAATGAATCTGTAGCTGTGGTAATTTTTCAGATACTACAAGTGAGGTCAAACTTGATCGTGTACCTATGCCAAATCAGACCGTTCATGACACGGTACATACCATTCCCGACCTGCAACGGCGAGGTGATGAGGAACAGCGTCAGAGTTAAGTTCACCGATTGTACCGCATCGCAACTGTAACTGTAGTTACCCGAGAAAGGTCCCGGAGAAATACCGTAGCCGAGGTAATAGCAATCTCGTACTGTATGCCAAACTACGAGCCTCAGATGACGTAAATATGGAACTTGCTGAGAATTCGGGTATTGGATCATCAAGTTTCCGCCGGAGCCTTTAGCCATATAGACCGCAAGTAAGTTCACGGCCAGAGTGTATTTCCTAAAGGCGACCGATGGAGAGTCCAAACAACGAGCCGTTAAAGCCAATAACAGAGCAGTAGTGGCCGAGGTAACAGAAACTCGAACGCGATGAAGCACGAATACAGCCACGAACGACGACGATCACGTGCGCCGATCAGCACAGAGTGAACCAGCTCGACGTTTTGCCGTACGAAGACACAATCTTTATATCTCGGAGTGTCACCTCGGTTTCGATGTTGTTCTACACTCTACCGTCGTGATGCCTCACCTCGACGAAAATTCAGCGCACACATGATCCAGTGGTATTAGACAGAAAATCGAACTAGGTCTATTCGTTCGACTTACAGTCTGAGCCATTTTTTTCTAGATACATCTGAGTCAGATAAAATTTATATTGCTCCATGAAAATATTAATGAATGAAGTTGCGGATTTTGTGGTTGAAATAAAAAATACAATACAAAATAGGAAACCACAAAGTAAGCGTGGTAGCGGTGGAGGTCTCGCGGAGTAGCTTACTTACAAAATGGAATGCCTTAGTTAAAAATAACCGTCCGATCAATATTTTTTACAAAATCTATTGTTTTTATCTTTATTTTGGAAATTTATTACGCAATATTATAGCGTAATTAATTATTCCATATCAGCTATGCTTGTTATTGTGAATATAAGAATTGCTATACTGTTCCCGCCCTGTACCGTACTGTCTGTAATTTAATATCTAAGTGTTTGTCGTAATTTTTCTAATTCTTCCTTAATTCTATTTTCACGGTTTAACATAAGTTGTGGGTAATCGACGCTTTTCATTTTATGGTACGATCTTACTATTCTTTGTAAGGCTTCGAGCTCGCTCGAGATCCAGCGAAGTATACTTGTCGTAATTACTTTAATTGTGTGGCATAGGCCACATTTCTATTTGATACGTAGGCTATCCAATTAGTGCTTTTCTTACTTCTACGAAAAGTATCATCCCGATGTGTGCAGTCTTTTGCCGCTGCAATAACGAAAATTTCATTGTTACATAACAAAATATTGAATTTTTATGAATATGTTCATTACCTAAAAATGAAACTGAAGTTATAATAGGGCATGTAAATAATAGACAAAAGCGGTCATTCGCTTTTTTAAATATATAATTTAAATCATTATTATTATAAATTATTACAACGTTATACACAATAATTTCAAATTTATATTCTAATGATTTAAATCGTATTGGAATTTTTATTTCTTAACATTCCAGAAGCTTAAACCATTTGCATTCGACACCTATTTTTCTAGTCTTGTTTTGTCAATTTGCACAGAAAATCTAAAAGAATGAACATCTGAGGCTTTAGTTTTTCGAGATCGCAACTATAGCCAACGATATACTGCATAAATAAGATTTTCTTTTAATATCTCCAAGTACTTTATAAATACGGTGGCTGTTCAGATACTGCGCTCTTATGTGTAATGAGAGCTTAAGTTTTTTTCTTTCCCGTTTATTTCGGAAAGGGTGAAGGGTTGAAAAATTGGATAATAAAAAGATTAAAAACGTAATCATTTGACTTGGTTTAACCACGGATGTTTCAAACACTCGGCTGCTGTAGCCCGTTTGCTTGGATCGAAGTCAAGCATAGGAGTTAGAAACTCAGCAAATTCACGCGCTTCGCTGGGCAACCAATCATACTTTTCTGTCAATACTTCGTAGAGGCTCCAGGGCTTGAGACCCGTAATATGCCTCAACTCTCCTTTCTTATTGAAAAATATTCTCGAGTGTTTCCCAGAAAGTGCGATTTTCCGCGGGATTTCCCCAAGTAACTCTATTATGTGGGCTAGGTGGTCTTCGTCTCTGAAAAATTTAAACAGCTATTACGTAAATCTGCACTATTAGGGTACTTTATGCAGAGTCCGTAAACTTCGAAATCAAACTTTCCGAGCAAGTGTTATAAAAATTTAAATTTGACTGACTCAAATTTTTTCTTAAGATATTAGAGTGATGCTTGAACAACTATGTCTATATCTTTCTTCGAACTACGTATAGTGAAATTATTTTGAATCTCACCTGCAGTAATCGTCGCCACTATGAGGTTCAAAAAGATAATCACCAGTGGCTAATTCAAAAGCCATACACGCTGTTGACCATATGTCTGCTGAAGTGTCATAGCCAGCTCCCAACAATACTTCGAGAGACCTGTATTGTCTAGTTTGAATATCTTCCGTAAATTTTTTATGGATCCAGCAAGCATTTCCTAAATCAGCAATTTTCACCTCCACTTCACATTCGACTATCGCCGGATCCAATGGAGCTACCGATGCACGTTTTATTTGCAGCTTCGTCTCTGGAGGGTTTAGTGTCCGCACATTGTTCAATGCATTACCTATTATACATACAATGATCTAAGAAAATTTAGGTCAGCCAAATTAACCACTACTTTCTTTCTCTTCGCCTTCAAGTTTGATTATAATTCTCGTATATAACTCAACCTCCAGATACAAAATAAATAAGTTTACTAGTAGTGTTTCTTAGAAAAAAAATTCCGTAACACCAGTATTTGGATCGTTACAGTGTTTTGCCCTGTTAAAAAATATTACATTGTGTTACAAGTGCAGAAAATGGATGATTTCCGACAAGTGTGAAATTTACACCATGAGCCACGAAGGCGAGTGCTGCAGCCATCGACATGTGTACATACGCTATTTGTTCAACCTCTGTGAAGGAAAATATGATTTGAGAAGCACCAAAAGTGCCACGGGCAGCATGTAATAAAATTACGTTCGTAATGACACAGTGCGTAAAACTGAGTTATTCAAAAGTGCGCATGCACCAAAGAAGCCCCAGTGTAAAATCAATTATTCCAGCTGTACGCATGCGCAAACGTCGTTTTACGGCATTGCTTTGAAACGGGGTACTTTGCACACATTCCACAGACTTCGAAATCGAACTTAACAGGCAACTGTTGGAAAGAAAACAATCGAAGATTTGGAACCCGGCTAACATTGTAACTCGATAAAACGAATCGACCGAGAAACACCGTCACAATAATATATGTATATAAGTACCAGTCGATTACGCTTGAAGAAAACCTCGAGTTTCTGCTTACCCAGATAACTAAGTGTGTTTGTGCAAAAAGTCTATTCCAGTTTTTGTTTCCGTTTCTGCGAACGTTTCCGAAAAATAATTTTTATGCGATAAATGCACATTACAACAATAATTGTTGTGTAAGTACAGCAAAGCTTACTTGCATTTAGTGGATATTGTGGACTTTTTTCAAAATAGTTTACTTGCATTTTGACAGCAATTACGGACACACCTTGTTCTAATATTAATAGCAGCACTTTACAAGCGTTGCTGCATATTGCTTCAACATTTAAATGCACTTTGTTATTTGGGTAAATTGATATTTTATAATAATCAAATACAAGTCCGTGATTTATCCTCTCGTTCACCAGTTTGTCCCTTCGAATAGCTCACCAACTTTTATTTTCTTTTTCAACATTTCAATTTTAGATTTTTCGATCAAGCTTGATTGATTGAAATTTCAAGGACATGATAATGTTATTGTTCTACCGGTATACATGTCGTCTGCGAAAAACAACAAGTGCAAACCATACAAAATCGTCTGCTTTTGCTTAAGGGAGGATACAAATTAACATGAACACGATTCTGCCTTGACCATAAAAGATTCAGGAGCCAATTTTGCACGATGTTGGTAAAATAAAATCGTGAACAATTCAAACGCTTAAACTTTTTCCTCGTTTACAGAAATAATATCGTTATTTCTTGGAGAAACAGGTTAAAATTCAATGAATTTTTGAACTCAGCCAGTAGATACAAAACTTATTATACGTAATTCGTAATGAGTTTGGCCTCAAATTTATATGAACATTGAAAACTAATTGTAAGCAGGCTGTACGCTGTGCTATTAATTTCCCCCGCCGTTCCCCGCGTTGATGACGGTTTACAGGGTTCCACGAATGGAGGTACTCTGAAATCAAAAATCAAATCATTTGGTGTAAATTGATAGTATAGCTAAAATGTAGTACAGGGATATTGGAAAATAATTCAATTATGAAAATGGGACTGATTTGAAAATTACATTTGGCTTTTGATATAAAAATTGAAACTTTAAAAATATGTTTGAAACAACTGATTAATTAGGTTGGAAAATCCCTGTGCTACATTTTAGCTATATTATTCATTGACCAGAAACAATTTGATTGCTGGAGTTCAGAGTGCCCCCACTTTCGAATTCCTCTAGTTACGCCGTCAATGCGGGGAATGGCGGAGGAGTTTTGCCGCACCGTATACAACGCACTCCATTTGTAGTATAATTTCCATATATAATTATAATCAAAACTCATTCAAATATGTAATGTGTACCCGTAAGATGAAACTTTTTTCGCTTACTGGTTGATTCGAACAAAACAGTCATTTTAGAATGCTCTCAGCACGTTGACCTATTCTTCAACTCAAACTGGGAAATTTTTTCATGTCCTCTGATCAGTCCGACAGCGTGCCCCCTAACATCATTCTTTACTTCAGACTCATCCTTCAAGTCAAATCTTTCACTTCATTTCTACTCCATTCACGATAACTTATAAACGATATGATAAATGAAAAATCCGAAAAATAGCATGCAATTAGTGCTCGTGTTGGCTCGTGCTGCATACACACCGGTACTTGTATCGCCAACTTCACACTCGTATTTGTGTGAAACCAGCACTCGCCTTCGGTTCACCATGAAAACTTTATACTTGTAAAAAATCGCCCACTCTCCGCACTTGTAACATAACATACTATTTTCAATTTTCTTCATACCTAGGGAAGATACAAAACTCAATATCGTAACTGAATATGCCGGGTTTTTGAGTTCAGTTGTGCAATCTACGCAAGCTCTAAAAGATCTTCAGAAAGCCATCCCAAAAGTCAATCAATTTGGATGCTATTAGCCCTTGCTACATTTAGGGGAAAAATAGTTTCGGCTTATTTTTTAGTTGATAAGCTAGATGGTTGAAAAAGATTTGTCTTGAACCTGAAGAGAATGAATTCCTTCATCAGTATAGAAGATTTTAAGTGAGAGGATACTAAAACATCATCTCAACGTATTGCAAGAGAAGCTGATATGGCTCATTGATATGACAACGCCACTGATGTTTACAAAAATGACATTAAATAAAGCCCATTGTTGACTACCTGCAAAGTGAAGGATTACCAGCAAAATGTCTTTTAAAAAACCAAACAATCGGCAGAAATCATAGACAGTGTGAAACGAACTTGGAGCAACAAGAACACTGTTCAAATCACTTGGTTCCAGTATCAATGAAAAACAAGCACGAAGACTTTCTGAAGTTGTCAGTTTTTTAGGTTGATTCTTAACTTGGATGATATACCCTTCATACATCTCCAGAAGTGAATTCTGACAGATTCAAGGTCACTGGTATCGCCTGCTACTATCTATTTAACCTGCATATCAGCCGACATGGGTGGCCTTGAATCGATCAGTATCCACCTCAGAAGATGTATGTAACATTTCATTGTGGGACTGTAAGAAACAGTACATGTTTGCAGAGTTGTAGTTTTTAAAATTTGTAACAAATATTAGCCTACTTCAGGCAAACGACTAATCTATAAAATTTTATATAAATTCCGTAGATTTGACGATTGTGACGTAGCACACATACACGCTGTAACCAAAGTAACGAATAAATTACCTTCGCCACATTCAGTCGTCTCCTCCTGATCAGGTGGTAATATACCTTCTCCGCAACTTTTTTCAACATCACGCAGAACGATGTCTTCAACATTTTGGTATTCATCAGGAGGTTGGTTCTCCATTTTTTCTCCTCTTGCTAATCCGTCAACACCATTTGTCCGTGGTATATTTATTTGAGGTACAGAAGTATCTAATGTGTCAGGTGATTCTTTGCTCTCTGTTGCAACGTCTTCTATACTCTCTGTGTTTACATCCGCTGGATCTGAACTGTTGTTTTGGACTTCACCGTTTTCTACAGTATCTACAATGAGTTTACTCTGCTCTTCAATCTCTTCAATTTGTTCCATCTGTTTCTTCAGCAGCTCATTTTGTCGCTTTGCCTTCTTCTTCAACTTCTTCTTTTTGTTCTTTGACATTTTCATATTTGTTGTGGGCTCTTGAAACTCTTTTGGCGCTGTCGATATCAATGACACTGGCAATTTCAAACCCAACGAGTGAAGTTCTGTTGCTTCTGATGCCAATTTTCTAATATAAGTTTCGTCAACACAAATTAATACATTCTCGGGTTTTATGTCTGTGTGAATAATTTTACCTGGAACAGCAAAATATGAAAAAATTATTTCCAGGATTAAAATTTAGTAGAAATGTATAAAATTGATGAGCAATATTATCTACATAATGAAAAAACGATTTCATGGGAATATAGCATAGAGATGAATAGAAAAATAGCAGCTCAGTAATCAAATAATGTAAGAAAAATTTCACAAGGTTCTTTAAAAAAATACCGTTGGCTTAAAATTTAGTACTAGATGTCTCGTTGAGCCAAAGATTCCGATACATGACGACAAGGAAAATCCTATTCAATACCGTTATTTGTATATCCGTGCATGTATGTGGTACTGCGGTTCAAAAATGAGATGGAAATCAATTTTTATATCGTATGTAGTGTATGAAAGATTTTGTTCATCCGATTTCATGTGCAGAAACTTTGATATACACGAAAAACCTATGATACAGTGCGTTTATTGATACACAACAAAGCTACTGAAGAGTATAAATGAAATTCAAAAGTAAAACAAATAGCCCACAGGTACAGAAAATTGTGAAAAGTGAAATCTCGTTATCTGCGCAGATGAATAAGAATAACAAGACACTTTTATCAACAACGTGATGAAAAAACTTTACTGACATAACATCCACAAAATAAATCCAAGGTAGATTCGTACAATAGAATGTTTTGAGGATAAAAGAAATCATCGTGGCCAACTAGCTTGACATGTAAAATCAATATGGAATCTGATTGTTATTTATATTTTTTTTTCTTTTGCATAACAAATATCTAATAAAAGGAAGGTGCGAAGGTTGGCACTGCAGGTCACTGTCGACAAACTTGGAATCAGTAAACGAAAGCGCCCGTAAAAGAGAATCAACCTGAAACTCACGATCAAAGCTGAAGACGAATATTGCAAATAGGCGAGAATAACAATACTTTACCACCATGGTGCACACGATACTTTCTGCACTGAAAGTATGATTTAAATTTTTTTCTGTAGCGGAATGCATAAAAAACACATTTTAGTAATAAGACGTGAAAGTGTACGTTTTGGTACTCAGATGTTCTTTTTTTGTACTATCGCAGAAACTATTTACGTACGGAATGCAGACAAAAAAAAAGACGCATTAACCATACTTGCGTTACTCAATAGTATATATTCCTGTATTACATATAGGACTTCATTTCCGACTCAACTCTGGCCACATGATTGACTTGAAAATAGAGACTCGATATATCTTTCGCAATATTGGATGTAAAATTGAGAACGTAGTTCAATAACGAAAAATTTATTTTTAAAAATACCTACAGTTAGTATATAGGGGTAGGTCGTCTGGGGTGTAGGGGGCGATGCCCCCATCGGGTGTTATTACACTTTAATTATACTTTTTATAAAATAAAATTGAATTAAAAAAAAAAAAAAAAAAAAAACTTGGTAGTACAATAAAAATAATTGTCAGGCATTTATAGAAAAAACGGTTGATAGCTTCTTCTTTCTCTTTCTCTCTCTTTTCCAAAGTTATGAAAATGTTGGTGTTCGCCGTGCTTGCTAGCACGCTGCAGTACAAGCACCAACTGCAGGCTGTACCGAAGAATCATATTATAGTGAATTGAATAGCATGCGCTTCCCCATATTTCCTGTTACACGTTTTCGTCGCATTCACGAAATTAGACCCACCAAATGCCACATTCCGAGAACTAAGATGTTACACATCAATTTGTAACACGTTCTATCAATATTTGCGGGACAAATACGCCACTTTCGTCCCACTTTTTAGGTCGGAAAAGTTAACATTATGGTTGAACCGGGAATAGAGTATTTTTTACCACACATGTGTCGAAAACTCGTTTTCTCGCGCACGCGTTCGCCTACGACTCATACTGAAAACTTATGCTCGGCGTAAAAAGACCTACTTTGCTTCGAGTTCAAAAAAATTCAGAAAAGTTTCCGTTTAGAGCTTCTGTCGGTGAAAATTTTTATATTACACTGCGTTACCGAAATATTGTATAATGTACTCTTTCAAATATATCGACTAAAGTTTGAAATATCGAAAATCATGGGAAATTCTTTTTTGTAGATCTTGATAAGATACATACACTTACTTCTATTACTTGATAAATCACATATTCACCGAGAAATATACAGATTTTTATAAATTGTAAATATTATCAAAATCTACCCGTACTAAAAAAGGTATCTGAGTGAATTTTATACATCAAATCTCTATTAAGATCATTGCAGGAAACGTGATAGTTAATTGTTTACACATTTATTTTGACACAAGACAATTCTGACAAGTGAAATCGAAGATGCATTTAAGCGTTGGTATTAGTTTTATTCAAAGTTGACCATAAAATGCTGTTGGTAGATCTACCATTAATTGGGGCAACATTGTTAACCAAGTTCCTAGCTCGGATCAGATGGGATACCGCGTGAGATATTCAAAAAAAAAATGTAGAAGTGCAAGCCAGTCTCTTGAGCTGGCTGCACAATTTTTGCATTGAGGTGGAGTGGGGGAAACGCGCCACTTCAACTTGTAATAAACAGTATGAAAAATGTTATTTTTGCAACTAACGTGACCAGCGACACGGTACCTGAAAAATCTCGTATAACTCCCGTATTTTCCCGGTCATTTTATAATAATTTTCGGACATTCGTAACATTCTTTGAACTGTACATTTATTGAATATTAGTTGTTTTAAATAATAATCTTTAAATACGCATGATACTTATTGTAAATAATATGCTCATCGATGAATATAAATTTCCGAATCAGTTAAATATCTCGAAAAAAAGGGTTGAATAACCCTATGCCCTGCTTAAGGTGGTGCCTAAGTCGATTTCGACGTTGACGTACATACATCAAAATACCGCGGTCCACGTATCTCAGTCGCGGTAAATGGCTTAACAGGCCCATTTTATACACAATTCAGAACCAAAACACGCCCAATACATTTTGATTTGTCGCAGAAATAATGAAATGGCAGGGATTCTACGAAATTGCAATAGTAAATTTGTTGCTACACGAACTTGATGCCAGCTTTATTGAAAAAGAACAAAATTTTTGAAAATGAATTCCCGAAGAAAACAGATAAACCAAAATTTCGTTGGTATGTTGTTACTTTCGGTACACATGAATAATATGTTTATGTCTTTAACATTTTAGTTACAACAATTTTCGAAAGAATAATTTTGCTGGCTTTTGGAATAACAGTAACACAAAAAATTATATACCGAAAAAGTGAACACACCAGGTTTTGTTGTTCTTTTTTTAAGCTTCTACGTTTTTGCTAGAATGTGTGAATCAAAATGTTACAATTTTCATATTACGGCTTTCATCATTTTTGAAGCAGCAAAATGATGCGTGCGGCTAAAGGTAAAAACGATCAAAATTCCGAATTGCCAAAACTCTGAATAGTCAAGACTCTGGTGGTTACCAAACTTCACATATACCGTAAAGCTTTTACTGCACAAGCGTGAAGCATTTGCCACATATGTAAAGGTTGGTGTGATTTTCTAAGTTTTGACCATTTAGAATTCTTATCGGTTGAAGGTTTGACCATTCGGGCTTTTAATCATTCAGAAATTTGACCAGCGCCCAATACTTAGTACGGACTACGAAGCTTATTACAGAATATTGAATTTACCACTTGCTACCACTAAAATCGATTTCATCAATCATTTTCCACGTTATTTTAGTAGAGTGGCTCGCAGCAGTTCGTAGCGCGCGTTCAGTCTTATTAAATTTGTGCACATGTCGCTGCATGCACATTTGAACGTCCCGGTTCGCCATAAATTCACTGTGTACTGAATATATAGTAGTATATATGAAATTTAACCGTTCTGTGGAAGAGATTTTTATTAATTTATTTGAAATCGACTTATGGGCGGCTCGATCAAAATTCTCACAAGTCTACTCTAAGGGTCATGCTAATACGGCGCATTATTTTTCACAAGCCAAAACGCACAAAAAAATTTTCAAATCGGACTCTGATTTAGTTCATCTATACTCCAGTTAGAGGCCAGTTTTTGCCCTATCATAAATGATTATCAAAGTTATAGGGATCAAACCTTTTGACTTTGGCGTGCGCATTATTGTATTTGAATGTATTTAACTCCTATCCTGCTGTAGGAAATCAATCAAATTAACAGCGTTTTCAATTCATTGTTTCACGCGGTTTTCATTGATACTAAGCATTATACAATAATGGAAAATATGGTTCTATTTTTTCAATAAAAGTAAAAACAAAAACGGAATATCATCAAATTTCGGTATCGGTAATTCTTTTTTTTTTTTTTTATTGCACTTAAAAAGAATCATAAAAGCTTTTTTATCGTAGGTACCCCGAAGCAAATTATAGCTCGGCTTGTAGTTCTCTAGAAACATAGCACACCGTGAACGAAAATATTATATCCGAGCGGAGCAGAGTCCGACCCTATGTAGTGCGCTACACAACCGACTGAGACATAAACTCAATGTGGCCTAATGCAATGGATGTCAGTTTTTGGTACAACACGCAAGGTCTCCGCTTTTCTCAGCTGGTTCAAATGCCGTGGCGTGCTCTACAGGTGGGCCAGAACTTTTTATGCTAATGGCAAACCACCTTCAGCCTTCGTCTTTCTGCCACGTGGTTTCACTGACAATGAGCGCAAAGACAACAAAGAACCCGCGCTGTCGAACTAGGCACTACCGTAAGGGGAGAGAATCATTCGAATTGCACGTGCGGCCGTGAAATTCGAAATTATTAATTGGACATTAAGTAATTGTATTTTCATTAGTATTACATTTGTTATGAAGATAATCCAAGCCTTCGAGAACTTGTCTGATGATGCTCTTCACATTGGTTCTTGGAATGCCTCTGTAGTTCGACTTTATGATGAGTTTGAGGAGGTTGTGACCAAGGACTTCGAACACCATGCAAACATGGAGGCCATTAATTCCACTGATTCTAAAATCGTTCAGCAACTGGACGGTCTTATTCCGCTTTGGGTCGTTGACATCTGTGTCGCGGACGTCTTTGAGTAGTTTTATTTCATCCAAAGCAGTTTCCGTGAAGTGGGATGCTGACTTTACAACTTTAAGAGCAACAAATCGTTTATCCTGTAACAAAACATTCACAGTAGTTTTAGAAACATAACTGTAACGAGCGATACGTTGTAGAGGCTGAAAGAAGACTTCGATTATACATTACATTTGATAAATTAAAGTAGCGCAGTTACCCAGGACTGAATTTGTGGATAACTTGGAAGCGGCATACTAATTATGTCTCTGTCCATTAATAATGATTAAATCGTAAAATATGATGTGATGAACCGAATTATTCCAATGAATAGTTACCCAATTGTAAATTATTTCATTTCGTTCTATGATACGGCTTTGTGGAATTTTTAGATGTGATATTCTAGACCTTTTTATCATAGGAAAATTGCTTGCGACTTTGCATATCTTTTTAATAAACATGATGACTCAATTATTTCTTGACATATTTTGAAACATTATAAGCAGATTATTTTTTTTAACAAATTCTTTCGTGTAGAAATATTCTCAAACAATTGTTTTCAAGAATATAGCTCCTAGAAGACGCTGTATTAAACAAACAACTTGAACTAAGCACATTTTCTTCAGTCTTATTACTTCGATGACTTGATCTGAAATTTCAATGTATAAAAACATACTCTTCAAGTCTGATATTCTCAAATATTAATTTTCTTATGTCAAAATCGGTTTCGAGGTTTACAATGCACTCTCTCAATAGGGCCGCAACAGTACAAGAGGGGAAGCGATTTTTAAGAATTCGGAGGCCCTGCACCAGTTACCTTTGCGCGAGCGTCTCTCAGACGCGCGGATACATTATTTATATCGGCTAGACTCCCATTTCATTTCATTTTAGCCTGGAAATATACTTGTGTGTCAATATTTTATTAATACATCAGTTTTTTTTTTTTTACATAATTATTTATGTAAACATTTTACATGAAAGATTGTGTGTTCAATTGGGAATAAGTGATATTTTACTTCAAAAATGAGTTCTAGAATTTTTTTTTCAATGTCTAGGTATTGTTTAAGAATCGCATATAAAGCTCTCTTAGTCTTCCTAGCTAAAATTGACTTTTTAAATATTATAAATCATCGGCAAAGCTAAAGCAAATGCCAAAAATGTCGAAAAAGACCTTTATTTCGCACGAGGAATGGCGCGAAGAGGTATATTTTCACGACTAAGGGACTGTACGAGGAGTTTGAAAAATATTTAGGGTGAAATTCACCCCCAGTGACCCGTTAGGGTTCAAAATAATTTTTTATTCTGATGTCCACATGAAATATGAAGATTTATAAAATCTATTATTTTTCACTGTATTTCTAATATTTCGTTCCTTTCATTCAGTGATTCAAGATGAGTTTACTACTATATCAAAGGTAAAAAAAACCTTGCTATTCGTAAAAAAAAAGTAGAGGTAGAGAGCAATTTACTTACGTCATTTCATTAAGATTGGAACAAAGTTTATTAATTAGAGTATACCTTCAAGATTCCAAAAACAAAAAGGAAGAAAAAAATCTTAAGCCGAACACCCTGGCAAACAGCGACAACGCGGTACGTTAACGTAGATTTGCGGTCGGACGCGCTACGGATACTCAGAGGACCAACATTATTCTTTGTCTTATTCTTATAGATGAAGTGTGATTATCATTTGTTATTACGCATTTTCTTTGCATATTTGGAACGAAACAATAAGCGCCATTCATACTCACGAGTATTTTGATCGACTAAACGAATGCAACTGTTATTGAAATTCGCATAAACATAAGTAGTAACAAAGATGGTGTTCTGTATGACGTAAGCTCACTACCAAGCGTTTCATTGGAGCGAAAAAGATGTTGGCCTGTCCGATAGAGTAATCGATTATGCGCATGCTCTGACCATGCTGAGGTCCGAAATCGATCAGTTCGTACCGAACCGTCGTGGCGTCGACACGCTCAAGCACAGTACTGAGCGCCGCCGTGCCGCAGCAGAGTTGTTAGCTCGTACGCATGCGTGAGCTAGCGAGTTGCTTGAGAGCATGCGTAGGCAACGCCCGAGATAGTACAGTGATATTCATGTATGCCTACTCACTTTCAGCTACCTATTTTCGGTCCGAAACAAAACGCGAATTCGATTCAATACGAATTTTGCGATAATGGTTGGCGATACAGCCGACGTGAGAGAAGGGGACGCAATATTACATAATTCGTATAGAATCGAAGTCGCATTTTGGTTCGGACGGAAAATGGGCAACCGAAAGGTAGCCGATAGGCATACGTGAATATCACTGTACGAACGTTCGCGGACAAGCGAATGTGAGATCTTACATAAAAAAAAGGAGATAACCCGCGACTATGTTTAAGGCTTCATAATCACCACCGGAATTGGTAGTGGTATCACACGGCCGATAAACATGCTATTTTTAATGAATAAATTATACTCAAACCATAATAACAAAGTATGCGTAATGACCCCCTTCTTCGTGTTTCCGGTCGACTCTCATCTTTTATCATAACTGTACAATGCTGTTCGTCATTCACCGTTCGTTACTGGGAATTGTTTAGCATTACTAGAGAAAAAAAATACACTCGCAAAATTCTATATACTGTAGGATTCGGATGTGTAATATTGATTGTCGTCATTGTCGCCGCCAAATTGATCATCGCACCGTCAACATAATATTCATCATTTTCATCATCTGTGACAGTAATAAAAGCTGGTGAGAATCTAGCAGTGACTGTATCTGCGAGTAATTCATAAAACAAATACATTTGAGTAATTCTCACTCAAGTCAAAGGAATTTTGAATTTTCATTATTAGATTTGAAAAGAAAATTTTGCGAGTTACTCTTTTGACAGTTAAACTGTGTCCCAAAACATTCTTCTTTATAATTACACTAATTACCGATTGAAAACTTATGACATTTTACTTCTCAGAAATAACTTACTCTCGGAACAAAATTGTTGTGATATGAAATATCGATTTTTACTCAAGTTTTTGAAAAAAACGAAAACTTTCACCCGTGATTCAATATAGGATACACTTTTCTTGATGTGCTATCAATTTTTCAATCAAGACCTTCTGAAATAAATCTGAGTAATACAGTGTACTCTCTCCATAGGGCTACTTCCCCGCTTTCGTACACGGTTGCTATCCCCCACTCCTCGACCTAAGTTTATCTTTGAAGCAAAAGTCTCTCATTATCAATAGAGCCGCGCAGCAAATGCAATAGTTCTGTCAGTTCTATTACCACATAAACGAACTTATCCCCTTTGAACACACAATCTGTCGTGTAAAACGTTTACATGAATAATTATGTATAATAAAAAAAATGTGTTGATAAAATATTGAAACATAAATATTTTTTCAGGTTAAAATAAAATGAAACTGGAGTCCATCCGATGTAAACAACGTATATGAGCGTGCACGAGAGGCTGGCCCTGCTGAGAGTGCGACTTTTTTTATAACGTGGGGTAGGGGGGGTCTTCGATTCCTGCAAAATCGCTTCCTCTCTTGTACAGATGCGGCCGTAATTAAAAGGGGAGACCCAGTTGGAATTTTGAAAAAATCGATTTCTTTTTTTTCCATTTTCTAAAAGTACAATATTTCAAGAGTATTTTCCGACCAATTACAAGCAAATCGTACCGTTATTCGCCAAGATATATAACTTTGAATGGCGTCGTGTATGACAAAGCTAACCGGTGCTCCCTCGAAAATACTCGAGAGGCAAGGGTAGCTCGTCGTCGACACAAAATTGCTGCAGGTGCAGCTAACAAAGCGGAAGAAGGCGTGGTATATGGCCCAGGAATAGACAATTCAATCTAAGTAACAAAATAAATTTTTTATTTGCATGCAAATCGTACTGAAAACTCTAAATGCGTTTTTCTGGAAATCATGATTTCGAAGTCGGTGATCACTGTAACTTGAGAACGGCTTTACCGATCGGTTTGAAATTTGTCACACTAATTCTATATATAGTTGTCCTCCGGATGAACGAAGGATTTTTTTTTTTTTTTGGACATTTATTTTTTTTATATAGCCGAAAATGTCAGTGAAATTTTGGTCAAAACAACACTTTTGACTTTCAACGTCGGCCATTTTGTGAAAAATTGAAATTTTTCAAAACCCTTCGTTCATCCGGAGTGATTTATTATACATTATATCATTAACTAAAGATCTCCCCCTCTTTTGTTGGTTTTAGATGATCCGTTGCAGCGCGAGAGTGATCACCGCAACACCCTTTTTTTTGCAGACGTCTCGCCGATTGCCTCTTACCGGCTTATTTTTAAATATTTTTCTTTGAAAAAATTGTAATGTGTACTTTAAATATATATCTTTCATATGGAAAAACTATTGTTATAAATTATTTTGTCGTTTGGCCAAAAAAAATTCGAAAAAAAGCCTTTTTTTGGACGTTCCAACTGAGTTTCCACCCTTAAGAGAGTACAGTGTGTTTTTTCCACCAATTTCCAAAGTCTTCCAGATCTGTCAAATTAATTTTCGAGATATTGCTATACACACATATACACACGCACGCGCGTTTCTATCCGGAAATGGTCGGAGGTGATTCTTTGGAACTTAAAATGTCAAAATCTAGTGTTGTTTGAAATAGGAGAATGCTTCGGATGGCTCGGTTAACGGACCAAAATGTGTCTGTGAGAGTAAAGGATATATTGTAAAGAGAAGTATAACAACTGACATAAGATAAGACAATTAATGAAATTGGAAGAGTAAGAGTGGTATTATCACGCAGCGTAAGTAGGTCGGTATTGGAAGAATCTGTGAAGTAAAGAAATAGTATTAGTTCGTTGTTGGTTGAGGAGGTTCGTCTAGGAACGTAGACACAAGTTGGTTATTTTCCAATGTAAGTAGACAATATCCAGGCTGTAAGAAAACAGTACACATAATGCGTTTTATGAATGTAATCGAACAAGTCGACTAGAGAAAAGAGCGCGAAATAGGCGCTACGTATGTGGATTAAATGCTCTCAAGAAGGTTGCACGAACAAGGTGCCTGAAAGGATCTCAGGAAGGTTGCACGAACTAGGTGCCTTGGATGAGTGCACGAACTAGGTGCTTGAAAGGATCTCAGGAAGGTTGCACGAACTAGGTACCTTGGACGAGTGCACGAACTAGGTGCTTGAAAGGATCTCAGGAAGGTTGCACGAACTACGTGCCTTGGATGAGTGCACGAAGTAGGTGCTTGAAAGGATCTCAGGCAGGTTGCACGAACTAAATGCCTTGAATAAGTGCACGAACCAGGTGCTTGAACTGGGTGAGCAAACAAATAAACCAATGCACAAACTCGGTGCGGTAAAGGAACAGAGCGTATTCAGTATCAACTAGTGATTCAACCAAGGAATGGGTGTTTGTAAATCTCAACGCTGAACAAGCTCGGCTGTGGTCAGACTAGAAGTGAGCGCCCCTCCGCGATGGCGCTTTTATATGGGGTGGTTGGTCGTATCATGAAGCGTTCAGCAGTCGTTCGGTGACGTCACAATTCTGAGAATAGCGACAGACAGATTATCTGCTCCCTTGCCGGATTATACTCTTAGGTGCTCATTCATTCATTATAGGCGAAAGTGAATTCGACAGCGTGAATCCATACATACAGAAAGTTACCGGTATGAATCACCAGAAAAGAAAACATGTAACTAAGGTTTTTCAAACAAGTGTAAACTCAATTTTTCATTATAGGAAGTAAAAAAAAATATAGATGGAAATCTTTACTAAAATTTGTAAGACCTGTATTTTTGTAGGCCGAAATCTCGACGGATTCTACTTTTTTTGTTAATAACAATTAAAAAAGTGAAACACTGGTTGCGTGGCGCGGCAAGTCAAGCTCAGCACCCCCGTGCCGCCGCGCATTTCTTTTCTAGATCCATAAAGTTACCACCCTCACATACTGACAAATTGAAAAACGCATTCAACTACAATTTAGTACTCTGTATAAGCTCTAACCGTCGAACTTTCACCGGACGTAACGCGGAGTTTGTTGGATCCCGAGTTGCACTGTATGCGGATGCTCAGGAGTTAATCAGGGTTTGATGTTGCAACTCGAGCTAAATAGGTTCAGCGATATTCATTCTCTCGAAGTGAGCTTTCGTTCTTGTATGCCCTGTTTTTAGTCTATTGACGATACTAATTCGGACCGTGTCCGAGATCAAATTTCTAAACCATGGACTGAGTTTGAAACTTCCCGCCATTCTGGTGTATCTCACTCCTTTAGATATTGGCGGACTACCATAGGTCTGTATGAACCTTTCAGTGTTCTTACTTGATTGGTCTCTAAAGATAGGGTATAATTCTTTATATGATAGACCCATGAGGTCCACTTAGACCTTGTTACTCTCCTCTTTGGCTAGGGTGTTCGCTCGCACGTTTCCTTCTATACCGCAGTGTGCAGAGATACATAATGACATAATGGCAATGTCATAGCCCTTGCTCTTTTCTTCTAACACGGCTTTTCTTATAAGGGCCAATGTCTTGGAAATTTTGGTGTCCAGTCCGAGTTCCAGTCCCTCTTTTTGGGTACTTTCAACTGCCCTTAACGAGTCTGTACACACCAGTATATTCCCTTTTACTTCCTTGTCCTTAAATCCTTTGTATTCCATGGTAAATGGTCATTATTCCTAGATTATCTATGCTTCTTTTCGGATCTGCCGACCAGGTTATAGGAGGATGTGGATATTAGTTTACACAAACTCCTATGCTACTTACTTTATTGTTGGGACGCCTTGACCTATTCGAATAGGCTACTTTGTAATTTGAGTACTCAAACTCAATCAAGATTTTGAAGTCCGTGGAATTACCTGTCTTGGTTTTCAATATTTACCCCATTCAAAGTTTACGTCATTACTGAGAAATAAGGTATGAAAGTCTATCCTGTATGTGACTCAGCCTTTCTCCTTTCCCAGCAATCTGAGTACCACTCTCATATTTTGCCAAAGGTGTTATAGTTTCGAGTCTAGAGCCTGCCCATTATCTATATAACTTTGATTTTTCAACACCCGGATCTTCTTGAGCTTTCATTCTATGAAACTCTTTCCGTTAGCCAACCTTTTGGATAAGAATCGGTTGAATAATTTGTCAAATCTATCCTTTAGCGTAACCAAACCGCTTAAATGTATGACTGTGTTGATTGGGGTGGCTTAAAAGCAATCTAGACCTGTTCTCATAGCTGAATTGTGCCCACTAGCAGTCCTGCCCATCCCAAACCCGGTCTAACTAGGCCCATTTATACCTGAATTAGTGTCTTTGGATGGGATCCCCATTTAATGCTCGCTATTGATTGTAAGATGTTCAGCAATTTTCCAGCTTTGCTTCTAACTGCATCAGTGTGTGGCTTCCAACTAAGTTTCGCATCTCACGTTACCTCGAGATATCGAGTCTGACTAACGTTACTTACCACATTTCTATAAATTTTTAAACTAACTGTGTTCGGTCTAATATGCGTTTTCTTGTAGTTAAAAATAATCGACTTCGTCTTTAAACACGAGATCTGTAAGTAATTTGTGAAGAGTTTACCCCCCAGGGCGGTTAGATATTTCTGTAGCGCTCTAGCTACCGATAGTGAACTAGCATTAGAAGTCAAGATCCTCATATCATCCGCGTAAGATGGAGTTACATTTTCCGGAAGGTACTATATCCCTGAGATAGATGTTGAAGAGTGGGGGACTAAGGATAGTTCCTTTCGGAAGTCCCTTGCTTGTCGTCTTTTCTCCTATATTTCTCCCATCCGAATATCCAATTATTCTCCTGTCACATAGAACTCGGTCAATGAGCCTGATTTATTTCTCCGTTAGTAGGTGTGTTTGTTAAGTGATCATATTTGATAAGAAAGTTTCCCTCGTTAACGGCTTCCCTTTCTTTGCATAACTTTTTAAACTCTGTGACAAAGGCCTCCCACCTTGCTCTTTTCGTACCAATTATGGACCATGTATCAATGATATGGAACTTCTCTCCCTTCTTTTACTAGGAAAGTGGTCACTCTTCGTTGTATCCGGCAATACTTTCCATTGCGTAATTACACTCAGAGTGCTGGTGATGATTGTTATGTCGGGGACTCTATTTTTTCCCAGTTCTGATTGGATTGTGGTAACTTGTCCATTATTGATGATTCCTAGATTTACTTCTGAAAGGATGTCCGCAACCCATTCTCCTCGGGGGTTTCTTATATCGTTTCTCTATAGTGGGTATTGCGCACACCGGTTGAGTTCGTATTGGACGGATTCCTCAACTACACCTCTCTAATTGTAGAGGGGGGCGAACCCGGTTCCTCGTAGTCCCCAATCAGGCAGGCGTGTATGTACAAGGTGGCTAGACCTGGGATCGATGAATTATTTATTTATCATGTATGGGAAAGGAGTTAAATCTGCTGCCTCTTTTCTCCATTGCCTCATTTATGGCCAGGGCCTCTCTTTGATTGAGAATCGTAAGTAATTCTCAGCCCTTAACTTTTTGGCTTATCAAAATTCTTCTGATATCAATTATTTCCTGGCTGATTTTCATAGTCTCTCTCCTCTCTTCCTCATCTATTCTAGAGTCTAATTTTGAGGCATATTGGCTATTAGTTCTCACCTGAAAACAGGATTCTCCTGGCCTTCCTCCATCAACATGGCAATTATTAACGCTACTTGCCCCAATACTTGGCAGGAGGTTCTCACTACCGCGAATTATGACCTTGGCTGTACCTGCCTCTGTTATGGTACCCCCGTGGTCCACGCCTCCATCTCCTCAAAGTTGGTGCCTATGGAGTCCCTTAATTTGACTACTTATTGATTAAACTTAAATATGATGCATCCGTAGTCTGATGCATAGTGTGGTTCCAAACAGTCAACACATTTAACCTGATTTATGCAGTTCTCCTCCTCATGGCCAGCCCCACACCTGTTACATCTTGAAGGATCGTTGCGGTTGGTCCCCATATGTCCAAAACAGTGGCAATTATAACATCGTTTCATTTTTTGGTTAAATTCGCTGACGATTCTTAAATTTTTTTAAATCTTTTTGATGCTGGTACTACTGTATGTACATACAAATATTTTCGCGATACCTGTACTCTTGTACTCTGGATCCTACGCCCCTACTTCCAACTCTCCCCTCCTTTTTAATACCTCCATCTTTTCTATCACTCTTTCGGCATGACGACAAGGCCTGCCCAAATTTGCTCCTTTGTGAAATCTAGAGGCATCCTGTGAAATATTCCAACCTTGAAGTCATTGGAGTTGGTAAGCGTTGAAATTTAAGATTCTCCGACTGCGTGGATACACTCTTCTACGAAGGTGGTGGACTGTCTCGAATTGAACCGGAAACTTCTCTTGTTCCGCCTTATTTACGCCCTTAATTTTGATGTTGCACTGTCTTATTGTTAGTTTCCGTCCGAAGAGGATAGGGTGATAGTTTCCCAGATTATTTTGCGGGTATTTATCGAATACGTGCACTATATAAGGAAGAAAAGAGTCTAGATCGTATCTATTAACACTTCGTTAAAAAAGTTCTGTCCTGTATTGCACTTGGCTGTTCACGGTGGAGTTCACGGATGGCTATCCTCTAGAAGGTCTCTCTGATTCGCTGTGAACCCGTTTTACGGTATCCACATACTGTGTCTGTGATCTTTCGGTTAATGCCTCTGATTTTTCTCTGTGTGAGTCTAAGCTAAACTCTCTACTCGCACCTATTTTATGTCTTGTATATCCTCTACAAATGGATTTATACTCTGAGGAGAAACTTCCCTGGTGTTTATGTTTTTTTTTTTTTTTTTGTTTCGAAACCGTCTAACTTTGCGACTTCTGCCCCCTTCCCCTCTTTTTTCTGTTGCTGTCTTCTCCAGCTACTGATATGTTAGCAAAACTTTGAGCCTAGAATCTACTCACACAAGGATTGTTAATTATACTTAATAATTACTTTTGCTTAGGCCTACATATACCTGAGTGCTCTTACCCATTATTTATTTAGAGTTATTTGTAACTACGGAGTTGGTAGAAGGATTTTTTGGTCTTACTGTAATGCTTTGACACCTCTTTGCGTCTCCTCTGGATCAGTGCTGTGCCGGTTGTTTGCTTTGTTTGGAATCTTCCCCTGTATCTCGTTTCTTCTCTTGTTTGCAAAACTCTGTCCTCGTTGGCCTCGTGTCTCTCTGGCCTCTCAGTTAATTCTCCGATGGGTTACGGTATGGCGCTCTGTTGCCAATTTGGTTTAGTTCACTGTGATTCTTCCACTTCTTCGACACTTTACCGTAGGAATTTTCTACTCACGCTTTTTCGAATCCGGTCTTCTTCACGATTAGCTGATAATTAGTTTCCTAAGATCATTTTACTTCTCGAATTTTTACTTCTCGTCCCGCCATCTTGCCGGCCTCCCCGATATTCATATACAATTCGGAATATACTGTATGTGTTGCCTAGTGTACATCTGTTCAGGATGGTTGTGGGTGTGTACCTCAGCTAGGTTGCACATCGAATGAATGCTGGCTGAGAATAGACAGAGTTATATACCCCTCGCTAGATCTGACGAAGTAAAGGAAAGAAGCGATGGAAGGGGAAAATAGTACGTCTTTGTTCTTTCAATCGTGAGAAGTCGCCCTTTGCCAATATGGCCGGTGGTGCGGTGTAACCTGAGGAGCTGAACTCGGGGAAAGTGGAAATATGGTCAGCTTGATGTTTTAATCCGCGGTAAAACGGTTGGCTCAATGCGCCTTAATGAACGGAAACCTGGGAGACTCAGAATGCCTAGAAGTAGAAAGTTCAATGCACCTCCGAAAAGTCGATACCACGTGAGGTTTAATGCACCTGTGACAACGTTGCTGAATTCGCTTGCCTCGGTACGGCGTACATCTGTGCGCCACAGTGTCGGTGGCGCGACTGCTTGTTCTGGCTGCGACTGCGGCCGTTATATACTCCGCGCGAGGTGTGACGTCGTGGCCGTGACGCACCGCGACGCCATCTCCCTTGCACAGTCGTGGTGCGAGGCGCCATCTTGGGGCATGGACGGTATCGGGAGACTTTTAGAACTGAGCGTATATTACGCTCGGTTACAAAGCTAACTTTGACTACAGTTGTTAATTTTTTGTGCTTCGACAGGTAATCGGGAAAACACCATTTTTAATAGGGATGTTGAGTTGAATTGAAATGACAGCCCTACACCTATACTACGTAATATTCTGAAAAGTAACATCGCACATGGATTCTGTGCTACTTATATGCTATCAAAAAATGTAGGTCTCTTCATTATTTGAATAACACAATCGCGAGCTTCGTTGTGCGAGTATTGCGTGCCATTCATGTGCTTTCGATAAAGAAAAATGTGTGGTCATTCTTACTCATTGGCTTATATCGGAAAAAGTGAGCGGTTGTAAAAAAATACGCACGGAAAAAATAATTCGTTGGTGGGCAAGTTTTAAACACTATAAAGGCAGCAAAATAATGTGTTGCAACTAGAAATTTATACGTTTAACCCTCAGAATACAATCAAAGTCTGTCAGACCCTTCTTCAAGTTTCGTCCTGAATATCGTTTAGCCAAAAATGTATAAAATTGTAAGAAAAAAATATCAAGAATTGTTTTCGATGTTTTAATCATTCTAACGATGCATTTGCATTACAGGGATTGATTCTGAAATGTTTGAAGAATACCTGAGAATTGTTACAAGTTGATTGGATGAGTAATTTTGAAATGGTAGACCATGAAAATCGCAAAACGTCTTACAGACTTGTAGTGTGCTCTGTGATGAAAAAAATAGGTGTATACTCTGAGGGAAGACTAATAAACTTACTAAATTAAGAAGCTCAGTTGGCTATGAGTTCTCTAAAAATTTTTGCTATAGCAGTGCGAATTCTTGCTTCGGTGGTAAAAGTTCTTGCTGTTTTTACGCAGAGAAGATCTGGTTGAGCCAAACAAAATGGTGGTTACCCATGGTAAAACGCAGATTTTGTGACGACTGAATGTCAGTTAACTCAATAAAATATTTCGTTGCCACTTGCACCTGCAACAACAGTATATTGTGTTATAAGTGTGGAAAGCAGGCGATTCCCGATTGGTGTAAAATTGGCAGTGTAAGCCGCGAAGGCGAGTGCTGCGTTCACACGAATACGAGCGACGCAATCGCACAAGTTCTAGTATAAACTCAGCATAAGCCAAGGCAAGCACTGTAATCATACTAGTCAGTTTCCCCCATTTGCACGTGTGACACATGCTATTTTTTCCAACACCTGTCAAAAAAAGTTTAATTTGTAATGCAACGAAAATGACACTAGCAGCGCGTAAAATTGGGGTTAAGGTACTCACACTTAATGATACAGTGCGTAAAATTGAGTTATTCGAAAGTGCGCATGCGCCAAGGAAAAACAGAGTATGTAAAATATATCATTTTAATTCTGCATATGCACCGACGTTGTTTTCACAATTCTCTAAGCCTGTGAAACGTGCGTAAAGTGTCCCGTATCTGATCGATGGGGAAAACCAGCGTTGACGCATGCTTACAATCCAATTGCTATATTTTACACACTGGGGCTTTCTTTGGCGCATGCGTACATTTGAACAACTCACTTTTACGCACTGTTATGCAGCGTGAATTACCCGACCCCAGTTTTACGCGCTGTCAGTGACACTTTCGTTGCTTCTGAAATCAAAGTTTCCTTCACAGGAGTTGAAAGAATATCGTATGTTACACGTGCGGATGGGCGATATTTAATGCGTGTGATTACAGTACTCGCCTTTGTTCACGGACTCACGCTGCAAACTTCACACTGACCGAAAATACTCAACTTTCCACACTTGTAACGTAATATGCTGCTGTTGTATCAACTCATATGTAATTGTGATAATTAAATCTGAGTACACCCACCACTAACCACCATTTCGATTGGTTCAACCAGATTTTTTTCAGTAAAAATTATTAGACAGTAAAAATTGCTGGTGCATCGAACTATTTTTTCGCGTTTAGAGCTGCTTCATCACGGAAGATACGACAAGTTTTTTGATAAAGCCCAATGAGTGAAAATTATTACTCATTGTTACACACTTTTCGTTATCAGAAGTTCATGAATAGTATGCAAATCCGGCACAACGAAAGTCGCGATTCATTTCGATTTCGAAGCACTTCTCTCTTAGCCCGGGAATGGATTTCGCTTAAGGGGTCATTACGTAATTCGAAAAACGAATGATACTTTCATATTCAAACCACATAAATAACACATAAGTCACGCGCATAGGAACTTTTTAGTATTTCACGGGGTATTGGTGGAGAAGTGTCAGTTCAATTCAACTCAATACGCCCACCGGAAATTGCGTTTTTCCCGATTACCTGCTGCTGCACAAAAACGAACAATTATGGCCATAATTACCACATAAAACCACTAAATTTTAGTTCGTGCGTTTTTCGATTTTGGGATAGCGAGGATGATAACTTCATGGATTCAATTAAGATTGACGCAGTCAATACATTTTCTTTACACTAGATAATACGGCGCCAGATTTTCGATCCCGATTCAAGTCTACGTTTTCAATACTCTACGAAAATTTGCTCAAATTCTTACTGAATCGTTTCATTGTGCTTATTTCGTGACACAGTAACTCTATGCAGCGATATCCAATTTTGAGAGGATAGCACCAATGTACTTTCAATCAATTATTCATGCAACAAAAAATGATCCATGCAACACAATACGCGCGATAGAAGTGTAACTTCTTTTCCATTCTGCCCTCAAGACAACGCCCATGCGCGTTCAATCCTCACTGTCGCCCGCTTTTTCCATCAATGTATTAGCCATCTTCGATCTCTCTCGAACCCTCCATTTAATCGTTACATTTCCATCTCACATTTTCGCGACAGCTTTGAAAAGTTACTTTCGCAACGCGGCTCATAAAGTTTCATTTCAACAAAGACGTTTTGCACTACGTACACCATAATTGACAATGGCTCTTCAATGTTTTCTCAGTAAGATTTCTCATCTCCTGTCATTTCCAAGAGTTTCTTAATTTTGGTGTCAGAAACTACGATACCTAGCGCATATCTAAACGCGCTCTGTCATAACAATTTTACGGATACTCTTGTGTTACGTCTACAGCTCTTTATCCTCTGTATTTCACAATGTATGTTTCACACTTTTGTCTCATGCTGTGTGCACCTGAGGCTGAGATATCATCTCAGACTTTAGTATCACTCTATATATTAATATCACACGTTTTAGATGACCAAGTCTACGTTGTCCTATCATCAGCAATGTCATAAGGAAGACTAAATGAATAAAATGTGGAAAAAAACTGTCTGAATCTGTCGGATCATTGCTATAAGCGGTAAGGCTAGCAGCCAGTTAGTTTACGATTTGCATACAATTTATACCCAATTAACTCAAACTACCGTTCATAAAATATAATTTCCTACCTCCGCCACATCTCAATTACGAGTATACCTCTCAAAAGGAATATGCAATTGGTATCAAGTTAATAAATGAACTCCTGAATTATTTCTATAGGTATACACAGTAATATTCATTAATGCCTCAACATTCCGGCTAACTTATTTTTGGTCCGAAACAAAATGCAAGTTGGATTATATACGAATTCTGTGACAATTAAGTATTCATTTCGCCGTCCGTGAACGCACATTTAGTTTATTCAATGACTTTTTTCCTTCCGTGTAGTTGTAAATAACAGAACGTCGGTGTAGCCAAATTCAGAAAAATCTTTGTACCGAATCCACTGTACTCACATCATATGACAAACATGCTTATTAACACGCGCACGCGCTAGACTCGCGTGTGCGCAGTGATGGTTTAGGATTTTGCGCCGTGGTGCCTGGAATTGCGTGCGCCTTTGGGACCTCACTCGCTTAGAAATTCGTTGTTCGTGCGACAGGTCTTTCTAAATATTGTGCCACTGCTGCTTTACAACTTTAAGGATTCTTTTCCAAAACGTCACATTCGGAGCCTTACACTTTCCATGCTGTGTGACTCAGCGACACGAAATGTCAATGTTTCAGAATGTTGCACATTTTCCATAAAATTGTTCAGGTATTCAGTCGTTCAGACTAATGGTCTTTCGATATTTCAAACTCCACCTACCATTTACATACCGCCCACGAAATGAAAATTAGATTATAGAGGAAGTATTATAGCTACGAGCATTTAGTGAAATTTCAAATTCTTGAAAAACTGTCGATTTCTACAGATAGATGTTCTTAAAAATCTTTTAGGAATTATAATAATTATGTTGCTAAAAGTATTTCTGCGCATCTTATCCACGTTGTCTTACCCGACTTATATCTACCATGTGTTTATTTGAAGTATATCTAATTTAGAAGTCGAAAGATCTTACCTGAAGATCCCAGCATAGCCATACGGTTGAAAAATGTCCCCATCCAAGTTTCCGGGTGACGTGATAACGATTCAGGAAGAGATCCCCAATCTTGACCGGATGGTAGCCTCCCTTGCAGTAGTCGCTGCTGTCTTCTTGCTCTTCATCGTCGCTGCTGTAGATCTCGTCATCGTCCTCAATTGTCTCGTTACTTGAGCTGTGACAAGGCTCCAACCTGTATTAGCGTTCGAGCAATTTGGGTGGATATTAGGGTGGTCCTTATTTAGGGTGTTTTCGAAAATTCCTGCGGACAAGGCGGAAAAAGTTTGCAAAAAAAAAAAAAAAAAAAATGTACGCAAAACTTGAAGCCTGTAGGTCAACTCTAAGAACTGCCTCCAAAGCAGAGAAATTTCCCATTTAAATAACATGGGAATTCGAGCTTACTACATTCTTTTTTTTCCCTCCTTAATAGTGCTTCGATAAATCTGAAATTTGGTTTACGTCTTCCCTGTAGTCATAGGTATTTTAATATTTTTGCAAACTTTTTCCGTCTTGTCCGCAGGAATTTTCGAAAACACCCTAAATAAGGACCACACTAGTGGATATTGAACAGGTGAGACAATATATTCATCGCATGATTTCACTATCAGAATTTCCTTCCTTTTTGCATTAACCGATACCACTATGTAAGAATTATATTCGTTGAAAATCTGTGTCGTATTTTTCCAATGCAGTGAAAAAGCGTGACAGCCAACACATTTTTAGAGACTGAATATTCGCAAAACCATTGGAAGAGAGAAGTCGATAAATGTCTATACAAATTGTCCCGCTTGCAATACAAAACATCCGAAAATTCGTGTATGACAGTGCACGTGTATCGATTATACAACAACATGATTTTTCTAAGATATGAAAATGAAATACTGTTTAGCCGTTGTAATATTCAGTCTTTTGTCCAATGAAATCTGCATTCAGGCAAACCACGTCGAAATGTATGCCGAGAAAATAGATTTATAATCGGTAATCAAGCCCAACCAATCGAACAGTTTTGTGATCATTCGTTATAATTTTGTTACACTTTGATTGGATGCAGGTGTCCCGTTTTTGGAACAACTACACGACGCCCATTTTACCTATAGAATCTTCGTAGATATCTGCATTAGATATTTCTCATATGTGATAAACTTCGGGCACGAATGTGTTTCAAGAATGTTATAAAATATTAGTAAGGTAGACATGTACAGATGAGACGTCCATGAAGCTGCTCCCATCCCCCGCACTTGATGGAAAAGATACATTAAAGAGCTAATCGTGAGCACTGTAACGCCACAAATAACAACGATTTTTCAGCTCGTCTCTGTGGTGAGGAGATCAATTATCGAAAGTGGTGAAGCCAGCTTACCAAAAAGCTAACCCCCCATACCAGAGTTCTGGGCAGCCCCACTAGAGTTCTTTGGATTGTCAGGCACACTCGTCGCGAGACGACTCCGAGTGATCAACCAAGAGAGTAATTTCGATTTCTGGAATCGAAATACGACCGTGACTTTTTTCAATTTGGTTGAATGTCTTAGAGTCAATGGGGCCATCGACAGAAATCGCGGGGGACCAACCACAACTACCGTCGGAAATTCAAAATTGCTCGAAAAATATAACTACATGAAAATCGGACAAAGTAAAAATAAAACAACTACATGGTGCCAAGAAAAAAAAGTATGTCTTTCAGAGTTCTGGGTAGCCCCTCAAGTTCTTTGGATTTCGGGTACACTTGTTGCAATCAGATTTGAATTCGCGACGTTATTTACAATTTTCATTTTGATTTATCGTACTTTTGATACTTAAAAAATATTTTTGGGGATTCAGAACTATTGCTACAACTATGAAAGAACTCTAGAACTCTATTTTGCAGAGCCAGGACTCTGTTCGCATTTCCGATATATTCGAAATGGGGCGGGGGGGCTCCGTGGAGTTAGCTCCCCATATTTTTAAAATCCTTTTTTCCGCGTTCGGTAACTGAACTTTTTTCAATTATCATCAGGAACTCTAAAACTTCCTACAAAGACACCCGAAACTCTCAATAAAACTTTCGATACAGAAGATTGGAGGGTTAGATTCAAATTGGTCACGTAGTAAAGTTGTCATTCGGTACACTCATATTTGTCGTACCTCCTTCTCTTTACAATGCGCTTTAGTGGACATCGAAAAACTAAAATTTGTTCATACGATACTAATTTTAAGTGTAGTTCGGGACGAACGGTGAGAAGCTACATCAAGCTGGAACCGCCACATTCAAAAATCGAAGAATCTCCTGTGGAATAATTACGAGCTAATTAAAAGCTAATTAAATGCTCTATTTCCGAAATAAATGCTCCGCTTTTTAAAAAAAAAAAACCTGTGGCGGTGCCAGCTCGAGGTAAACCTGGAACCGCCACGCCAAAAACCGGGGGATCAAAGAGAAATTTCGAAAAACTGTGCACGCCAGAATTAAAGGTTCATTGAAGGCTTCAGGAGTCCGTGTTTAAAACATTTTCTGACAGCTACCTCTAGGTGAAAAACACCCTCCGAGTTTGAAAAATCGGTGTAACTCTTTGACGGAACAAGTTACGAGGGTTCCTAGATGCGTTAAATTAATTTGACAATTATAGGCTCTCTGCTGTATAGTTTAAAAGGCTGTGTTCCAGAGAATCCATTCAAGTTTTGAAGTAATTCTGTGTTCATTTTTAGATTTCGGTCACTCTAAAACAACGAATTATTGAATACTCTCAGACAACAGAAGCATTATCAACATCACAACCCCAGGAACAATCAGCAGAGAAATCTGAGTGAATTTTCCGGAACATCAAATTTTCCAGTGTTCCTATCTTCCGTCAACGATCGAACTGATTATTCTGTTCTGTTATTACTCGAAAATAATTCAAGTTCCTTGGGACCGTTCGTCAGAATAGTTTGAACTACTTTGACGCTATCAGAAATCCTAAGACCCCTATTCATCAGTTCATGATCTCGGAGACTAATTTACATAGAGCGATTTCTAGTTTTGTCTGTAACTTTATTCCGGTGCATCAGTACGAAGTGTTATTGGAACAGGTGTCAACAATATTAAAAATTGTTCATCACTGACAAATTTGTTGCAATAATATGTTCTGACTGTATAAACCAGTCACTGTCATCCAAACCATGTTTCACTCGACGTTAACTCGGTTTGTTGCCAACGTAATCCCCCCTATCTATTGAATCGAGTCCACCCGTGAATCAGAATTGTAAATCAATGATAATTTATATTAAAAATGCTAGTAATGACAAGTTATTTATTAATGATCACAAAAATGCCGCCAAACGAAAAGTACTTCGACAATATTAGCACAAAGAGCCTGTCAATGCCTAAACGCTAGGGGCGAATTCATACCAATGACCTATATTAAATATCATTATTTTTATTCCAAAAACGCATGAATTTTATTCGCCATTAATTGCTAATAGTACACATTGGCAATGTTAAATTTCATCGATAGAAAAGAATCAATTTTATTCAATAGTTATATTAATTACCTCTTGATGATTCCACAGGAGATTTATCGATTTTCGAATGTGGCGGTTCCAGCTTGATATAGTTACTGTGAGAGCGCACGCGAAAGTATGCAGTGCTTGTAACAACGAAAAGACAATAAAACACTTATTGGCGATTGTACAAATAAATCAAATATTAATCGCAGTGTACTTTGACTTCTCTAACCCCCTTTAATATCAACAGGCTACACATGTTAGCACATGTCTAGGCAAAACTCGACAGGATAGCTAATGAAACTGAGCTAACTCAACGAGCCGGTTGGAA